>NW_026057585.1:42102444-42461395 GCF_023721935.1 Panthera uncia
CCCCCTCCCCTTGAGTCAGGAAGCAACTTCGGAATCCTTTCAACACAATGCTCCAGGCAGCGGTGGTAGTAATTCGACCTGGGATATTGACCTCTCTACAGCAAAACAAGTAGCAGCTTGGAAACAAGTGCCTTGATTAGTCTATGACCAACGTGACCACAGGTAAGAGTGTTATCCTGTCCAGGCCTTGATTTCTTCATCTGGACGATGGAATGTCTTCAGGATCCTAGCTGGCTTTCATGTCTAATGACACTGTAACGATGACCCAGGTACCCTGACTGGGCAGTGCTGGTGTCACTACAAGTAAGACTTCTGGCATGGCTCTGGATGTGGCCCCACACATGGTCAAGGCCCATTTCTTACCACAGAGTTAGGCATGCCTTCAGAAACTCATAAATTGAACCCAGTGTCTCTGAAATTGAAATCGAAATGGGGTGAGAATTTGTGATCTTTCAACTTGGTAGATAGCAGCTGCCACTTACCAAAGCCTACCTGATTGCAGCTATTTTGCACCTGCTGAGAAAAAGTTTGCAGCAAAAGAGATTATTTCCTTTTTAACCCTTATCTGAAAAGAAGCTTCCATATTTTTTCACCCAGTTGTGCAGAACAGAATCAGGTTCAGTCTCTCATACATATACAGACACTGATGGGTTAACACACCTGGTCAAACCACTCCCACTAAGCCCTGGCACCCACAGTAGGGATTTTATTTTATTTTATTTTATTTTATTTTATTTTATTTTATTTTATTTTATTTTTCTTTTCCTGAAATTTATTATCAAATTGGTTCCCATACAACACTCAGTGCTCGTCCCAACAGGTGCCCTCCTCAATGCCCATCACCCACTTTCCCCTCCCTCCCACCCCCCCATCAACTCTCAGTTTATTCTCAGTTTTTAAGAGTCTCTTAGGGTTTGCCTCCCTCCCTCTCTAACTTTTTTTTCCCTTCCCCTCACGGTAGGAATTTTAAATTTCTGTTGAGTTTAGTTTGTTGAAAATCTGAAATCAAAGCAAAGTGAGTATGAAAATTTTCATTTCTATGCATATTTATTAAAATAAGAAAATATCTGTTTTTGTATCTTATATGTGACTGTATAAATATGATTTCTCAGGGGTGCCTGGGTGGCTTAGTCGGTTAAGCATCCGACTTTAGCTCAGGTCATGATCTCATGGTCCGTGGGTTTGAGCCCTGTGTCGGGCTCTGTGCTAACAGCTCAGAGCCTGGAGCCTGTTTCAGATTCTGTGCCTCCCTCTCTCTCTGCCTCTCGCCTCCCCCCCCCCCCATCTCTCTCAAAAATAAATAAACATTAAAAATGTTTTTTAAAAAAGATGACGATTTCTCTGGAGATTATTTGTTGGTTCTACAAGTCAAATATTCAGATTTACTCAGTAAACATTATCATAAAAATATTCACAAAGGTAGTTCCAGGGGAAGAATTACCAATAAACAGATGTGAAGGAACAAAGGCCATTTCCCCAAATTTAGAAACATTCAGTTGACAGGAGTTAACTTATGCTAGATAAAATCTCAGTTCTGGTGCCCAAGACCCAGACTGGGTGGGTGTTTTTTGGCAGAATTTAGGTCCCAAAGACTGAACTTTCACAACTGCTAAAGGGCTTGCCCCGCGGTACACTGATCCTCCCCAGCATATCTCTGTTGACTGTTGCAACGGCTGGCTTCCTATCTCTCTCCCTGCTGTATTGTGAGTTCTTGAAAAGCAGAGGCTCTATCTGCCTTGTTCACCAATGCTTCCCCATTGGCAAAAGCAGCCAAGCCAGAAGTCTTGTGCACACAAACCTCGAAAGAAATGAGTAATCTGAACAGTTTTGAAAGCCCAAGTGAGTGCAGCATGGTTCACCTCTTTTAACCATGTATCTATCAGCCTAGCCCAGCCACAAGGGCAAGGCCACCTCCACACTCTAGAGGACCTGACCACCAATTCATAAGACGATGCTCAGAAAACACATAATTCCTGTTCACTTAAAAACAGTATTTTCCAAATTTTTTCAGTAATTTCTCAAAGCACGAAGTTGGTCCATAATCTTAGCATATTTTGATATATTCTTGCATTTTGTTATTTTTAGGCAATATTTTGAAAATCAGGTTTTGCCTCTGATTTTAACAAAGGTTTTTCTTCCTGAGCAAAACAGATGAGCAGTTCATCAAGACAGGGCAGCTTTTATCTGCAAAAAAATCTGCCTTTCAGCAGAGCAGACAATATGAGCAAAACGGAGGCAAGCACATTAAATATTTCCTATATGTGAATTGTGATTCTTTTCTCCCGTGGGATGTGCAAGTGGCAAGATAGTTTATTCCCGTGTGGTGCTGATAGCAAGTCCTGAATACTTCTGAATATATCACTTTTATTGCCTTTTAGATTGAATTACTGTGAAAGAAAAAATACTTTCATGAGAATTCAAAATCAAAATACTTTAGGAGCTTTTAGAATCCACCTCCAGGACATAAAGAAAAGCTTAAGAAAACAAATAATTCTGTTCTGCTAAGGGATACTAGGTACCACTCCCATTGAGAGAGGGCCCCTTCACAGAAAGGGAGACGTTATCAAATATTTATACTGACTTTCAGGGAAAAACCGGGAGTGTTCTACTTGGGATTCAGGTACTCTCAGTCCTTTCCCTGCTGCTGTAGAACTTGCCATGTAACGGACAAAATCTTTCCCAGGGAGCTATGACCTGTAACATTTCGGCACTAAATGTTCCTTCCAGACCTTGGCTTAACAGGCTTTTAATGGTATATTTCACTAAAAATCTCAGCTCTCCATTATCCACTAATCATAAAGACTCTTGTTCAATATATACCATTTCTTGTATTTTCGAATAAATTTTTGGTAGATTTTTTTTTTCCATGCAATCAAGAACTCCACCAACCAAAATAAGTTGTTTCAATCACTTTAACTCTGACCTTGTCGTTTTCTTTTTTAGGTGAGAGAAAATTGTGCATATGGTAAGACAAGGTCCAAGTGACTTAGCATGATATAAAAGCCCCTTTATGATCTGACCTATGACTATTTGTCCAGCATATCCCACAGTCTCCTCAAGCTCATATGTCCTACTTTAGCAATAGTAAGCATCTCATGGTTTTTGACATGCTTTTTGACAGCTTCATACACTGGTATAGTTCCTTCTACCTAAAATTTCAGTTCAGGAAAATGAAAAACAAAACCAAAAAAAAATCTGTCTTCAGACACAAAAAAACTTCACCTCCTCTCAGATATTTCCCCTGGCCTTTCTACTTTCTTACCAGGAAATTAATCCCTAGATTCTTGGGGAGTCCATAATCAGAGAGTAGATAGATAGATAGATAGACAGATGATAGATAGATGACAGATAGAAGATAGGTAGATAAAACAATTACAGATATAAAGCAAAATTTTATACACATAAAATTTGTACTGGCTCAGTCATGTTATTATTGTAGTACCATTAATTGAGAACCGGCTAGTATGTGGGATTATACTGGATCCTTTACACACATTTCCTCTAATATTTACAACTGCAATGCATGTTAATACTTTTATCCCCTATTTTACAGTTAAGGAAACTTTGGCCAAAAGGGATAAATGACTTGCCTAGGATAATAGCTGATAAATAGTAATTAATGTCAGGATTCAAACCAGACTGTCCAAAAAGCTAGTGATCTTTGCATTATACCCCAAGAATATTTTATCTCCTGGTCCTGTATTTGTTTAGTCATATGTCTGTCTATGCTAATAAATTATAATGCCTTGGAGAAAAGAACTGCATCTTGGACCCCTAGTACTGGAAACTCATTGCTTGGTACATATAGGTGCTCAATAAAATATTGGTAAATCAATAAATTAAATGAATATAATAATTTACCTCTGTGCTTTCAGGTGAAAAATAGTTATTGTAAGTGGAAATCAAGATGCTCGTATATCTCTTGATGCTTTGCTTTAATCATTTTCAAGAGGTAATAGTAGTCAAAAGAAAAGATGATTTCGAGACAGCCTGTGGTCTAATCTCAGCTCCACATTAAACAAATTAGTTTCTTTTTTTTTTTAATTTTTTTTAACGTTTATTTATTTTTGAGACAGAGAGAGACAGAGCATGAACAGGGGAGGGGCAGAGAGAGAGGGAGACAGAATCGGAAGCAGGCTCCAGGCTCTGAGCCGTCAGCCCAGAGCCCGACGCGGGGCTCGAACTCACGGACCGCGAGATCGTGACCCGGGCTGAAGTCGGACACTTAACCGATTGAGCCACCCAGGCGCCCCTAAACAAATTAGTTTCTATCTACAGATTTCTACACTGTAAAATGGAGATTATAAGAGACCCCCCTTTAACAGATTTATAGGGTTTAACTCTGATAAAAGCCCTTCCTTCATAAACACTAAAGTTCCATACAAATGTTGATTGGATTGTCAACTATAAAAGATGATTTTCCTTGAAGAATATTTATTTTAAAACATTACTTTTGTAACAAGAAAACTGAGGGCTGAAGAAATGTAATATTTTCTACAAATCAACACATATTTACTGAGCACCAACACTATGTTTCTACAAGGTCTGAGTTCTTTCTGTTCTCCTAAAATAAGAAACTTGATCGTGAGAGAAAATATGACGGAGGAAACTAGTATGTGTTCATTAAAAAATAACTTAATGTCTATCTTTCTAATTAGGGTTGAAATTCTACAAGGGCAAGAACTGTGTCTGTTTTTGTTGCCAATACATCATCCTAGTACAATATTTGGTATACAGGTGGTGCTCAACAAACATTTGTTGACTACACACTCATGGTGCACTCATGGGTTAGTAAAATACCATCATGGACAAAGGTTTCTAGGATAAGGTGGTCTGGAAATGGAGGCTAAAATCAAAGAGAAAAATGAATTTTCTATGTAAAAAGCCACAGGAATTTTCAGATGGAAACTGACAACAGGAGAGGAAGAGAATGATAACAAATGAAAAGACGCCCAGGAAAGGAGGAGCAAGGCAGGGTCTATGTGGGGTGACCAAAAAACATTTCTTTGGAAAGAAAAGACAGCCCCTGAACTATCTAGTGATACAGTTTTATTGCATGAAATTGTACTTTCTCCCTCGTACCTAACACACATACATAATTTCCCCTAAGAAATTAGCTCTGATGTACAGGCTTTATTCTCTTTCCACTAACTCCACCTCTCTGGAGCCTACCTTAGTGAGCTAACTGCGGACATTTAGGAAATTTGGGTTTGCTCCTAGACACATAAACTTTACCTCCCTGACCCTCCAATCTGGAAAATGGAGATAGTAACCTACCACTTCTCATGCTAACAATGAGGATTGAAAAAAGAAGCACGCATTGTATATCTGGCACATAGTAGTGCTCCTAAATGTCTGTTCCATTCCCTGGCCACCATCCTCTGTCTATTCATCCTACATCATGACAGCAACACTTTGTAACTATTGAGGTTCAGTTTAGCACAGGTGGGAATACACATAAGCATACCCTCACAAACTCAAACACCTTACCTCTTACCAAATGCAACAGTACTCAAGTCCAACATCTCCAAAGAATAATCCACTTGGTAGAACATTCTTCAAGTTTTTAACTACAAAGGCCCGTGCTAGTAGCACCTTGAAATACAACCTTTGGGTCTCTTTAGTTTGAAAAATCTTCAAGAAGCTCTTTGATATCAAAGAACGTACCTATTTTCGGTAGCTTTAAACTGTAATTGCTAAGGCTCTCTCCTGGGAAAAAAATAAAGTCTCATGAAGAAAAAGAAAACATCTCAATAAGGGCTTCTGGAGGAAAAATCTTGCACTGGTTTGCAAAATTCTTAACAGAGCTCTTCTTCCTCATACTCCAGAGTGAGGAAGCTGCCAGATAGAACAGAATTCTAACAGGAGGAGCAAGGAAAGAATCACAGGGCTCCATAACCTGATCAGGTTTTGACAAGTTGAACATCTTCCCTTCCTCATCACAGATTATGAAAATTTGACTTATTTTACCTCCTAACAGGTGAACAAAATATATAAAATAAATAGAATCTTCCCAGGATATTTCACTTTCTTAGAGTAATAGGCAAGTGCATTAACTTCACATAAATTATATGCCTAAATACACCAACTAACAACATGCTACCACACACCCATCACTCTGCTTCCCTTAAGTGGGCTGAACTTGACCTTCAAAGCCCTTGAAATGCAAAAAAAAACTTACTCTTTTCTGACATTTATGAGTGTCTTTTCTGCTTGACTGCCTTTTACCGCCTGGAAATAATAGTGAAAGCATTGTAGACGAAACCAGCTATAAACACTGACAAATAACAGGAAAGGCAGACAGTTTTATTCCGGGCAGGTTAAAGCTAATCTAATCAAATCTAATTCTCTCTCTTTCTGTAAGCCTACCACTATGTTCAATTTATTTTTTGATTAGAAGTGCAATATGATAGTCCTCTCTTGGATTGCAGTTAAACAATACTGAGGTTTACATTTGCCCTACAAACAATTCTGATGAAACAACAGATTTCAAAGGTGGTGGGGTTTTTTGTTGTTGTTGTTGTTGTTGTTTTTTAGAAGATAGTCTCATACGAAAGTTAAGTTCTAAGAAGATTCTACGGAAAACTTTTTCTCAGTGTTTTTTGACTCTAAAAATTTATGGGTTGGTTCTATTCTAACCAATAATACAATATACCTAAGAGGAAAGTATTCTTTGGTCCTGGGTTTCAGAGATTTAAGAAAAAAGCTCTTTGGAAATACTAACAGTAGTGAAGACATTACATATGTGTATTTAAATACTGAATAATGGGGGGCGCCTGGGTGGCTCGGTCGGTTGAGCATCCGACTTCGGCTCAGGTCATGATCTCACGGTCTGTGAGTTCGAGCCCCGCGTCAGGCTCTGTGCTGACAGCTCAGAGCCTGGAGCCTGTTTCGGATTCTGTGTCTCCCTCTCTCTCTGCCCCTCCCCTGTTCATGCTCTGTCTCTCTCTGTCTCAAAAATAAATAAACGTTAAAAAAAAAATAATAAATAAATAAATAAATACTGAATAATGGGAACAATGAGACTTGTGGTTGAAGAATATATCGTTAGCAATTAAGCCAGCAAGGTACGAAGAGCTATTTTCTTTCCATTGAACAAAGGTACAATCCCTCATCAAAAATAGAGCTCCCCTAGTGAAGCACAAAGCAAGGCTCCATAGTCCCCCCCCCCCACAATGGCTGTGCATGAATGACCAGTTTGCCTTTGTGCAAAAAGTTTTCACTGACCAGCAAACCATTCTCTTTCTCCAACTCTTTATTTAGGATAGAAAGCAAATATACATTGGCCTATCCACGCACACACATGCTTACTTGCATCTGTAATGTACCAGTTTTTAGGTGACACCACCATATCATGTTTTTAAGTTTTACTTTTAGAAATAGAATTTTACTGATGGTCTTAGAAGAAGAAAGGAGATATATGCTAACTAATTTGGATATAAATTTAAAAAAAATTAAATGCTAAAAAAAAAGAAGAAGAAGAAAGGAGAAAGCTCACCATTTTGCTTTATCTTCAAATTAACATTAGTATATGACCTTTGTGTAAAAAAGACTAGGAAACTGAATCACTGTTGTACACTTGAAACTAACGTAACATCATACATCAATTACACTTCAATAAAAAAGTTAATTTAAAAAAAGACTAGGAAACCTTCCACAAAATGATAGGATTTCAACAAGACATTTAATGTTTCTGTATTAAACTTGAAATAATATGAAGACTGCCAGGTGTGAAAGATAGTTTACTGGTTTCTTACAAAACTAAACATACTCTTACCACATGATCTAGCAGTCACACTCCTTGGTATTTACCCTAAAGATTTGAGAACTTATGGTCACACAAAACCTGCACACAGATGTGAATAGTAGCTTTATTCATAATTGTGCAAATTTGTAAGCAACAAAGATATCCTTCAGTAGGTGAATGGATAAATGAACTGTGGAATATCCAGACAATGGAATACTCAGCACTAAAAGGAAATGAGCTATCAAGCCTTGAAAAGATATGGAGGAACCTTAAATATGTATTACTAAGCAAAAGAAAGCAATCTAAAAGGCTATATACTATGATTCCAACCATATGACTTTCTGAAAAAGGAAAAACTACAAAGATAGCAAAAAGTTCAATTCAGGAGCTGGGGGAAGAGGAAGATGAATGGGTGAAGAACAGATGATTTTTAGGGCAGTGAAACTACTCTATATGTTACTATAATGGTGGATACATGTCATTAGAAATTTGTCCAAAAGCATAGAATGTACACAACCAAGAGAGAAGCCTAATGTAAACTATGGGCTCTGTGTGATAATGACGTGTCAATGTAGGTTCATCATTTGTAACAAATGTACCATTTGGGTGAGAGATGTTCTTAGCGGAGGAGGTTATGTATGAGTCAGGCCAGCCAGAGTATGTGGAACATCTCTGTACCTTCAGCTCAAATTTGCTATGAACTTAAAAACTGCTCTAAAAAAATTGTCTATTAAAAAAAAAGTTCTCATAGAGAAGAAAGGACAACAGCCATTGGTATCACTTGGCCTTGGTTCTAGCCTGGGTGTTTCTACTAACCAGACGAGTAACTGTGGGCTCTTTTGAATTGATTCGGTTTCCTTATATGTGAAATTGGTATAGTATGAATACATGGAACATTTTCTAAAGTCACTTCTAGCACCATGTAGAAAATTGGGTAGGCTTAATGATCACAGAAGAGGGCTAAATAATAGCTTACTGACACCCCAAAGGGAAATGAGGACCCTGTATCCATAGTTTTCTGTTACCAACTTTGTTGCTCAAATCTGCAAAGATATAACATTATGGCAACAACATTGTTCACCAAACTGGCAAGTGAAAAAATAAGGTAGAAAAGTAGGTAAAAACTAGTATGATTAAATTTCACAATGATAAATGGGAAAGGTTACAAATTAAGTTAAAACAAAAAAGACTTTGCTCCAATAAAAGATGGGTAGGAATGTTTCGTTGATATTACTTAAAGGCAAAAAGACCTGAGGTTTTAGTTGACCAGGAAGTTCAAAATGACTGGCACAGCTGCTAAAGAAAGTAATTAATTGAGGAAACTGGGAATTAATCTGAAGCAGAGAAAACCAAAGGGGTGATTAAGAATGAAAATATTCACATGGAAGAAGGAGTTGGTATAGTTCTGTCTGGGGCAAAAAACAGAATTAAGTCTGCCAAGTAGAATTAAGTCCAAAAGGTGGATTTTGACTTTACATAAATAATAACTTTGGTTTGAAACATCAACAAAAACTTTGGTTTCAAGGGCATTTAATATGCCGCAGGCTTAATCAAGATGTGGAGCTATGGAGACAGGCATGGACTCTCCTCAAGGTAGCTGATGGTCCAGTAATAAACAGGCTGCTGTGAGAGGAAAGGAACACTCCAAAGGAAGAAGGCATGGAAAGGCTTACTAATGATTTTTAAAGGGAAATCTTGCATCACCTGATTTATTAAGTTAAACCTCTTTTTTCTTAAATGCCCATCAATGGATGAATGGATAAATGAGATGGTATATGTATGTACGTACACACACATACACACACACACACACACACACAATGGAATATTATTCAGACATAAGAAGGAAAGCCTGCCATTTGCAACAATGTAGATGAATCCAAAGGACATTATGCTAAGTGAAATAAGCCAGAGAAACACGAATACCATATGATTTTACTTCTATTTGGAATCTAAGAAAGAAAAAAAAAGTCAAACTCAGAAACAGAGTGTAGAATGGTAGTTATACAAAGGCTAGGGGTGAGTGAAGTGGGGAAATGCTGGTAAAAGGATACCAGCCTTCAGTTACAAAATGAAAAAGTTCTGGGGATCTAACATACAGCACAGGCACTATTTAATACTACTGTATTTTATACTTGAAATTTGCTAAGAGAATAGATCTTAAACGTTCTCACCACACACACATACACACACACACACACGAGTGACCATGTGAGGTGATGGGCATGTCAATTAACCTGATTGTGGTAATCATCTCACAGTGTATATATGTATCAAACCATCAGGTTGTACACTTTAAATATACACACCTATTTGTCAATTACACTTCGGTAAAGCTGAGAGGAGAACAACCACCTCTTTTCCAGCTTGAATTCCCAGCTACTGGTCCAAGGTGTGGCAGGGTGTTTCCTTTAAAAATTGCCTTATATGAGCTGATCTTACTGGTACTTATCCCCCAGTGTCAGGACTTCAGTCACAGGGAGTACTTAAGCAAAAAGAGGAGGACTCCTGGTTACCCGCTCATTCATTCTTTCAACAAACACTTCATAGAAGTCGCTTCCTACCTGCTCTGTGCAGATCTGCCTTTGTAACGTCAAAAGTGCATGAACTTTTCATGAGCATTCCTCCGTACCCAGGTCTATCAGTACATAATCTCTTACTACACTGAAGCCCCCGCTTCTAACAGAAATTTTAAATTGAGATCAAGAATACTTTAACTTCCCATGAGACAAGGCACCAACAACGGCCTGTTTTCAATGCTGCTGTCAGAATATTAAGTTCCTGAGAAGGTATACTACTCATTACTGGTTCCGGCAATGTTTTATGACAGGCTACAATGAATACAAATCCCAAGAATTATCTTGGAGGCTTCTCAAAATAGTACTGTAAGATTTCCTCAGTGAGGCTGCTAAGTCTTGTGGCTATAAATCTCCCCCAATAACACAGCTTATTCAATTTAAGGCTGCAAGCCCAAGAGAGATTAATGAGATAAGTTGTCCACTAGTCAAGGGAAGAACACAAGATCTTTCCTATCTTATTTCATCTTCTGGTTTAATCATTATAAGTGTTATATAATGTGACATTCACACATTATTGAAGACGTTCAAGGAACAAATTGCATATCACTAATCAGCAGATCATTTTTCATTTTCATTTCTTGTAGACTCAAAAATTAATGATACCCTCCCTTTTCTATTAAATCTTCTTTTTTTAAGTGATATTAAATAAGAAATTGAACGTGGGAACAATAAGCATTTCTTCTCTCTCTTTTTTTGTTCTTTTGTAATTTCGGTGCTTGCCCCCCACGCTAACGAATCCAGGCAGTGTTAGAAAAAGGCTTAAGAGCAGCAACTTATTTTGTTTCGGTTCGTTACACCTCTGACAAGCAACTTGCTCCTTCAGGATCCAAAATGCTCCTTTCCCCCTTGATTCCTTCATGTGTGTCATTCTTCTCTAACTTAGTGGTTGCAACACACTTGGATGCTATTTCCAATCTGCTAATTGGGTCCAGGGGAGCGTCTGCATGGATCGGGGCAGTGAGGCCATGACAAACTTGCGAGGCTCCTTGCTCTCTGCCAGGATCTCCTCTGGCTGGAATCTTCTCTGGCACGGCTGCCAGAGTGCCCCCTGGTCTGGGGCAGCCGATGGATGTGGGCAGTCTGGCCCCTGGCATGCCAGCCTCGATCAGCAGGGGAGGAAAGGACCGGTCCAACCTTCCTGATCAGCAGCCCCAACAACATACTGGGGGATTTTAATTAAAAAAATCCTTTCGCTACGCCATTGTAAAATATTGAAGAAGGCTCATCAAAAGAAGCTCAAGGTTCTCTGAAATTTAAGCTTTTAGTAGGCCCCAGGAACCTTTTTTATTTTAAAGTATGATGGCCAATTACAACATCCATCTCCTTCTTTCCTGCTCAAAACAAGCCAGTCACCATAGGTTATTATTCCCCACCCTCTTTAAGACCTTCTTCCTTAATAATTTAAGCATTACTTCATCCTGACATTTCTCAGTTGGAGCTTTCAAATTTCAGCCATGGATGGATAAATCGGTGCCTGCTTTGGCACAATGACTTGGTAAACAGGTCGGGCCGGCCTTTCTTTGCAATCTCCTCCACCCCCATTTTATTTGCACATAACAGTCCACTTGCAGAAAGCACCCTTCCTGCAGGGAACATGTGGCAGCTGATCTATTATCGAAAGTGAGTAAAGAAGCAGCAACGTTTGGGGCAGCCCCTCAAACGACACTGTGAGGAAATAGGTCGCCCGATGCATGCATTTCAGTCTGAGAGATTGTGAGGGAGCTATGGATGGGACAAAAACCCATCAAACTTGAATTTGGAACAAAAATACCTGGGTTCTGATCCTAGGCCTGCTACTTACTGATTATGTCACCTCTCTGGGCCTCAGTTTCCTCTGCTGTCAGATAATAATCTCTGCTTCAAAGAACAGCAACAGAAATATACCACATACCCAAAGAGGCAGCATTCTTAGCTATGGTAAAAGAAAAGTACGGAAATAACATAAATATCTACCAGAAGGGGAAATGGGTAAGTAAATACTGGGATAGTCCTCCCATGGGCATGCAGCAGTTTAACAGAATGAGATCAGCATGTTTTATTAGGGAATGATCTCCAAGGCATATCACGAGTTAAAAAAAAAAAAAGCTAGTAGTATATATCATATATAGTATATTATCAGTAACATATAAATACAAAATAATATGTACTTTTAAAAATAGGTTTAGCTGTGTGTCAATGAACAGAAAAAAGTGTCGTACATACACATACTGTTAATGGTGGTTAACCCTGTGGAGGGGAGCAGGGAATGAGGCCCAGAGGGAATTTTTATGCTTACATAAGATGCATGTAATATGTCAATTTTCTTATAAAGAATGTGTTTCTTTCTTTAATGTGTAATTTGAAGTTATTTTTAAAGGAAAACAGTGCTCGTGAGAGATAATGTGTGTGAAACTACTCTGACAAAAACAAAACCTACTTGGCAGATGTGAGCTTTTACTGTTCCCTCTGTCCAGGCCAAGCCAAGCATACCCAGGCCACGGCCCTTTGGTCAAAGTGGGCAAAGCAATTCATTTCCATCTCAGCTCTGTTCTCCCACCACCACTAGCTTCAAGAAAAGACCCAGCTAAAGGGGGATCTTCCTTCCTTTGGTCACCTCACTCTGCAAATGACCAAGAAGTGACCTAAGACTGTGCCTACAACAGGCCCTGGTAAATGCCTGCTGATTAAATGTTCTGTTGATTCTTAGGTGTCAAAGTACATCTAAACGTCCTTTTGGATTCCACCAGTGTTTCATTGAGTCTACTTTAATAGAATTGACTTAAGTCAGTGTTTCTCAAACACTTTTTTTGTACACACACACACACACTCCCAAAAGGGCAATATTTTTCCTAAGCATGCCATTCATGAATTTTTGCCCTCCTGGGGTGCTGTCACCCTATTGAGAATACAAAATTTAAGCTGATGATTCTTTATTGTGTACCAGGTACCGCTTAGAACATCAAACGTGAACTGGATGAGAAATCTGAGGCACAGAGAAGTTAAGCACCTACTTGAGGTTCCCCAGCAGTTAAGTGTCAGAGCTGAGATCCCAACGCAGTCCAAGCCCCATCTATGTTCACTCTGCCTCTTAGAAAAAATGTGCCAAAAATGCTCAAGAAAAATTTCTTGCCTCACAGAGAGAGATCAATGGAGTTTATCCTGAATGAAACTGTCACCTTTCCCTGTATTTGTAGCAAACAGAAGTGGGATTAAAGTGTGTAAGTAACATAAGGTCCTGTACACATAGGTTTCAAGAACACAAATGGGAGGAAGAAAAAACAAACACTTGTTTTTATTGGAATTTGTGGCATTTAAAAACATAGCTTCTTTGACAAGATCAGAACATAAAATAACACAAGACTTAACTTTGGCGGGTAAAGACTGATTCCACAAGCTACTCGTAAAAATCCGATTTTTGAGCTCCATACCTTCATACTCTACTGAGCAAAATACAACATGTTCGTTTTCCTGCTCCCTGTGGGGAAGTCGGGTCAGTTGGTATTGTTCTAACTTCATCACCCAGGACTCTAAAAACAGTGCTCTCCTCCCTGGCTCCGGCCACTGCCAGTCTCTTCCATTCCCAGAGGCTTGTTTGCACACCTCTACACATGGAATGTCCTCTCCAGTCATCCAAGTCTAACCCAGTTTTTGAAGGTCTACCTCAAAGCCAATCTCACATCCTCAGAGAAGCCCACATCTTGCCCCTTCCTTGGAGATGCCCACCATTCAGCGAGAAAGGATTTCTCCTTCACTTGAGCTTCCTAGGATTCATGGGGTGCACCACTCACCTAAGGCTCTTTGCAGTAAGGGTGGCCTTGAAGTTTCTATGTGCTACTCTCTCTGAAAGACCTCAATTCCTTGGTGAGAGGGAGTGGCTAGGATTTACACTTCTAGGTACTTTCTCCAGGGCCTGGCAATTAGTGCATTGCTGATGGGTTGACATATTTGGGCGACGGGTGCCTGATGTGGTTTGTGTTTAGACCGTGCCTATTCAAACATCTATATAGAGATCTGGGGCAGGGAGGCATTGTTTTGGTCACACTGAAAGCAAAAATTGGACCACTAGACACACACACACAAAAAAAAACTACAAACATTATTATTGCATATAAGATTGGAGAAAATAAAAGAATCCAAATTTCGGCTCTGAGCATCCACAATAATTTTATACCATCCTTTCCCCCTGGAGTTTCTAGGTAACAGTCATAGCTTAGGCCCTACAGCCTCAAAAGTACTATCTAAAATCCTGGTAAGCAGAAGAACTTGCCCCATCAGTCGAATAATGAGTCAATATTCTCCCAACAGAGAGCTGGAGATGTTATTTTCTGTGCTGCTTCTGAGGAGGGCCACAGATATAGGCAATAAAAGCACTGGCTCCCAAGGCAGGCTGGTTGCTAACCTCGGCCCTGCTGCTCCCAAGCTGTGTGGCCTCAGATAAATGACTTAACCACCCTGTGCTTCAGTTTCTTCATGTCTAAAATGGGGCTGACAAATAACAGTATTCCTACTAAAAGGCTGTGGGAACAATTAAATGCGGCACACTTAGAAGGGTGTTGTTGGCTATGCTACTGTTTGCAAAAACACAATCGTTTTTTTATTATATGACAAAAGGTGCATATAATCAGGAAAGAGGAAACTAGCAGATGCTGTTTATATCTGTATATCATGGAAGAAGAACAAATGCACCCAATGGATAACTTTTAATAATGCTTAAACTCTCTGGGCATCATTGTGTGCATTTCTCACATGACAGTCATAAAGCAGGGCTTGCTTTTATAATGCCTGTGATTTTGGCTAGAGATGATGGAGTCACTCTTTAATTAACCTGCTGCTACCAGATGATCCTAAATAAACTATTCATCTTCTAAATAGATGAGCTTCTCACACCTACTAAAATGAATCCAAAGTAATTGCAGTTAGCTTGGGGGGGGGGGAGGCGGGGGAGGCTTCGGCTTAATGTGGCCATATAACTCCATTTTTGGTGGGATTTATACACCATACCACACTCTGATGCTGCCAACAAATGGCAGAAAAATAACCTACAACTGACAAAAAACAAACTTATAAATAACTTCAACTGCCCTTATTCTCTTAACTGAGAAAATTATCTCTATAATGCTGTTGGAGAGCGGCTGTGACTGAATTTACAAACAGACACATGCTGGGATCCTTTGTGCAAAATAAGAAATCACTTCACCTGAAAACACTTTCCACAACCAAGGACACGTGAGCAGTTTCTCCTCAAGGCTGCCACCATTTTCCAAAGCACCCACTGCCTATTGCTTCCCATTGATTTCTTTCTGGCCCTGAAAGGTGGGAAGGCTGAGTTCCATTCTGGTTTAATAATTTCTCTCTCTCCGGGTGCCTGGGTGGATCAGTCACTTAAGCATCCGACTCCTGATTTTGCCTCAGGTCATGCTCTCACAGGTTTACGAGATCAATCCTTGCATGAGGCTCTGTGCTGACAGTGCAGGGCCTGCTTGAGATTCTCTCTCTCCCTCTCTCTCTGCCCTTCCCACACGTGCACACATGCACACACGGTCTCTCTCTCTCAAAAATACATAAACATTAAAAATAATAATTCTTTCTCTCGCTTGCTCTCTCTCCTCCTCCTCCTTTTTTCTTTATTGGTTTCTTCCTACAGCCATCTCTGGCAATATTAGAAGACTGGAATTCAGAACAGACTGAAGTATGTACACTTTTTAGTGTAAATTATTTCATTTCACTGGGCTTTCTTGTAAGGCGTTTCAAATGGTATACATCTTCCTGGATCTTTTATAAATGATCTCTAACCCTATTTCCTAGAGACAACACAAGTGAAAAGGAATAATGTGACTTTCAATTAAATGAAAAGGTCTTTATGTCCCAGTCGTTCCAAATTGTCCAGTTTCTGCTTTCAGAGTGACCAAAACAATGCCTCCCTGCTCCCAACCTCTATATACTTTCCTTTTTTAAAAAAGTTTATTTATTTTGAGAGAGGCGGGGAGAGTGTGCACAAGTAGGGGAGGAGCAGAGAGAGAAGGAGAGAGAGAATCCCAAGCTGGCTCTGAGCTGTCAGTGCAGAGCCAGAAGCAGGCTCGAAATGACGAACCATGAGATCATGACCTGAGCCAAAACCAAGAGTCGGATGCTTAACCGACGGAGCCCCTCAAGTGCCCCCCCAATCAAGGCAGCAATCCTAAGGCTCAGGCTGGAGCACCTCCTGCCTCAACCCAATCTTCTCAGTTTTGCCACTCCCATCTCCTTTGGGTGAAACATGGCCATGAGGTCTGTGGCTTTGTAACATAGACTAAGGCACTTTTGTGGGGGAAGAGAAAAACCACTGTATTTCAGTTCACATGCAAAAAGAATGTGGCCCAAGGCCAAGACCAGGGACTGACACAAACCTTCTCAGGACTCCCATGTACCAAGAGCATGGGAAAAAAAGGAGAAGGGCTGGCCCTCACTTCTCCCTCGATTCTCTGAGGCTGGGGGCAAAGGGAATGATTGAAGAGGACTGTAATCTTCAGACACATTTGCTCCTGAGTGGCTGGAAAAAAATCAGACTAAGATGATGGCTGCTCCCTTGTAGTAGAATGTCCCCCTTAACATCTTTGTGTGTGTGCGTGTTTGTGCACCTGTCTCTCCATCTGGGTAGGTGTCTTTCTTCATCACCCTCTCTCTGTCTTTCTGTCCCTATCTTTCACTCTGTGTGTGTCTTCCTGTCTCTCTGTTCTGTCTGCCTCTGCAAGTCTCTGCTAGTCTGTCTGCCTCTGTCATGGTTGTTCAGTCAGGCCTGCATTCTAAGTTTTGTGGGGCCTAGGCACTTTGGCCCTCATGGGCTCCTTCCTTCATTTTATATACAAGTAAAAAGACCTATTTTATGGCTGCATTGGTAAAGAGGCAAGTATAATCCAGGATGGAGCCATTACTGTTTATTCATTAATATCATACTCAGTTTTTTTCTCCTGATTAAAAAAATTAAAACATTTTTGTGGGCCTCTAAAATTATTGTGAGAACGGTCGGTTGGGCGTCCGACTTCGGCTCAGGTCATATCTCACGGTCCGTGAGGAGCCCTGCGTCGGGCTCTGTGCTGACAGCTCAGAGCCCGGAGCCTGCTTCAGATTCTGTGTCTCCCTCTCTCTCTGCCCCTCCCCAGTTCATGCTCTGTCTCTCTCTGTCTCAAAAATAAATAAACGTTAAAAAAAATTTAAAATTATTGTGAGCCTCAGGCACTGTGCCCTATAGTCAGAGTGTTTCTCTCTCTCTCTCTTTCTCTCTCTCTCTCCTCACACACACACACCACCACCACCACCACCACACCCAGCCAAACAGGGGACTAGCCTGCTTTCCCAACCTAGAAAAGTGTAAGCAAAATCATACACTCTCCTTCTGCCCTAAGTTTTGGGCCCAATGTGACCTTGTTCCTGGACATTCTTCTGCTTCTCATAGATTAGGGTGATGACACTTGTCTTGTCCTTATGCTGGACGTTAAGACTGAGGCTTCTGGTGAAATAAAAATAGAAGTACACCAAGTGGGGGAGCCTGAGTGGCACAGTCGGTTGGGTGTCCGACTTCGGTTCAGGTCATGATCTCATGGCTTGTGAGTTCGAGCCCCATGTCAGGCTCTGTGCTGACAGCTCAGAGCCTGGAGCCTGCTTCGGATTCTGTGTCTCCCTCTCTTCTTGCCCCGCCCTCACTCACGCTCTGTCTCTCTCTCAAAAATAAATAAACATTTTAAAAAATATTTTAAAAAAAGAAAGAAAGAAATACACCAAGTGTGTGTTCCTGCCCACCTTAGCTCTAGGTTAGGCACAAGGGCTTCTCCATGCAGCCAGGTTTGGTCCACTAGACATCTGCTTCAGGGACGCAGTGGAAGCCCTGGGCAGGACTCAGATGCTCCTCTCCTCGCCTTGTTTCCTGCATCTCTTACCAGGAGTGCTGGCTGGGTGAAGGCAGAGGATATGGGACCATCCAGCTCCCTTGTACTAGCACCCTATTGTGACACAACTCACACCCACCACCATCTCTCTGGATCCCTTGGCATCTCATACTTGAATTACCTGTTTGGAGGACTAACAAACCAATGACACATGGTAAGGGTCAGGAACAACTGGATTTGATCACCTTGGCCTATGAAGACTGAGAAACTTACATGAGAAACCTTAAGAATCATGTGCCTCCGAACCTAACCATCATCCATACTCTATCCCCAGGACATAGTTTACAGGTTTGATATTTGGTTCTTCAACTTGTTTCTATAATAGTCCTAATTAAAAAGTCCCCTGCAAAATCCCTAAGCTTTTTGCTATCTCCCTGGGAAATAGAATAAAATGAAATTGATTTTCTTCTTTATCAGCAAAGCTTATAAATTGAAGGCACAAATCCCAGGAAGCCAGCACGTTAAATTTATCTTAATGCTACTAATTGGACCAAAAAAAATGCCCTTTTTTTGCTGGTTAAAGTTTTGAAAAGCAACTAAATCCCACATGTTTCAATCATACTTTCCTATTTCCTTTAGTCCCAGTATAACAGAAAATAGTCCAATGTGTTTTTTAAGAAAAGATTTCTCACTTTTGGAAGAATAATTTGACCATTTCTAGCCCCAAACCTTTCCTTTTTGTCACGTTTTTGTTTACAATGATGTCCTCTTCCTATTTGCTTTTATTTGCTAAAAGATTTCGCTCTCTGATCCTTTGCAGTTACCTATACACATTTACCTTCTAATTTCCTTCTGGTCTCAGAGACCTGTCAACAGTTCACCTTATCTAAGATTAGAGGAAAAAAATTAAAATTCTAAATCTAATAATGGTAATACTTTAAAGCATAAATTTCTGTCCTTTCAATATCCTCTGCATATCTAACTCATTTCTCTGACATTTCCATTGGTTTGAACCAATCACAAAATTCGCATCTTCCAACAAGCAAGGACACAGAAGGATGAATGACAAAGGGATCAGGTTCCTAATAACATATTCATGAAGGTTCCCTTTTGCATGGTCACATGGAGTCTATAAGTTAGGCCTAACATGTGAAATTTCCAGACAATTTGAATCCCAACATCTGAAGAAAAAAAAACGCCATCTATTTATTTATTAGCAGCTATGATCACACTCATTCAGAGAGGTTCACCTTGGAGGGCACAAAAGAACTGCAATGAAAACGCAAAGACAGATGCCTGCATGTCTATTTCCTGACTCCTCCCCTCCTCAGTATCATGGAAGAAGCATAGAAATCACAAGAAAACCAGAGCTTCGTTGCAAAGGAAAACAATCGGACTATTTAAAGTAATGACAAGATGTGCTGGGCTAACATTTCAAACCCTCGCTTAAGGTAGAAGATCAAAAGGTCAAGACATAGAGTAGCACAGTAGCACCATCCAAGTTTTTCTTTTTTATCTCCAGGAGATATGGTAGATCCTGGTCCCTTGTGCCTTCCCCTAAGTTAATGGGACAATGGACCCTGAACGGACTTCATGTCACTACTCAGGCATACAAAACACTTCAGTGAGTCTACCCCAGCTGCCTGAATGTGTTTGCATTTGTTGAAATATAAAGGCTCTATTATACAGAAATAGATTTAAAAAATTAAATTATTATTAATTCTGCTAGCTAAGTACCACATCAAAACTCAATGTGAGTTAGAAAGAGAAAATATAGTTTCCTCCTTTAAATGAAAAAACAGATTTTCAGTACTATGTAACAGGAGCAAATAATTCTATCGCAGAAAACAAACAAAGCCAGTACCTAGCTGATGGTTTTCCCACCATGTCCCAGGGTGCTCCGGACTATTGTGGGAGCTCAAGGGTCACTGGGGGTGGGGGAGGGGGAGGAGGCAAACCCAGGAGAGAAGGGCCACTTCTATGGGTTTCACACAGTGTATCCTCCATCAGATACTGCTGCAAGAATGATTCCAGTGCTTTAGAAAATTAGCTTGAAAATATAGGTAATTCCTCTGACTTAGGAAAAATCACAGTAAACCTTTTCCCTGATAAATAGAAATTTGGGCCAGTTAAAAATATTTTTTTCTGGGGGCACCTGGGTAGTTCAGTATGTTGAGTGTCCTCTTGCTTTTAGCTCAAGTCATGATCTCATGTTCATGGGATCGAGCCCCACGTCAGGCTGCACACTGGCAACTTGGAGCTTGCTTGGGATTCTCGATTCTCTCTTTCTCTCTCTCTCCCTCTCTCTCTGCCCCTCCCCCGCTCATTCTCTCTCATTCTCTCTCTCTCTCTCTCTCTCTCTCTCTCTCTCTCCTCTCTCTCTCTCTCTCCTCTCTCTCTCTCAAGTAAATAAAATAAAATGTTTTTCCAGGTGTCATTGCAGTGCTGTCCATAGTGCTATAAACTGGAAATGAGCTAAATAATAATCAAGCATTGGCATATACTTTACAAAGTTTAGGCAGTATTAAAAATGATATTACAGTTTTAAACATTCTGACATGGAAGAATGTTCATAATAAACGTAAAGGGTTTAAAACAGGTAACAGAAGCTTAAGCATGGTATAATCTCATTTTACAATGTTCATGTATTTATGACCTATGAAGTTTATATACATACATGTAGAAAATATAAACGCACTTACACAGAGGAATATATATATGTGTCCATAAGCTTTTTGCCCCATTCTTCCCTCCCTCCCTCCTGAAATCCATCACAAAAGCTTATATAACGCGTCTCTCAGGATAGGACAAAGGAAGGAAAGTAATTGAATAAATGGAGCCGAGACTCCTTCCGCAGGAGGACAGAAAAGATGAGAAACACATGTAACATAATTTTTGTCTCCTCACACAAGGCAATTATATACTGTCGCTAATCACTTCAGGTGACTTGAAGCCATGGATTTTGGAATCAAAACGACTTCGAGATGTCCTACGTTTCCTGTTTCCAGTTTCCAGGTATCCTCCCTTTTCCATTAACCTTTTCCTCCCTTTTCCATTACTGCCTAAAGGCATTTCTGCCTCTCTGCCATTATCAGCTAAGCTAACATGGGTAGAAGTGCCCACCACAGCACCTGGCACCTGGTATGTCCTCAATCTGCGGTCCCGTCTTCCCTTTCCTTACTGTCAATTACGCCTTGAAACATGCGAATGATCTTAAATAATAACAAACCTAGGCCACACAAATAACATTTTCTTGAAAACTCCTAAATAGGCCATATGATTGTGCAGCAAAGGGAGGTCTGGGATCTTCCCAAGGACCAAACATGTGAAAATGAGAACAAGACGCTGATTAAACCCAAACCACGACCAGTTTGTAGTCATTACTCTCTGGACCCGGCTCCAGAGTTCTGGCAAAACAGAAGGGCGCTGTCTGTGGGCCAGCTTTCACTTTGCAACGCTTTTCCCAGTGATCTTGGCCCCACTTGAATTCCCATCTGTGTGCCTCTGAACACTGTGTGCACTCTGCACAGATGAGGTGCAAGTACACTGGGGAGCAGCTGGCAGGGGCTCTCCCAGGCACACTGCGGGCCACTTCTGTCTGGCCAGCTTCAGGGCTGAAGACGCGGCCGCCACTGCAGTCTGATGCTTCCTCAGACTGGACCCAAATGAGAACGTGTTTTGCGAAATCCATTCACCCCTTTACTCTATTAATGCAGAAAATAAACTCATAAAGTGTGCTCTTATTTCATGTTTTTGTGTTTTTTTCCTTCCCTAAGGCCTCTATGAGAAAATTTGCAGACTCAAGAGAGAAATTTATGTTGATTTCTAGACAGCATCTCAGGGTAATGATATCTTCAATTAAAAGAACAGAAAACTTACATTAAGGTGTCCTCACACAAATATCAGTTAGTGGCTTTGGGCAAGCTATTAAACCTCTTTGTGCTTTTGTTTCCCTATGTGTAAAGTGTGTAATAATGGTGAGTACTCAGAAGGCGATTATGATATTAAAGAGTCAAGTTTATAAAACACTTAGAACAGTGCATGCCACAGGGAGCATGGGTGGCTCAGTTGGTTAAGCATCCAGCTCTTGATTTTGGCTCTGGTCATGATCTCATGGTTCATAAGATCAAGCTTCCCAGTGGGCTGTGTGCTGATAGGCTGTGTCCCAGAGTTTGCTTGAGATTTTCTCTCTCCCTCTCTCTCTGCCCCTTCCCCGCTTGTGTGCTCTCTCTCTCTCTCTCTCTCTCTCTCAAAATGAATGAAATACTACATTTTTCGAGCACTTGGGTGGTTCAGTCAGTTGAGCATCTGACTCTTGATTTCAGCTCAGTTCATGATCTCATGCTTCGTGAGTTCGAGCTCCACATTGGGCTCTGTGCTGACAGCGTGGACCCTGCTTGGGATTCTGTCTCTCTCTCTCTCTCTGTGTCCTTCTCTTTCTTTCTTTCTCTCTCTCTCTCAAAAATAAATAAACATTAAAAAAAGAACAGTGTATGGCACAAAGTAAGCATTAGATAGGTGTTTGATCGGTAACTACATACATATGTAGACATACATACCTAAGTATGTCCTAGTGGGCCCAAGGAATAGACATAGGTGGGCAGAAGAAAGGCAATAATCAGTGAGCATCTACTCTTTGTTAGGAAATTTCACATGTTACCTCATTTGTCTCTATGACCAAATGGGTATTACTGATCCCCTTTTAAAGAAAAGAAAACTCCAATAAAGAAAAGAAGCTCCAATAGAATACAGGGACTTGGCCAAAACTGCAAGTGAATGAGCTGGGATTTGAACAGAGGTTGATCCTAATCCAAACCTTTGTACTACACCATGCGCATAATATTAACAATGATAACAGCTAGCAGTTATTTTTCTCAATTCCACGCCTACGATTTCACTTAATTCTTACAAGAATCGTTGGTGATAGGACAGAGGACTAGCCCTGGCTCATGGTGCGTCCAACTCAATCTTTTGGCTCCGGTGAAAGCAGCCAGGGAAGAGCCAACACAAGATCACAGTCCTCACCCCCAACACAAACAGTGACAGAATTAGCTCCCCAAGTGGCACACTAGGTATTCATTCACCAAAAATAATAAACACTGAAAGAACCATACAAGAAACATACAATCCATGCACTCCAGCTGGAAAGGACGTAGGTAGTTCTACGATGAAAACGGACAGTTGAAAGCAACAGTCTCTTCCTCACTCCATTAGCAACGTATTTTTAAGAACATATCCCTGCTTTACTCACACAAAAGGTAGAGATATACAAGTGCTGAAATAAATATAAATACACGTTCTGACATTTTTTCCAACTTTCTACTTTGGCATCACTGACTCAGAATCTCAAAAATGGTAGAGCGGAGAAAGAGAGAGACAGAAGAGAGGAAAGAAGGAGAAAAGGAGGAAAAAGGAGCCGGGAGAGACAAAGGGGAAAGAGAAGGGGAGATGACAGAAGGAAGGGAAAAGAGAATGACAGAGGAAAGAAAGAGAAAAGAAGGGGCAAAATGAGAAGGGGTGAGGGAGAGGCATGAACGAGAGGAAGGGAGACAGAAAAAAAGTTTATTGAGCACCCACTTTCTCAAAAAGCCATTATGATAAAGAAGCATTTAGCACTCCCCCAGTTGAATCGCCCTTATCTCTACCCCATTTCTGAAACTGCATCTAGGAAGAGGATCTCTACCAAGTTTTGGAAACTTCCTTCCCAATTCTTCATATTTCATATTTGCATTCTGCAGAGACCCAGGCGAGGCTCCTGAGGTCAGCATGCCTGGGGAGTGACAGTTGTGCTCTGGCTCTACCAAGCTGGGGGACCTCCTGAGGCAATGGACACTGAGGGCTCCGCTCCTGCGTTGGACAGCAGCAGACAGCCCCTGCTCCGGGCACCGCAGCTGAAGCCAGCACTCTCAGGTGCTGTGCTCACTTGATTACAGCCACTACCTGCCTCTGACAAGCCACCAAGAACACTAATCATCCGTTCCCCACAAAAGAGTCCTCCTTCCCATTTCTTCTGTAACAATATCCCCTGAAGCTCCAGTGGCCTGTTGGATAGTGCGGGTTGATTGATAACAACTGTGTCTTCCCGCAGAAGATTCCACCCATGAGGATCCCAGATGGTGAGATGACTTGTGGTAATTTTCTCACTGAAGAACATTGGGCTCAGGCATCCAGGCCATATTCAGCAGAGAATCCTTTCCAGTCGAATCCACAGAGGAGACTTTTTACAGCCATAAGCCTTTACTTGAGTTGTTATCGGAGTTTTCCATCACTGACTGTTTAAGAAAATATTAAAAGGCTCCACACAGACTTCTGCTTTACAATTTCAGTTCCCCAGCCTGGCTACGTGTATTGGCATACAGTCCAGGGGAAGCGTGCTGCTGATGTCTGCTATCTGCTTCCTCACGTGTGCAGAAACTATTCCCGGAGGCCAGTTGGCTTCCTCCATCAGCAATAGGGACAAGGACCAGGATCAAGTGCTAGCCAACCCCTGCTGACTTAGTCGGGCAGGGGGTGGGGTGGGGGGTGTCATGTCACATAATTGGGCTACAGAATGGTTTATCCTTTCTGGTCATTGTACTCAGTGCTTAGAAAACTCTGAATATCCTTTTTGCTTGAGGGAAAGCACAGTGTGATGAATAAAACCATTTTGGAGTGCAACTCTCCTCATTTTAAATCCTGGCTTTTCCATGAACACATTAGCTGTGTGACTTTAAGCAAGTTACTGGGCTTCTCTAAACCTTGGTTTCCTGGCCACTGAAACAGAAGAACTAACACCTCCCTTGAGAGGTGGGGTTTAGTAAGATCATGTAGGTGTGGCAGGCAAATTTACTAAAATTACTTTTTAAATTGTACTCTTCTTTAGTTTTTTATTCCTTCTCCTTTCAAGCAAGTAGACAAACTCATTCCTTGTCTCAGTGATTTGGGCTAATCAAAATGTAGAGGTGAACAGATATCAAAAGCCCCTCTTATATAAACACTAAAGTCCATTGAAAAAAAAAAATGCCCAGCAATATTGGAAAATGTGATGTTGAGGGGACCCTGGGTGACTCAGTTGGTTAAACATCCAACTTCAAATCATAATCTCACAGTTTGTGAGTTTGAGCCCCACATCAGGCTCTCTGCTGTCAGCGCAGAGACCGATTCAAATCCTCTGTCTCCTTCTCTCTCTGCCCCTCCCCTGCACTCTCATTCTCTCAAAAATAAACATTTTTTAAAAATGTGATGTTAAAAGATACCATTTATAATAGCAACCAAAGAGATAAAGACCTAAGTTAGTAAAGATATAAATAGATAAAGCTAAAGATAGACTCAATACTATAAAATTATGAAAATGTCAGTTCTCGGCACAAAAACAGACATGTAGACCAATGGAATAGAATAGAGAACCCAGAAATAGACCCACAAATATATGGCCAACTAATCTTTGACAAAGCAGGAAAGAATATCCAATGGAAAAAAGACAGTCTCTTTAACAAATGGTGCTGGGAGAACTGGACAGCAACATGCAGAAGAATGAAATTAGACCACTTTCTTACACCATACACAAAAATAAACTCAAAATGGATGAAAGACCTAAATGTGAGACAGGAAACCATCAAAACCCTAGAGGAGAAAGCAGGCAACAACCTCTTTGACCTCAGCAACAGCAATTTCTTGCTCGACACATCTTCAAAGTCAAGGGAAATAAAAGCAAAAATGAACTATTGGGACCTCATCAAGATTAAAAGCTTCTGCACTGCAAAGGAAATAATCAACAAAACTAAAAGGCAATTGACGGAATGGGAAAAGATATTTGCAAATGACATAAAGGATAAAGGGTTAGTATCCAAAATCTATAAAGAACTTACCAAACTCAACACCCAACCACACACTTTGTGTGTCTGACACAAAGGCAGACAAAGGCAGGCAAACAGACAAAGGCACACAATGGAGAGTCCAGAAATGAGTCCACACATATATGGAAACTTGATAGGTGACAGAGACGCCATTGCAGATCATTGGGAAAAGATAAATGGTGTTGAGATAATTAATAGCCATATTCAAAAAATAAATGGAGGGCGCCAGGTGGCTCAATCAGTCGAGTGTCCAACTCTCGATTTTGGCTGAGATTATGATCTCAGTAGTGAGACTGGCCCCCATGTGGGGTTCTGCCCTGAGTGGGGAGCCTGCTTGGGATTCGCTTTCTTCCACTCTCTCTGCCCCTCTCCCCCTGCTCCCACACTCTCCCTTAAATTAATTAATTAATTAATTAAGAAATAGGACCCCTCTTTCATGTCAAGTCAATTAAAGATCTGTATGTGGGGGGGTGGGAGGGAGAGGAGGGTGGGTGATGGGTATTGAGAAGGGCACCTTTTGGGATGAGCACTGGGTGTTGTATGGAAACCAGTTTGACAATAATAAACTTCATATATTGAAAAAATAAATAAATTAATTAATCAACAAAAGAAAAAAAAAGATCTGTATGTGTATATAGAGTGTCTATGTGTGTGTGTGTGTGTGTGTGTGTGCCTATGTGTGTAAAATAAAGTTGGAGTGTGAAACAATTTTTATAAAACATCAACCTATAAATCATAAGGAATAGTTTGTTAGATTTAATCATTTACTTTTTTTAACATATTAAAATACATTATTTTTTAAAATGAAAAAAAGTAAAAATATGAATTGCAAACTGGGAAAAGATATTATAACATAAATAACCAATAGTAGATTAGTAAGGAGAATATATAAGAAGTTTTATAAATCAATTTAGAAGAGTAAAACAACCCAAATGCAAAATGCATAAAAGACAAGAACAGGTATTTCACAAAAGAGGAAATAAAAATACTGATAAACAAAAATTTTTTGACCTAATTAATTTGTCAAAGAAGTAAACTGAACCACAAAATACAATTTTCACAGGCCAATTTGGCAACTGCTTAAATTCTGGGCAAAACCGATATTGGGAAAGATGTGGAACAACAGCATATCTTATATTTTTGTATTTCAACTTGTATTGAAAATAATTTTATTCTATATTGGAAAGTAACTTTGCTTTACCTAGTAACATTAAAAACTGTGCATGATCTCAGTTAGCGATGTCATTCTTAAATATATATGTGCATTTGAGAACTTCCACCCGGGCACCAGCACAAGAGATGCCTGGCAGCATCATTCATGATAGTCTCGAACTGGAACCAACTAAAGGTCCATCAACAGTAGACAGATGAATATGCTGTGGTTTCATTACACACTGAAATGCTGTATCACAGTGAAGACGTCCATCGACACAGACGAATCCCATAAACAGTGCAGAATGAAAAAAGCAAGTTATAGAAGAATAAACACAGATGGGATCTTTAGTATAAAATTCAAAATCATACAGCATTAAATAATATATTATTGGGAAATATATACATGGAGTAAAACCATATTAAAAAAAGCAAGATATTAATAAACACAAAGAAACCTTATCTCCGGCATTGAATGTGGGAGGCACAGCTAGCAAGGACTAGAAGCAGCCTCCAATGGAATTGGTAATATTCTAGCTCTTAAGCTTGGTCATAGCTCTATGGAATTGCATTATGTATATTATTCTTTATATATCTTACATGTTACATATATTTTTATATGTAAGAAATATTTCAAAATATTTTTAATGACCTTGTGGGATCCAGTGAAGACTATTAAGTTCAGAGAAGTTTGATGAGAGAGGAAATCTTTATATTCTGAAAAGCTACCCCAAGCCAATTGCTTCTCTCTCCTAGAAGATGTGGTATGCAACTATAAAATCTGGAATCGCTTCAGCTATTCCCCTTCTCTTCAAAAAAAGGAATAGCTCTTAGGATCAACCTCACATTACAGTCACCCGAATACAGAAGAATCAAACTGGTATCCTGCGACACTGTTAAACTACCAAATCAAATCAGTCTTAAAGCTTGCACTGCCAGTGGATAAGCTAGATATATACATCAGTAAATTTCCTTTTTGTTTAAAAAACATAAGTGCTAGAGGAAGTAATTTTCTTAAATACGAAGAAAACCATCAAGTAAAAAAAGAAAAGATCTACATCCACATCTCCAGCAGTGGAGACTCCAGTACTGTCCAGGGAAGACCTCAGGATGGTTCCTAGGCACCATCTGGGACCAGAGACAACTGGTCTAGTGTAGACAAACGAACAATGATCAGAACTTTGGCATAGCACTAACTATAGCACAGCCCCAACGAAGGCCACAGTTACACTTCCTGCCACCCAGGAGGGATGGGGCTTTAAAATCAGAATTTAGGGGCACCTGGGTGGCTCAGTCAGTTAAGCGTTCGACTTCGGCTCAGGTCATGATCTCACAGTTTGTGGGTTCAAGCCCCACATCAGCCTCTGTGCTGACAGCTCAGATCCTGGAGCCTGTTTTGGGTTCTGTGTCTCCCCCCACCCTCTCTCTTTCTCTCTGCCCCTCCCCCGCTCGCACTCTGTCTTTATCTCAAAGATAAGTAAACGTTAAAAAATTTTTTTAATAAAATAAAAATCAGAATTTAAAATTTCAAAAAATAAAATGTGCTATTTCTTGCCTGAGTTTGTAGACCAAGATTCAAACCTGCTACATTGGCAAAGCTCCAACACAGAATTTCTCAAAAGTAAGCTTTAGAGAACACTACTCCCTCATGAAGAAAGGTTTCATGGTTATACAGGTTTAGGAAATGTTGCGTGCTACAACCTGTTCTTATTGATTCACAATGCACCTTAGAAAATTAAACCCCTGCAATGAATCTTTCCCTAAATGCATTTAAGCAATGAACTTTTCTAGAGGAGCATCTATCACAAGCTGAGAAACTGTAATTGCTAAACACATTTTAGAAAACACTGTTGCCACACAGCAGAGGCAGCTGGCCTCTCTGTCTACAGGGATGCCATACTATCATCCTTTCACGCCATGTTCAAAGCAGAACCCGAGGCGCCCTCTATTGCCACCTCAGAGACTGACATTTTCCCATTCCCTAGTGGAGCAACGGCCTTCCGCCAGGTTTGAATTCACCACGAGATGAAGTTTGACATTCCCCAATGTTGAGTGCTTGCTTCTGCTGTCATAGTAACAAACTGTGGGTGAAAGTCTCCACCAGTAACTGTTCCATCACAGAGGTCTGTCAAGAACACAGTAGGAGAGCACCCGGGAAAAGCATCCCCTTTCGATCCCCGGAGCCTTAGAATACCTTTAACCTTTCCTTTTACATTTACCCTTTCCTTCAGAGATTAGAAATGGGACAGAGAGGGCTAGGGCTAGCATTTTAAAAATAATATCAGAATCACATTAGAATGTAGTAACTCCAAACTATAGAACTGCTGACATTCTTTTATTGATTGAAGAAGTTTGGGCCGCAGAAATAGCTTGAAGTCATGTTCCACTCAAGGTTTTTGAATTGCTTACTAGCGGATTCCTGATGTGGAATGATGAGTTATGGGAGAAGAGGCTGATCAGAGATAAGGTTGAGCAAAGTGAAATGCCTGAATTACTGGAGACTGGGAGAGGTTGGGCAAACTCATGAAGACTGCTCCTGCTGGCTCCAGCATGCTGTGCTATTAAAAGAGTTACAGAGACAGAGTTCACAGCAGGATCCTCCAAACTTCACTTTGCATAGCAGGTGTGTTCTTAAAACGCTGTGGGTGAATTAGGATCTTTATAAAAACTTTAAAAATTTAATATGAGTTGGAACAGGCTCAGAGTCCAGTATTTGAGTTGGAGAATTAGGATAACACTTGTAAATAATACATAGTATATATGTACCCACAAGTGCATACAATATATAATCCAAGCATAGTTTGAAGGGGTTTTTCATTATTGAGCTATGACAACTAAGGAAAATTCTCTGTATCAATCCATTTTACAAAGATTAAAAGGGAAAACACTATAATATTAACTACGTCTGACTTTAGATGTGGTGATTATGGCTCATCTTTTTCTTGCTTTTAGTTTTATATACACTCCAAAGTTCCTGTGATAAATGGGACTCACTTCTGAGCCATGTAACATGTTCCCGCTGAATGAAGTTGTGAGGTGCCACTAGCTTTAGAAATGGCCAGAGATTTGTGGTTTGTTTTTTTTTTACAAGAGACCTCCATAGTATATACAGCACAAGAGTGGTACAAGGTCTGTGTGTGTGGGGAGGTAAACTTTCAGGAACATCATTCTACCATATGAGTATAACAAAATTTACCTTCACATCTTGAGGGGATATTTAGATGGTTTCCAATTGTTCCCTATTGTAAATCAAGCTATGATGTAAATCTTGGCTCCAATGTTCCCTTTCTCTTTTTTAGAAAAAAGTCTCAAAAGTAAGATTAATGGGTCAGTGAATATTAATGTCCTAAAAATCTCAAAGCATATTGCATATTGCTTTCCAGACTGAAATACCAAGGAATATTTCTACCAAGAACATACAAGTGGATCTGTCTTAATTTATTAGCTTTACAAATTAAAATTTTTGTTTAACCTTTACCAGTTTGACAAACAGAAAATGATGTCTCATTCTAGTTCAGTTTTCATCTTCTTGGATTCTAGGAAGGTTATACCTTTTTTCCTATAAGTTTATTTGCCATTGGTATTTCCTCTTTTGGGAACTGTGACTTCTTCCTCTCAACTCCATTATCCATTAATGTTTGGGTTTTTCCCCCCTCAAGATGTACATAAACTTTTTTACATTAAGCTCATTCATCTTTTGTCAAATATGTATTGCAAATGTTTTTCTGGTTGTGTTTTAGTTTTTTATGTGATAAATAACATGTTCTCCCCCAATTTTTTCTTTGCTTTTAAACCTTCAGAATCCTTCTCTATTCAGTGATCAAATAAATACTCACTAAATTCCCTTAGAGTTTTTGTGATTTTTTTCATTTAAATTCTAATCCATTGAGATTTTTATTTCTATCTATGATATGAGATGAAAATAGAACTTGATGTTTCCCCAGATATCTCATTTTCTCAACATTCTTTTCCTGGCAATACCCTCTTTATCAAATATATTAAATTATTCTATATAGCAGGATATATTTCTCTTATAACAGAACAAATGTTATAATTTTAAATTTATAAAGGTAATTAACATCTTGTCACTGAAAGGACCATAACTGATCCCTCAGAACATTTTTTCAAATGGCCTCTCTTCTCCCCACACACTCCCCTTTTATCTGTTATGTAAATACTGATCCACCCATCAAGTTTCCCAAAGCAAAGTATAACCTTCTGTTCCCATTTTATGGCGGCTCTGTGACTGGTCCCCTCACTGCAATGCCCACCAAACTAGTGAAGATGTTGAACTACCCTTATCTCCTTAAGGCTCACAAGTGCTAGGGCACACACATCATTGATCAGTCAGTCCCAAGGGCATTCTGTGGGGTGACTGGGACAGGAAAGACTTGCAAGTTTAAGAATAGGACACTTGAAGATAGAGATGAAGGGAATGTAAAATGAGTACATCAAGCTGTCTTCTTGGAAAAAAATTAAAAAGAGCATTCTACTCTGCAGGTGCTCACTCAAAGTGACATCAAGTTGAAAAGCGATTCGTGGTTCAAGTATAAATGTAATGAAAGAACACTGGACTACAAACAAGGAAACCTGAGGCTCTGATCCTGATTCTGCCTCCAATGACCTTGGACAAGTCAATGAACTTCCTATGACCTTGGATCTCTCATCTGTAAAATGAAAGGCTTGACAATGAGAGGATGCAGTTTGAAAGTTCACAGGCCAATTGTACAAATGTATTTAGTTTGGCTCACATCGTGTTTTAATTTTTTTTTTTTAATCCAATAGAGCATAGCATTCTGATTCTAAAAGCCCCTGCTGTCATGCAGCTGGTTTCACCTACTTATGTTCCCTATCTGGCTTTGGAATAGAGCTAAATGATCCCTAAAGTCCCTTTCTATGATATAAATTTATAAATCTGAAATATCTTGGAATCCAGCCACTTCTTACCACCTCCATTGCTACCACCCTGCTCCAAGCCACCAGCATCTCTTGCCAGGATTATTGCAATAGCTTCCTAAGGGGTTTCCAGACTTCCAGCCCAGCTCCTCTGTGGTCTTTTCCCAGTAGAAAGCCAGAGTAGTCTTTTCTAAAATATAAGTAAAGTTATCACTCAAATGTCACCTAATCAGGGATACCTACACTGACCACCCTATTTTACATAGCAATCCTGGGACACCTGGGTGGCTCATTTAGTTGGGCATCCGACTCTGAATTTCAGCTCAGGTCATGATCTCATGGTTTCTGGGTTTGAGCCCCACACTGGGCTCTGTACTAATAGTGCAGAGGGAGCCTGCTCGGGATTCTCTCTCTCTCTACCTTTTTCTCTCTGCCCCTCTCACACTCTCTCTCAAAATAAATAAACTTAGATAGATAGACAGACAGATAGATAGATAGATAGATAGCAATCCTTTTCTCCCGTGCTCCTGATTCCCCTTTGTTGGCTTCATTTTCCACACAAAACTTTCCCCTCCTCACATACTATGAAATGTACTTCTACATCTGGGTTTGGTTTTGGTTTTTGTCTGTTTTGTCCAAATAGAGTATAAGATCACTGAGGACAGGCATTTGTATCTGTTTTGTTCAGTGGCTGCTATAGCCCCAGTGCCTGAAATAGAGATAGGCACACAGGAAATACCCAACAAATAATTGTGAATAATTATGAATCTATGAATAATGTCTCTGTCTCTTAGAATAAGCTCTTCTGGCTCCAAGGAGTAACACCAGTTAACTGTCATTTCCAAATGGAGCTAGGAGCCTCTCTTTTAACCCTTCCCGCTGCAGCAAACCACTTCACACCTACTCTACAGCTTGGAAAATTCTCAGCAAGGAAGTCACTTGGCAAATCAATGAGGGTTGGGAAGACTTTCATGTGATAAGCAGGCTGGTCCTTTATTAACAGCAGCCCACAAAGACATGAGTTCAAACAGGAGAGAGACTTCTTTTCCACAGCCATCAAGTAAGAAATCGATATGGGGATTAATTTATAAAACAAACAAGGCAGCCAGTTCCAAAAAGCAGGCTCGGTGATGCTCATATGAAATAGGTCAAAGTTACATGATATCATCCATGTTCTTTGAGCCCATCATCCCTCGGGACCATCTCCAGGTCTGTTTGCTAAATTCAAGCATGCTGACAATAAGATCTTTTGTTTCTCAAGAGTAATACAGCCTCTTTCAAAGACTAGAAAAGGTCAAATCCCCCTCTCAAAGGCCCCCACCGCAGCCCCCCCCCACCCCCTGCCCCACCGAAACCCAAAACCCTGAGCTGCTTGCAACAGCTTTTGGATAAATCTCTTTCAAGTGTGGGCTGAATGAGCACACTCTGCTCTTGCAGAGGTGACCACTCTCACTCCACCTCCTCCTGCCCCTGAGGCTCTCTGCTGCTCCCACCCTTCCCTGCTTCTCTGTACCTTTCATCAACTGAGGGTGTGGCTCACAGACTTCCATTTCACAGACCAACACAATCTGGAAATAAAGAAATAAAGAGAGATGGCAGGAACCATTCTAAGGTTGCCAACTTTTTATTTGGTCAAGCAAATGTACTCTTTCTAAAATGACCTCCTCGACTGGATATTCTGACACACTCATAGGAAACACTAGGTACCTAATCACAAAATGAGGTCAGTAATTTTAACTGTATGAAATAACTTGTTGTTGTTGTTTTCTCATAGCAGGAGATGTAGGTCAGAGGAATTTTCTCAGGTACCAACATTTGGGGAGCACTCATGTAAATGCTCCTGAATCCCTAATCTGGGGACAGAATCTCAGAGTGAGACTGGCATTGGGAGCAACGCTATGACCCTAACTTGATGCTTTAGATAAGGACAAAAGAGAGGAACTTGGTCTTGCTGGGTTTCAGGCACAAATACATTTGGGTTCTCTGCTAAATGCTCTGGAGCAGTTAGTCTGGGGGAGACAACAGAGCTCATTAGCAAGGTCCTGGATTTTGAACAGTGTATTCATAGTTGTTGATACAACATGGTCTGGCTCTTTGTAGAACTAAGCAACTAGCTTTCCTTTTTCCTATTCCTTTCCAAATCCTTCAGCAGCTTTTGCTGATCAGCAAAACAGCACTTGGCAAGTGACCAAATATGCATGGCCTCATACTAAAAGAGCCACGGTAGGATAGTCAATCCCATTATAACTGGGCGGCTACCAAATAAAACTTTAAAGCAGACAGTGCAAACCAGTGGTGCACAGGCTGAATGTGGCAGCAAAATATTTGGGGGTAGGGGTGGGGGTGAGCAGGTACAAAGGAAGGAATATGTATGTGTGTGTATATATATATATAATACATATATATATATATAATACATATATATATACATATATATATGTATTATATATATATATATGTATTCCTGTGTATATATGTGTGTATGTACATATTCCTGTGTGTGTATATATATACACACATACACATATACACACGTTAGTTGACTGTTTCAGAATTGTGGTATTTACTTAAGACTGGATTTGACTTCTCTTGAAAAATCTAAAAATTTGGCAACAATAGGCTCTCATTCCTGTGTGGCCACCAGTGCTCGGAGCTATGCAGGGATGGGTCACGCCCTCTTCCCTGGGCTGAGTCATTTCATTACCTGCCTGGAGTCTGGAGGCATCTGTGTTGACCCCTGGCTTCACGTATAGAAGGTTATTTATACTCTGCCTAATCCCTAAAAGGATTGAAAGAGGCTTAGAAGAGACGGACAACAAGGAGAAAGGGGAGGGAGGAAAAGAAACAATGCAATAGAGCCAGAAATAGGGTCATGACCCACAGTGTCCACCACACAAGTCTATACTTAGCTGGAGATGGGCTGCAAATTTAGTTCCTAGCTTCTCCACAGATGACCATAGCTTAGAGCCTGAGACCAAAACAAAGTCAAATTTTCTCCCTTTGGTGAAATACAGTCTTTCTAGAATGATACAGCTAAATGCCATGAAGAAATTAAACGTGAGGCAGAAATACGAGGCATCGTAAGGTGTCCAAATGTGTGGTATTAGTGATAAAGTAACCTGAGTGGTCCCTGGAGGCCTAGGGGTCTGACCAAGGAGCCCTCAGTTGGGCCTCCGAAGATGGGTACAACACCTGGAGATGAATAAATGAAAACAATCGCATCCAAACAAGAGGAGAAGAGAGTGTCAAATCCATTCTGCCGTCAGGCACTGCCCTTAATTTCCAGCAGCTCTACTTTTCTTCCTGAAGTGTTTTCTTGATTTGGGTTGTTGTCAAACTATGGGAAACACGAAGCTAGTTAAAAATGAAATGCTCTTAAGAGTTTAGTGCCTAAGTACCTCAGCTTTGAGACTTTGGGAGCCAATTTCTCTCTCTCTCTTCAAATCAACATGCCTCACGCATGGCTTTACTGACTGGTTTGGCGTGGGGGCTGAAGGGAAAGGCTGACTGCCACTGGGCCAGGCTCAGAGAGGGAGGGTCCCACTCGGGGCCACAGTCACTGTCCCCGCTCCAGCACTCCAGTGCGATGTATTGCTTTTGCTTTCTCTCTCTCTTAAATCTGCATCAAGCATCATCATTAAGATACCTTCTGGCAACAACTCGAAAATCTCACCTCCATTTCTGGATGTCACTGATGTAGAGTTTTGTGGGGCCTGAGTGAAATTAACAGCAAATCCATGTGGCAAAGCAAAGCAAATCTTGAATTAACAAACAGCACCACTACCACTTCTCGGTTTATTAGTGGAAAAAGATACATTTCGTGCATTTTCTTCAGTTCAATATCTTATCTGTATCAAAATGAGGAACAAAGAGCTTATCACATCAATAATGGAATTTCAAGCAGCTGTGGGGACAGGACTACAGCTTTCCTCCCTATATAAATGGAGATCTGTGAGCTCCACAGGGAATGGTCTCTCTCCAGACAAATCAATTAAAAAATTATAAAGCATTTTGGTCGCTGAGTCAGATGGACATGAGAACATTGCGTACCATTTCCCTTCCTCTCTGTACTGCAGAAGGTAGAAAGTTGAAATCTTTTTTCATGAGGTATCGACTACATCCTCATATCAAAGCAGCCACAGTCATTACAGAGTCTGCCAGTATTTTCTGTAAGAAACCCTATCTAGGGAGGATTTACAGAATATTGGCTCCTTTCGATTCACAAAGAGCTGATTTTAAAGCCAGGGTCTCGGTTGCCATGAATTCATTTCATTTGCATATCACACATAGTCAGAACAAAGCCATTTCTTGGGCCTCAGACCGTCAGCAATCTTACAGGGGTGACAATTAAGATAACAGTAGACTTTCTTCAGAAAATATGTATTTTTTTTAATCCAAGAGTCATAAAGATCAGATTCACACTCAGCCTCAGTACTGACATATTTTCCTTCAGAATCTTGATCTTATTTTCAGCTGGGCCTTGAAGAAAAGGTAGTCAAGGTCCAAGGAGGGGACTGTGGCTGCTCTTCCCCGGTAGAGAGGGAAAGGGGAGGAAGAGGAAGATACACTAAGGAATGCAGCAATTCTGCCTCCTCCAACTTTAGACAGCGGCATGACAGACCTTAGGATGAGAATGAGGGCGACAGAGCAGGTGACTTAGCAAGATCCCAAGTGAAATGGAAGACTGACCAAGTCCAGAGAGGTCACTATAAGCTGGAAAGAGATGGAGAGTTCCATGAGTCCATCAAGCAAGGGGTCATGATCAAGAAGTCAGGCCTTGAGGACTCATAATCTGGAGAAAGTAACTGGGGACAAGGGAATCAATGACCTAAGTCAAAGAGGTCAGGATGTAGGAAGGAGATCTTAACATAGGTGCTGTCTGCCACCGCTCCATATGGTACGTGCTGGATAGCTAGGTTGCACGCATACCCTGAGTGCCCCTGTTAATCACTATCTTGAGAATGTAGAGATACTGTCCTCCCTCTATATTCCCATCAAGCAGAATATGTAGAAGAACATTGTAATTCAGTGTTTGAGGTCAGGGGCTCTGGGAATGGCCAAACTGAAGCCTGTCCTTTGTAATGAAGATTGCCTGGATGGCAGCTGTTGACCTTAGAACCTGGTTGTGCAAGGAAGGGAGAAGCTACAGATAGTTGCTAGGCTAAGTGGCTACACTATAAAAGCTTGCTGCACATAGATTCCAGCAGTGGATGCTTTGTCCAGTTCGTAAGTTCCCCCAATAAACCTGTCATGGTCACTGCTTCCAGATCTTTTCTTTGGATTCACTAGACCATCACCCACTCCTGCCTAGAGTCTGCTGGGGTGTGGGTACACGGCCCACAAGCATTCTGGGCTAGAAGGAGAGCTGGAACTCTCTAGAAAGATGTGGTCCTTGGCCAAGGTGGGGAGCTGGCTGGAGCAGAGGGGCTTTGGCTGCCACTGCTGGCTCCCAGCCCAGTTTTCTCACCACACACCACGCTGCCCCTCAGAGAGACCTGAGCATGGCCCTCCAGGGGATACGACCCAAAGACATGGCTTCCCTGGGCCATTTGTTCAGAGCAGCTGAGCCTGTGATTGTAGGTGGCCACAGCATCTAACACATGGCTGGAGAGGCAAACCAGATGAGAGGGCAGACTTCCTCAACATTCCAGATTGTTTCTGCCCACAGTGGGACTGAAGGGAGCAGAGTCAGTGGCTGGAGCACTCACAGGCAGGATGACAGAAGGAAGCTCAGATGGCTGGCTAGAATCTAGCCAGAGAAGGGAGATGAGAACTAGAGATGGCATCTACTGAGCCCGTGGTTAAACAAGGCCCTAAGAGCAACCAACTCTCTTCCTCTAAGCATTAAAGGGCCTTGCCTTTATAACCAGGAGGCCACATCTGCTCTCCAGGAGCCTGTGCTCCACGTCCAATGATAAGAATAGTAAATCTCCTCTTAGCCAGGAATGCAGGGTCTGGTCCCAACAAAGGAGAGACTTCAGGCTCTACTTCCTCTGAGATAACTTCCTTGGAGACCCAGTATCTTTCTGGAGCAACGGCAACAATCTAAGCAGTGGGGACTAGAAAGGATCTATGGACCTACTTGAGAGAGACATGTTGATACTGAGGAAGAGAAGTCCTGGGAAACAGCTTCAGGCTCCCAGGAGAGGGAGGTGTTTATCTGGTGCTTGGCCTCCATGCTGGCCTTGTCTGCCATTGCGGTCCCTGCGGCTTGGAGAGGTTCTTGCTGGAGAGAATGTACCTGATAACATATGGTGAATGAACAAATGAATTCCACTACATCCAGTTTTCCACCACTAGCTATTTGCAGGTGGTGAAGCGACCCCTGAAAGTTACCATTTCTTTCTCTGAAAAGTTGAGGGAAGTTGACCATAACCTGGAAAAGTTGGAAGAACTCTTCATATAGCTCATTTGCTTACTCCCTCAAGCATGATTTTTCTAACTATGATCCTGAGACCATCTACCTGTGAAACTTCAGATTCCTGGTCCCTAACCAGACCTACTGCCTCAAAATCCTTGGCAGGGGATGTGAGTAAACATGAGAATCTGGAGTTTTCATAAGCACTGCTGTTGACACTTATGCATACAATAATTTGAGAAATAGTGAGATTTAATTTATTGAAAAACACTCAATACTAGGCCCTAAGCTTGATGTCTCATACACATTTTCTTTTAACCCTTATAATTATCTTATGAGGCAAGTATTATCCTCCTTATTTCACACATGAGGAAACTGATTTGAACTAGAAGTCACACAACCAGTAAGTAGCTGAGCCAGGACCCATCCCAGGTTTATCTAAATCCCAAACCCCTGCTCTTACACACTGAAATGTGTTCAATGAATGCCAGCCACAGAACCAATGATTGATAGAATGCTCTATGTGCCATTTTCAGTCTTATTTTACTTTAACTTCGATGAAAATGTATGCTTGCAGCATAGAACTGAGAAGAAATAGGGTTGCATTTGTGGGTAATGTTTTCACAGCCCATCAATGTGAAGAGCAGTAGGGGCAGAAAAAACAGGGAGGAAGGAAAATAGCAATATTGGTGAATAATGCAATGTTTGTGCACTGAAATGGAATGTTACAAGTGAATTTAGTAGTCTTGATTTAAAATGATTAGCAGTGCTGGCTTAGTATGCTGTAACATGCTTAGAGCATGACATTGTATCAATATCACCACCCTGTATAACCACCATGGCTTGCCTACAGGCAACCTTGGAAGGCCAATGCAGCCACAAGTGGTCTCAGTAACTTGAATTATGAAAAAAACAAAAAATATGATTCACTGAAAGCTGCCATATCAAATTTTAATTGTGCTTACTCTAGCCAAAAAAAAAAAAATTTTTTTTCAAAGCATTTGTCAAAGTCAAATATCACCTGTATAATTATTCCTGGAGCAAAATGGCATTGAGGTTTAGCTTTTGGATGCTGTAAATGCTCTCCTGATGTTCCTGAAAGAGCTACCGGTCTTCATATAATGAGGAATAGGTAGTTTATCTTTTGTAATCCAGAAGGATAAAGACCACTCCTTAAAAGTACCACTATGTTATCAAGGAAAACACATCTCTAGGTAATATAATCTAGTAGAAAAAACATTGGAGTTACAGCTGAGAGTCATGAGGTATAGTTTCATAAAAAACCAGTTTGGTGTTTTTAACGCCAAAAAAGACATCTCTATCTTGTTTTAGTCACCTGTCACAATATCTACCATTACTATTTCAGAAGAATTCAATGAAGATCTATCATTAATTCAATAAATATGAAATAACTTTGAACACATATGTTGATATTCTAATGTCACGAATAAGGATCGCATCTGAACAAGACCAAGTTAGGGTTTGGATTCTAGGAGCTCCTGGCACTCTTCCTCCACTCCTATTGAGCCACTCCACGGTAAGCTATTCCATATACCATCCCGAAGGATGGATTTAAGTAAGTGATTCCTGCAAAGTACTCTGAGCAACTCAAAGAAAGAGACATTTGAAGCACAAATTATTATTTTTATAGAAGATATTACAAGAGTAGGGCAGCAGTTACCACAATTACCATTCAGTGAAGAATCTCCTTAAGTGCATATGGCAGACGTGCTTGGTGAAGCAAAGTATTTTCATGGATCTTAAAGGTTTAAACTAATAACACCTATCTAGTTACTGAAGATAATTTGATGACTATAATATATATAGATAGATAGGTTCATTATAACAAATGAATTCAGCACAGTATGAAGAAAAATTGAAGCTACTCCCATTATGCTGATGTGGCTGCCTAGAGCTAACCCCAGCTCCCTCCTGACACATTCTCTGCTTGTTCTAATAGAATTCAGACTATTACTTAAGTAAGTTTCCTCATCTGTAAAATGAGGGGGATGGAGGTAATCTGTGTGGCTCCTTCCAGCTCCATCATTTTTGTATGTTGTACAAAGTAACAATCGTATTGCAATGGTATGCCACTTGGGAACAAAAGCCACAGATAGAAGATAGAAAAAGAGCACGTCCCAGGCCAAAAGAAGGGTAAGCTTGACTTTGGTTTAATGAGTGATTCTAATACATTAGCATAAAGAATATGTCAACTGCCAGGGATGAGCATTAGAGAAACATGGTGTTCAGAGGGGCAAAATGTGTTCACTCAGCAGTCTCCAAAAGAATGAGACCCTGGAGCTGAGAAGCTAAACCAATTCTGCTACCAGAAGGTAACTGTTATTGTGAGGCATAAATATTGTGTCACTCTCCCAGTGCTTCAGGATTACATCCCTAAATAATCTCCTTTCTTTGTTGATTCCATGCTCACTGAACTACCTTCTGATGAACAATTCAGTCTCCCAGCCACTTCAATAAGAGAAAGGGGGTGGGGGAGAGAAAAGGAGGAGGAGGAGCACAGAGAGCCCTCAGTATAGAGACCTGAGATTTAACATCTCTACAAAAAGGATATCACACAAGTTACTTCTGATTTATACACATGGCTGTATGTGTATGAGCACTAGCTATGGTCCAAGCACCCACTCAAGTGCTTTACACACATTTAATCAGCATGGAATCTTACAAGGAAAATCCCTTGCTAATATGAGGAAACTGAAGCTGAGAGAGATTAAGTAACTTACCCAAGTTTACACGGTTACGAGTGGCAAAGGACTAGGACCATAACCTCTATATTGTCCTTCCAGTTTAGTTTTCCTGAGGCAGAGACTGAACTGGGTCACCTGAAAATACTCAGAAAATTGAAGATCAGATCTGACACATGGTGACTCAGCTAAGGTGCTGTCCCTGAGAACCCCTGCCTGAGGTACTCTCAGACAATAGCCTTAGAGATATGGCTTTGGATCACCACATAACCATGGACTCAGTGAGCTGGAGATAAAAGGAAAATCTTCCCTAACTAGGATGTGACAAATGGAAGATATCACTCCCAAAGTTTGGGAAACACCACTGGTGAATGTTCCCTAAAATTTTGGAAAGGGAAATTAGGGAATGTTTGGGTGCACCTTTTCAATCTCCAGGGAAAGATGACATTCTGAGGGATGACCAGCTATGCTCCCCACTCTCCACAATCCCCTCTGGGTCTAATTACTACCCTATGTCCTGCTGCACTGTTTAGCACATTTGCTGATTTGTTTCTATTTCCACCACCACCCCTTTCATCCCAGATTTCCTGACTTCATGCGTAAAGACTACAACAGCCTCTTCGCTGCTTTCCTTGATTCTAGCTTTTACCACCTCTACTTTATTCTACACCAAGTAGCCACAGCAGTCTCTTGAATATTGCATACACTTACTTAAATCATCCAAATATCAACATTGAAGGAGAGGCATCAAAATTAACAGAGTGATACTCTCTTCTTTTAGCCCTCCGTATGTCTCTCCTTTACTCTTGTATTATAGTAAAGCGTCCCAATATCTTTACAAATATAAATTTCCATAAAACTGGGCCCTATAGTACATAATTATAAGAGCATGGCATGAAATTAGCATGGTGGCTCTGATATTGGGCAGATCTGGGTGAGAGCCCTGGTCCCACCAACCCGAGCAAATTGGGTATATCAAAGAGTCCCAGTTTCCCCAAGTATCAGATGAGGACAATGAGGGCATGTTCTTCATGGGATTGCTGTGATAATTAGAGGACAGTTGGTAAAGGGTGCTGGGCACATTTTTCTGGCATATAAATAAGTGCCCAGTAAATGTTAGCTATTATCATATCATCATTATTATGGCAATATGGCTCAGTGGTTGAGAGGCCAGACGTTGGAGTCATAAACACATGGTTTGGGCAAATGAAAATATGAGGCAAGATCTCTATAAATTTCACTCAGTCTTCTTTCCAGGTGAAAAACATTTCCTCAGCAAGATTAAACCCCTAAAGGTTCTCCATCCCAGACACACTTGAATATGGTCCAGCAATTTGTTATGATAAAGATACAGGAAAGAAGAGGCAAATATGGCCCAGAACAGTAGTCCTTTTTCAAACCACTTCGATCGACAAATATTTATTGAGTCTCTATAATGCACCAAAGATAAATGACATGGTTCTGGCCTCAGAGAACACATGTCCTGGTTCTCGCCAGAGGACATGTTTGCTAGGCCCCTGTAATATGGTTGGCCCTGTTGGATAGCACCTGCCCCACATGCCCAGCTCTGTGCTAAGCCCACTGCACACAGTATTCTGTTACTTCTCTGGGTTATTCTTTGAGAGCATCACTATTTCTTTCACTTTTCACATGAAGCAATTGAGATAGAGGTTGGGTGGCTTATGCAAGTTCACACGGCAGGTGGGTGGTAAGGCCAGGACTTGGCCCAGGGTCTGGCTGACTCTACTGCCTGGGTGCTCATTACTGGGCTTAAATGTCTCCTGATTGTCCCAGCATCATCAATACTCAGTTTTTATCACATAGCAGCTGCAATGCAGACAGCAGCAACTTTCAAGTGGAAAATGTACCTAATTGGAAAAACAACATGGAGTCACATGAATGCCCATCAATAAAAGAACGGTTGAATAAATTACAGTGTACCCACCAACAAAAGAATCACTGAATAAATTATGGTGTATCCAAATCATATTATGCAACCATTAAAAGACAGACACAAATGTTTCAACCTGGATATTCATGGTATATAGTTAACTTTTTTAACAAATGGTGAAAAAGTACCTCTTTTGGGGTACCTTGGTGGCTCAGTCGGTTAAGCATCTGACTCTATTTCAGCTCAGGTCATGATCTCACAGTCATGAGATCAAGCCCCACATTGGGCTCCGTGCTAAGTGTGGAACCTGCTTGGGATTCTCTTTCTCTCCCTCTCTGCACTTCTCCCCTGTACTCACTCTCTCTCTCTGTCTCTGTCTCTCTCAAAATAAATAAGTAGACATTGAAAAAAACAATCTCTTTATAAAAAAAGGTAAGATTGTTACATGAATAAATAAAGGAATAAGGGAGACTGACACGTTAAATTTAACCTGAGTCGATACCTAATTTTCTCTAGGCTCCTTCTGATTTATCAGCAAAGTAAAATATCCTTTCAGCATAAAGTGTACACCCAAGAAACATACATGAAGAAGTCTAGAGAAGTGGTTAAGAGCACAAGGTTTGCAGTCAGACAAAGTTTGCAGTCTGGGTTCATATCCCATCTCTGCAACTTACTATGTGTGACCTTGGACAAGGTACTTATCTCTAAACCACAGCTGCCTCAACTACAAAATGATGATAATAACATCCCAGCTCATAGGGATGCTGTCCTGATTAAATGAGATAATGTAAAGAGAGTGTTGAGTACAGTACTTGGCACATAGCAAGTGTTCAATAAGTAATGATTATTACTTTAACTGTTTTCTAATTGCCTTAGAGAACAGTCTTTGCTAAAAACAGAAATCCTTCTGCAGATTGACATTTAAAAGGCCACCACCACAAAGAATATGCTTAGGCTTCCAGGAAGGTACTTGTGAAAGCGTAGGCCTACGAATAAATGACATTTGATTTTCTATTCCAACATCTTTCCATTTCAACATTTTCTGATTAGACAGCCACATGGTGCTCTCTAGCTGCTCGGCTTTCCTCCCACATTTTCAAACCAGGATGATTTCAAATGGGAAGCATGGTCCCCAAAGCTTCCTGCTTGCCATGATCATAGATCACCCACAGGCCTTTGGGTTCTGAGGCCCTGAAGTAGGTGAGCTCAATGAACACAGCCCAGTCATCCTGCACATCAGTTGGAAAAAGGAAGAAAAAAGCAAAATGACACCAAGAGTGACAAAGGAGGACAGACAGACCAGCCTCTCTATTCACCCTCGGGAGAGCCACTGTAGGTTCTAGAGCAAACATATGAATGAAGGAGAAAAGTCTTAATTATGTAGATTCCTCGATTTTTGGACAACCCTAGCTGCTTTGTAAATCAGAGCAAATAAATACAAGTTCATCAACAATGAAAATGCTACTGCCCAAACTTAATTAAATTCAGCTCCAGAGTGTATGTATGCAGCACCAACGTGTATATGCTAATAGACAGAAGTATTACAGTCAGTACCATATAGATAATGGCACCCATTTCACTTGCAATTTCCTCAATGTAATCTATGAAGTACTGTGTTGTTGTTGTTGTTGTTGTTGTTGTTGTTGTTGTTGTTTTTAACTTCTTAAAAGGAGCTATAGGTATTAAAGTATGGACTTATCCAAGATAGTTGGGTTTAATATTTGTTAGCAGAGGGTGGTGGTAGTGGTTGTGGTGATGAGAACAGCTAACATTTATTGACCACCGACTGGATGCCTGACACTACACAGAGAGCTTTGCCCAACAATGCATGTGGCAGGTACTATACACGAAGCACGAAGAGGTGCGATAACCATTCCCGGGGAGCAATGAGTGAGGATTTAGATCCAGGCAGTCTCTCCTTGGAGCCCAGGCTTTCCCACGACATCACCTTCCTTTTATGCCTCCAAGTAGTCCTCAGTCCCCACTGTACGCAGCATTCGATATCTTCTGCCATTAGAAGTGTCGATTGCTGCAGCTGCTTTTGATTTTTTTTTGTAAGCAAATGGTAACCTAGAGCATTTCATTCTAATGCTCCCCACCTACATATTTAATTTTTTCATCTCCTAAAAGAAATCATGGCCATTTCAGCTGAGCATCATAATTCTATATTCTTTCAGAACATGCATTCATCTTTTATTTTCCTGAATGAGGTTTTGTTTATAGCATCTAAGATAGGAAAACAGGAATGAAAAGGCAGGGAGAATATAAATCTTCTCAGAGAAACAAGATACTCCCATCACATTTGATAGAGTTTAGAGTTTTTTGATGCCCTCAGTTCACTAGAATATTTTGGAGGAAGCAAGTTTTGAAGGTCACAAATATGTCCAAAACAACCTTGCTGGTTTTTCCAGGTCTGCTGTGCAACCTGGTGATTTCGATTTTTTCAATGATATTATGCATCGTGTAGTATGTAGAGTCTAGTCCCTTTCTTTGAGTTCATTGTGATCGCTTATTGCCAGATCTTTATTTCCAGCTAGACCACAAGCCCCTTGTGGGCTGAAGCCACATCTTACAACGCCATGCACACCCAGCCCTCCCACAGTGCCTTATATATATCAGGTGCTCAAAAGACATTTCATTAAGTCAGAGATCATGTATTTGTTTAAGCAAAGTCCAACCCTCTGAAAAGTCGACGCTGTAGACTGTATTGCTTCCTCCAATATTGCTTCATCCCAGGGGAGACTTCAAATGACAATAAAAGTGATTTCCTTCGCCAGCAACCTGAAGCCCTGATGGCTCTGGAATTATCATCTGGATATAAACCCATTCATGTTAAAGGTGCCCATTTCTTTAAAAAGCTAAGGAAGTAAGGACCCAAAGAAGCAATATTTGATGACAATATCTAGTCTTTCAATTTAAAGATTATGCAGTTTTTAAGGGGGTATGCTGTACTTGTGAAACTGAATTGCATCATATCTAGAAAGTGCTTAATAAATATTTATTGAATAAATATCTCTTCCAAAAAAATGAAACTTAACACCTCATCTTACTTCACAACTGAATTTCCCTATAAAAGTTGGAGATAGGTTTATGATGAAAAACACTTTAGATTACATGTGAATCATTTTAATTAAAGACCAATCCTACCTGGAGAACATTTCAGTTAGATGAGACAATTCAAACATGAAAAAGCCACTGCAATATGCTTATTGCTTTAGATGGGACACTAAAGCTTAAAGGTCACAGCAGATTTCAGGTTCATGACAAGGGCCTAAACAGGGTCTGAGTCAGAAGTAGGGCTGCCAGCCAGAGCAGCTCCACATTCATCTGCTTTACAGAGTGTGATTCTGCATAAGATTCAACTTAATGAAAGGAAAAGCATGCAAGAGTGCAAAGATACTGGACAGAAAATAAAATAACATCATAGGGCTTCTATCACACCCTTTTTTTCCAATATCATTCAGCAGAATAGCCTGTCATTTTTTTCTTGGTTTTTATCAACTGCATGGCTGGGCCCATTTTAGAAGCTACTAGCTTTCCTTAGTGAACAGTGGGTACAGGCCAAAAGGACCGGCACAGAGCATAAGCAGAGACCCAAGTGGGGCAATGAAAGAACAAACGAAGGAGAGATATACTGGAGTAAACATGGCAGCACATGGAGCTACTCTTGCTGAAGGGCTACTGAAGAAAGACACTTGTAAATTCTTTGGGCTAAATCAGGTGCTACCCAAATAAGTGTTTTGCAAACCTAACTACGGTTCAGAATTGCCCATGGGGCTTGTTGAAAATATAGATGCCTGAACTCCACCCCGGATCCCTAAATCAGAATGACTAGGAGTGAGGAGGGACCCAACAACTGTATACTTAACAAGTCCCTCCAAATTATTCTGATGTACCAGGCTTCACTATGAGAAGCCATATCAGTGTCATTCCTGGCAATGTAATTCTTGGCAATGTAAATCTCTAACAATGTAATTGTTATAAAATCAATTTTCTAAAAATTAACAAATATCAAGGCATTTTGATTGGTGATAATAAAACCATATATGTGTAATAGAGGTATTAAAATACCTTCCAACATCTAGGAAAATTAACTGTCACTTTTAAAAATTGGGGGTTTTACCATATGCTCTGAGACCTTCTTTATAAACATGACGTCAGGATGCAATCAATGCCTTCCTGTAACAGTTCTTTACTTGCAGCAGTGAAAAAAATTTCCTGTCTCACTCATAATAACTGGCTGCTTTTGACAACTGTCAAATTTTCTCATTGCTAGGATTTGGAGATTCATCAAAATGAATTGCCAACCAGACATCTGGTTTTGTAAGTTTCTTTAGAAATATAATCAGTAGCCCTGAATATGGACAGGATATTCAAAGTATTGTGAATGCCTCAGATTACTCTGATTCTAACTTTTGTGACTGGATTTTCTTCCCCCACTCCTGTGAAATCACTATTCACTGTGTCCTGTTTATAACTTACATAGCATTTGTTTTCTCAAGTCTCCTGGAGATTAAAAAAATCCCAAGTAATTTTATGTTTTCAGAAATTTAATCTTATTTAAAACAGAACAAAAATAAAAACTCTAATGTACTCGCATGTATCCTCCAAATTATTTTTTTAATTGACTTAGATTTTATTTTGGGTTGATACAATTTAAACTCATGGAAGCGGTGGGATGCCACTTATGATATCACTTTAACGTGCACCTACCTTGCAGTAAAGCAACTTGTTCAGGAAATTTCCTTTCTTCCCACTGTTATGTTAGTCTCTGCTCTCATAATAGGGGTCTCTTCCTGCCTCCGAGTTTCAGTGTCTTTTTGTTATGATTAAAGAATATTACAGATAGCTGGCCTTCTCTTACATGAAGATTACCTTCAAAAATTACTACGATTTTAAAAAGTGAATGGATTTGCAATCAATTCCACAATGGCTGTTCCAAAGAAACAGAATTGGAAAGAGGGAGGGAAGATCATAACGTTTTTCTTTTCTTTTTTAAGTTACAAAGGTAATTTAATACTTGTTATAGCAAGTCAAATGTATACAAAGTAGAAATATGTTTTTAAACTATTTCAAAGCACCTTAATTTTTACCTTTAAAATATTAGATTCAATTTTGCTAAGTTTTATATTATAAGCACCTGTATTTTTTTTCTGATGAGTTAAATATGTTAGATTTGGACTCCTCTTTAGCATTTCCTAATTGTACTTTGTGTGTGTGTGTGTGTATGTGTGTCTTACCACTGAGAGTTTTTCTTTAATTCTCTAATTCTATTTTTGTCCTGTATCTTTATACTTTATTTTTCCTTTTCCTTTATAGAAGCTCTCATAGAAGTAAATGTATTTGATTTCTATTGTATTTCCTTGTATTATTATTTTGCTGACTTTTACATATTATCTTTTATGCTTTTATTTAAAATATTTTGGTAAGAATGCTTAACATGAGATCTACCTTCTGAACAATGTTTTAAATGTACAATACTGCTTTGTTAACACTAGGCACAACGTTGTGCAGCAGAACTTAATCATGAATTTAATCTTGAACTTAATCATCCTGCATAATCGAAACATTACACCCGTTGAATAGTGCCCCCCCAAACCCCCCCTCCCTACTATTGCCTTTTCCTTTTGTCCTTCTTTTCTCTCTACCTTTCCAGTTTTCAACTATTTTTCTGGTGCAGCTATCCCTTCCTGGCATATAAGAGAAAAAGATGAAGTACTTAGCATAAAAACACACAGCTTCTTGGTAGGAACAAGTCTTTCAATGAGAGGTTGCAAATTCACGTTCACTCAGGGAGCAGGAGACAATAAAGCAGTGAAACAGGCAGGGAGCAATGGGGACCTTAACAAACTGCACTGGAAAGCCACTTAAATACGGCTGAATTTAAATTTGCAATAACCAAATAGAATATATACAGGGGCCGAATTCAGCCTTACAGGGCCAGTTTGCAACGTCTGCAAGATTTCATTCCCAATCTTGGTTTATCTCTCTCCAGACAGGAAGTTCAATCGACTCTTTCTTACTTGCACCAATGGAAAAATACTATAGAACAGATAAAACAAAAGAGCAGATAATTCAAAATCTGCATGCAGATGGCCTCAGTGTGCACTGCTTTTCCTACAAAAGTTATCATTTAGCTATAATTTGTTCAAGCTAACCTTGCATTAAAAAATAGTTTGTATCCCTCCCAAGCCCAAATAACTCAGAGGGAATAAGGGAGGAGGAGGGTGATAAAACGGCACCGGGATGTAGTCAACCTCACAGGGCCAAACAGCTTAATGTAAAATTCAGGATGGTTTTAAGAACTACAAAATTCACAGACAGATTGTGACAATAACTAGATTCCCAATGTCTATGGGACACTGAATTTAGTCACTGAATTTAGCCTTTGCAGATGGTTGAACCTGGTAAAATAAAAGCCAACTACAGTCTCTCCCCTACCATTCTGCCATTGTCAGGAGGGAATAATTTGTCACAAAAACAAGCCTTTGAAATTTTATCCAATGTAAACTCCGCCCACTGCTTACCAAAAATGGAAACAACACAAGAGGAGGATAATTGTCATTTTCTCCTATCATGAAAAAAGGGACTTCTAACAAACCGAACAGGAGAGAAGAGTCAAAAACTCGGTAGGAGACAGCTTCACCATCCTGATAAAGGGTGACTCACTAATTCCACAGCAGCTCCTTAATTGCAGCTAAACACACCAACATCCAGCTTAACACTAGTTTTCTTCTTAGAGCATCAGAGTACTATCCTCCTCTGATCCACTTATGCCTGGAAATAGTAACTGTCCTCAGAACAGAGGAAAATCACATCCTAGATGGTATATATTTAGCATCTCTACAACATTTTATGGTTCCAAGGTTTCGTATGACCATTTGCATGATTCTCGCCATCTGCAAAAGCAGAGAAATAAAGGCATTTGCCAAGGTCACAGAGAAAATTAACAGAATGAGAATCCAAACTTTGCCCCTTCCAGACCATTACTTCATTCACAGAAGTCTTCTACCTCATTTACCACCATTTCCCCCTTAAATGCCGATTGGCCACTGAGAATCCTTTCAAGAATCTCAAGGTCTGTGCTGCACGCACCATCCTTCCACAGAATCCCCTTGGAAGATGCAAGTCAGCGTATGGGGAACTGATTATACCCCAACAGCCCATGCCATCTGCTAGAACACTGGCAACTAAGAAAGTCAGAATGCTCTGCAAAGAGGGGCCTCCTGTGCTAAAAGTAAATGATGCCTGGTTTGCCTGCCTTATCGTGTTTTCAGCCAAGCTTAGAGTTATATGTCACCATGGCGATCAGGGTTAATGTAATTGCATCAATAATTTTCCATGGGAGGCTATGCTCCAATTAAGCCCATGTTAAATGAGAAATAGTAAAAGAATTCTGTAATTTGGCCAAATTTGAGATACAGTCTAGCAGTGTCACGCAATATACTAAGTCTGATGCTTCACAATATTTTCGAGAGCCAGTGTGTTGACATAATCAATCTCTTTCATGGTCTCAAAAAAGCTTTGATTCTGTGTCAGTTTGGGTTCATGTGAAGCTTCAATAGTGAAAGATTTTGCATTTTAAATGAGCTCCTCCACATTCGTGTAAACCAAAAGACACCAATGACAGTGTTCTTGTCCAGGACTTTAGGGAACTCAGCAAACACTCACTTCTACTTCCTTCTTCCGAAAGGGAATAGGGCATATTCTTTGTTGCCAATCTACTGATGGAAATGATGCAGAACAAAGTTTAAGGTGGAATAATCCTAACCATAGAACCCAAGTCTCCGGAGACTTTTTGTAAGACAAAATTATAGTTACCTCTATGTTATATTTCCTTCAGATTTCTACTCTTAGAGTAGGTGTATGTGCACGTGTTTCAGATGAAAATACTGACTGGTAATATTCCAGTACAGTGGGCCAGAGCAGTTCCAATACCATAAAGAAGTTGCACAACACAGAAGTGCTAAAATTCTATTTTATATCCTCCCCCCACTGGTATTCTACCATCAAAAGGAGAACCTGATCGATCGGTTCATGACAGTAGACAGTGATTTAATTTCTGACACATGGCAATAAGGTAGACTTCATCAGCAATCTTTGATCCATGAAAGATTGCCTTATGATCCTCCCCTCCACAAACCTCATTTAAATTGAATGCTATCACAGAACAGCTTACCAATTAAATCACAATGTCTTAATATTACAGAAAAGAGATTCTTAAATGCAATAACAGCATTTCTCAGCTGTGTTTACAGCTTTGGACATCGCTATTTAAATATCCCCAAGGATATAAATTCTAGGAATAATTTCACTTTGCACAATTTCAGTTCACTGGCTTGAACTGCACATCTCTCTAAGCATCAGTAGCATTCAGGAATGAGAGTCTTGTCCCCAGTCCAAGAAATTAAGAAAAGAGACCATGCTCAAGGGAACTGGGTCAGATGAGTTAGAAATATCACCTATATTTTTTCCAGACTAAACAATACATACATATCCTTCCAAATATACACATGAAATAGCTCCCATTTGACAGCGACATGCAAGGATTTGGCTAAACATCACACAAACATTATCCTAGTCATTCCCACAAAACCCTTAACAGGAGTGTTTGTTTCCTATCTCAGTGGTGGCCACTCAGTTTCAGAGAAGTTAGGAAAATGACCTCAAATGAGACCTATACGCCAGTTACAGAAGTGACTGCACCAAGTATGGGACCAGATGAGCCACTCCAGGCTTGGCTCCTGGCCCTCCATGGCCAATTTAGCATCATTAAATTCCTCCCATTTGGTTTTCTGGTTTTTGTTACCCTGGCATAACTCTCTCCACCATCCAAACAAACAATTAGCACATGAAAAGCACTTAAACCACACTATGGACTAATTTGACATTTGGACATGTTTGCCTTTAGGTGGGAAGTATCAATCATATTTGGAGCAGTAAATTCAATCATCAGGACTTTTAACATCTTTTCTGAGACACTATGCTAGGTTCTGAGGCAAGACAGTTGCTGTTTATCTAGCAGCTGTCAGGTTTATAAGTGGAGTTTGGGGATAGAGAGAGACTGAGAGAGCAAGAAAGGGGAACAAGGGATTGAAGAATGCACTGGAGAGACCAAGAGTGAGAGACCAGAACAAGAGAAAAACTTGTAAACAATCACACAAGTATGAGAAGAACCATAACAGAAATCTATGCAATGTCCTATGAGTCTCAAGAAAGATTTTATAGAGTTCAATTTGGGTCTGGAAACTTAAAGAGTTGAGTAAGAGTTCAGCAAGCAGAGAAGAAAGAGACAGGCACTCCGGGCAGAGGAAAGAGAGTGGTCAAGTGTGTCAATGTACAGAAGAGCATGATGTGATCAGAGAACAGAGAGGAATCTAGAACTGCGGGAGATAAGGCTAGAAAGGGAAGCTGGGGCCAAATTTAACAGGTCAACATAAGCTGTATGAAGACTTACGACTATTCTCCAGGCAGTGCAGAGTCACTGAAGATGCCTAAACAAAGGACTGGCAGGATGAGGTTATAGATTTTGAAAAATAACTTTGGCAGAAATGTAGACCAAGGATTAGAGGAGAAAATGGGTATAGAGTAGCTTTATACTGTTTATACTGTTCAAAATCTGAATGAAGGCAGTGGGTAGGAAAGGTATGTAGCAGACTGGAAGTGATGACATGGGGGTGAAAAGAGAAGAATTTGGTAATTAGGGTAGGCGGTTTTGCCATGACCAGAGGAGTAGAACAGACGGGTGAGGGTAAAAGAGGTGAGAAGGAAGGAAGAAAGAAAGTTCCATTTTCAATGTGTGGTCCATGTGCTGCTAAGAATTCTATATAAAGCTCTGTGGGAGGCAGGTGGGAAGTCAGGGTGGAGCCCGGAAGAAAGGTCAATGCCATAAACACAGATTTGCAAGTTCATCATATTTGGCAACGAGTCGGTTATTGGTGACATTCATTGTTCTCTGGGTGAAAAATGTGTGTAGAGTCAACTGAAGCCAGAGTACACGAAGCTGAGGAGTGAATGGAAAGTATCTTAAATATTTAGTGGATTATTTCTAAAACTTTCCTAGTGCATTTTCTATTCCTTCCAACGAATAGAAGTTCCTCAGGGCAGGCACCATGACAGACCTCCCTTGCGTCGCTGGCGCTAACAAACATTTGCTGCATTGAAGAAGTGTGGTTGAGAGAACAGTTAGATAAGACCTTTTTCCAGACAGCCCTTGGAAGAGTGCTTGGAAGCTCCTGAGACGGCAGACAACAGCTCTTTCTCTTTCACCTCTGTAAATGAAATTCAGGTTTCCTCCTGGCTGCCGGCCTCTGCTTATTTTCCATGGATTCACGCTTCCAAGTGAGCAAGAATTGACTCGCCAAGTAGTCTAATTCACTTGGCTGGTGTGTCTCACTTAAAAAGCCATTAACAAGTCAGATCAGAGAGGTGAGGAATGTCCAATTAAGGCAATTGCTGCAGTGTCCAAATGCCTAGCAGCTGTGCCCTCCTCACACCACCAGTCTGCTATGAAAATAAGATTTGAACAATCCTTTGATAGCATGGCCAAAACCGAGGCCTGACAAGGGCAGGCTAGAAATCATGAACCATCCTCTTCTACATATCTCTGTTTCTAAAGCCGTGAAAGAAACTTCTGTGAATTAGGCCATTCATTATCATCTAGGTGTGCCACCTAAAACACAAGTGACAGAGCAACAGAAAAAGTAGACTACAACAAAATTAAAAACTGTGTGTTTCAAAGGATTCCACCAAAAAGCGAAGGCAATCCACAGATGAAATAAAATACGTGCAAATCGTATGTCTAATAAAGGACTTGTACACAGACTGTATAAAGCACTCTTACAACTCAACAACAACAAAACAAACAACTCCATTTAAAAAACTGGCAGGGAATTTGAATAGGTCTTTTTCAGTAGAGGACATAGAAATGGCTAAAGAAATACATGAAAAGTATTGAACATTATTAATAACCAAAGAGATGCAAATCAAACCACGAGATAACACTTCAAACCACTAAGATGGCTAAAATGAAAACAATGGGTGACAACAAGTGTTGGCAAGCACGTGGAGAAGTTATACCCTCATACGTGTCTGGGAGGACGTGGTAAAATGAGGCAGTCACTTTTGAAAACAGTTTGGTGATAAAACATAACACTTACCATTTGATCTGTACTTCCACTCCTAGGTGTATACCCATGAGAATAAAAAATGTCCACACAAAAATCTGTATACAAATATTCACAGCAGCATTGTTCATAATAGCCAAACAGTGAATACAACTGATGGATGGATGGATAGATGGATGGATGGATGGACGGACAAAAGGTGATAAACTCATAAAATGAAATTCATTCAGCAAGCAAAAGAAGGAAATATTGACACCAGCTACCATACAGATGAATTTCAAAACCTGATTCTAAGTGAAAGAAGCCAGTCACAAAAGGCCGTGCACTGCATGGTTTCATTCACAGAAAACATCCAGGATAGGCAAATCAGTAGAGACAAAAAGCATAGGGACAGTTTCCAGGGGCTGAAAGAAGAGGGCATAGGAACCGAGTGCAAATGTGTACTTGTTTTTAGGGGTTGAAGAAATGAAGAAATCAGGCAGTGGAGATGGTTGTACAACTCTTTGAGTATGCTAAAAACTATTGAATTGTATACGTTAAAAGAGTGAACTCAAAAAAAAAAAAAAGGCACTGAACACATACGTCTCTCAAGGTTACCCCCTCAAACGAGAACATAAACAGCTTCCATGCAGGAAGTAAGAAGGGTGTACTGGTCTCAAGAAAGTCTAGAGAGCCATCTTAATACAAAGTACATCAGTGCTTTGAGAGGAAATGTATTGGTGCCTGATCTTAGTGACTTCTGGTTTGTAGGTAGCCACAAATGGGACAGTTTCTCAGTCTTCATAATGTGTCACCCTCTTTCCATCTTTGTGAACAAAGGAGGAGGAGGGAAGAGAAAAGGGGAAAGGAGGCAATGGGGGAGAGAGACAGAGAAGGAAAGGAGGGAAAGAAGAGAGATGTAAATAGCGGGAAGGGGGAGAGGAGATGAGAAGAGACAGCAAGAGAACCGAGGAAACAGGAATTTGCTTCCAAGAGAGCAGTATTGGAAAACACATGCTTCATGTAGACAGTCCATATTATGGATCTTCAACCAAAAACAGAGAAAAATAAAACACTTCTGGGCTTAGGATAATAGCCACTTAGTTCCACCCCTCTTTCTTTAAAAATTAAGGGGCAGTGATTCGATTAAAGGAAAGCATTAGGTAAGCAAAGGGCTTTAAAAATAGGGATTGCTAGACTTGAAACATATTCCCCTAATTCCAATGAACCTAATTGCTCTCAGTTTCCTTAGATTAGATCCAGGGAGAGGTTAGCTGTTATAACTGCACACTTAGGGAGATGGTGACATTAAAAAGGCTGTAAAGGAGAACAAAAACAGCCTCAGCTTTGATATTGCAAATACATTTTAGAAGGGTTTTTAAAAGGGGAAACAGAAGAATTTTTTCCTTAATGAGAAAAGTTGAAGCCAATAGCCACTGATTGTGGAAACTGCTCTTGAATAAAAAGAAAACGTGGGAGAATAACAACATCTACCATTGCTAAACAACTTCAGTAAACCACAGACTACACATATAAAAATTGTAATACCAATAACAGCCCTGAAAGAATCATCATCTCCATTAAAAAACAAAAACAAACAAACAAAAAAACCCTTGCTTCCCAATTCCCACTACCCACACCCCATATTACAGGTATTAGAAAATGTCCATTTATTCTAAATAATAACACTTTAATATCTAGAACATCACTGTCTGATAGAAATGTAATATGAGCCACATATGTGATCTTAAATTTTCTAGCAGCCACATTAAAAAATCAAAAAGGGAATTTATTTCAATAACATACTTAACCCAATATATCCAAAACATTATCATTTTGGCAGGGAGTCAACATTAAAATTCTTGAGTAAGTTGACATTCTTTTTAAAAATTTTTGTTCGAAGGGACTCCTGGGTAGCTCAGTCAGTTAAGAGTCCGACTTCAGCTCAGGTCATGATCCCAAGGCTCGTGAGTTTGAGCCCTGCATCGGGCTCTAGGCTGACAGCTCAGAGCCTGGAGGCTGCTTTGGATTCTGTGTCTCCTCTCTCTGCTCCTCCCCTGCTTGTGCACTCGCTCACTCACTCTCTCTCTTTCTCTCTCCCTCTCTCCCAAAAATAAATAAACATTAACAAAATTTTTTAAAAAATTTTTTGTTCAAAGACCATGAAATCTGATGTGTATTTTACACTTATAGAATATCTCAATTCAGATTAACAACAATTCAAGTATCCAATAACAGCGTGTGGTTTGGGGCTACCATTTTAGACAGTAACACTCTATAGGACTGTCCAGATTTAAAATTATGACATGTATTATCCGAATTAATCTTTATAATAGTTCTGTGACATCATTTGCTGGTAAATAATCTGAAACAGAAGAAGTTTAATGCTATACAGGTTATCATTTTTTTTCAATAAGGAGAAGGGTTGAATAAATAAATAAAAAGTTCACACAGCTGTTAGGTGCCAAGCCAGGTCTCAAACCCAGTTCTGCTTGTCGGTTCAGTGCTCTTTCAAAAGTGCTTTACAGTTTGGCATCTTCTAGCTATCTCAGTCACCTTCGGAGAGAGAAGGAGGGAAAAAAAATGAGTGTTAAGGTAGACTAAACAAAAAGACCCAAAATTAAATGGCTCAAAAACTATAGTTTATTTACAGATGTTCCATCCTATTCAGTGTGTGTGTGTGTACGTGTGTGTGTTAGTTGTGGTAAACGTCAAAGGTTTACTCTGTTCAACAGTTATTCAGGGACGCAGACTGAGAGCAATTCAGCTGAATGGCTTCCAAGATCACTCTGGGCAGCCCCATCCCAGTTGTCTGGAAGGGGAAGAATAGCACAGAGGAGGGCTTGTGGGAAATGAATGGCCAAGTCTGGAAGCGGCACACATCACTTCCACTCACTTAGTCAAGTGGTTACACTTAATGATTAAGAAGGCTGGAAATGGAGAGAAAATGGTCAAACGAAAGAAAAATAGGAGAATGGATTTGGGTGGACATCCAGGAGTCAGTGTTCAACATGGCTAACTAGATAGAATTTACCAGAAACTGAGACAGAATGCTAGCAAAAAGTAAAAAACAAAACAAAAACAAGTTAGAAACTTTGTATGGGCTTGGAAGAGGAGGAGGGGCTGGTATTTTTAAGCACCTTTTATGTAAAACACCATGCAAAGTATTTTCTGTAGGGTCCCCCAAGTAATCCACATGAAAATCCAATGAGGTGGGTATCATTTTTCCAATTTTCCAAAGAAAAAACTAAAACTAGTCAAGGTGAAATAAGCCTTCCAAGGACAAAAAGCTAGTAATTGTTGGAGACTGTTCTCACAGTCTAAAATTCTTTCTAGTATACCATACTACCAATAAAGAACTGGCAGAGAAAAAAGCAGAGCTGCCATTTATAGAATGTCTGGAGGATAAGGCACTGCATTATATATTACACATATTTTATCTTCTTTAATCTTCCCAGCAAATCTAAAGTCACAAATTTATTTCCTGCTTCCATTTAAGGAAGCTAAGACCCAGAGAGGTTAAGTAACATTCCCACTGTCATATAGTTAAATTAATAATAGTTCCCAGATTTGAACCCACTTCTGACTTCAAAGTATATATACTCTTTCCCTAGAATTAATTTATCAATGGCCATCCTAATAGAAAAAGGCAGGGGTAGCTGGGTGGCTCAGTCAGTTGAGTGTGCAACTAGGGATTTCAGCTCAGGTCGTGATCCCAGAGTCGTGGGATTAAGTCCCCATCAGGCTCTGCACTGAGTGTGGAGCCTGCTTAAGATTCTCTGTCTCTCTCTCTCTTTCCCTCTCCCCTGCCCCCACTCACATACTCTCTCTCTTTCTCTAAAAATAAAAATTTTTAAAATTTTTTTAAATAATAGGGATAGGCAGAAATGAGACAATGGATTAAACCTGGGCCTGGGAGGTGGAAATAAAGATAAATAAATAGGTAAATAAATAAAAGAGGAAAGTCCAGAAGAAAACATGAAGATGCTGACACAGGAAATTTCTTTAGCATAGGGCCTTCTTTACATCTTATCTCAGCCCTGCATCAGATTTTATAACAAAGTTGTGGTTGGAAGTTGAAATTTCCTTCTAGGAGAATTCAGGCTGCTGTCTCCATATCCTCCCCTTCTCCCCCATGGAAGAAGAGTATTGTTACTGCCAGGTCAAGTTCAAGGATCCAATTTGGGTCACATAATTTGGAAACTGGAATGTTAGAAGGAAAAGCATCATTGAGGTAAAATGCCCCTTCTTCCATGTGTTCTCTCCATATGGCCAGAGGGATAAGAAGGCTAGACCACTCCCTTCAGATTCTTCCTCCCATGGGGCCAAACTGAGGTCCCCAGGATTCAACTGGTGGCCTTCCAGCTCTGCCAACACTCTTGGGGCCAAGTGTGTGTGCTCTTGCGCTCACTTCTTACTTACTGGGCCTCATATTTTCTTCAACAGTAAGAATCCAAAATATTGGAGCAGGCTGAGAGGGAAGGGAAGACTGGTTATCTAGACTGCTCCAGATTAAAAAAGACTTTAAATACTTTGATAAAGTATGGACCAAAAATCCCTAGACATGTCAGTACATGTACAATCGGGCACTTCTGCATCTGCTATTTCCTGCCCCTGGAAAACAATATCTCATAGTTCTTTCAATTCTTCCACCCAAAAAAATCCTATCCATTCTATATAGTTGAAGTCGGCTGTCATCACTTCAATGAATGCCTCTCCCCTCTCCTCTCTATAGATGGCTCCTTCCCCTCTGAGCTCTCAGAGATCTTTGTTTTTGTCTACAGAGGCAATAACATTGCATTACTATTAGCTATGGCTGTTTCATCTATTTCCCTGGCTAAACTGTTGAGCTCCAGAATACAGAATGCCTCTGCATGTCTGGTGCCCAGCACTGGGCCCAGCAGGGGACAGACCCACAACAAATGTCTATGTATGAACTAAGAAACGAAGGCTTCAAAAGCCCTCGAGATGTCCTGCTTAGTCTTTGCTGTTTCAGGAGGCTCAGCTTCTCCTGGCTGAAGGTTGACTCATGCTGTGGGCATCCTCTTGTGCATTTTTCATTCACCATAATGGCCTCTTCTTATCATGCATTTTATTGATCTGTCTGAGCACTGAAATTTATTATTTATTAGATTTCTGTAATAGCTTTGCTCCAAAGAGCACAGTGTGATATGTAGAGAACTGCAGGACAACAGCAAGGAAGACCAGAACAACGGAAGCACAGCATAGGAAATGGAGAGGAAGGGCAGAAGCCGCAGGCTAGGAAGGGATGACCAGAGACAGTCACTGCTCTCAGAAAAGTGGCAACCAGGCCGGGGTCCTGAAAGTCCTGTGCCACGTTGGGTGTCAGCCCAGCTTAAATCCACACCCAGGCTTGTTTGACAGGCTGGCAGAAAAAAACAGTGTGGGAAAGCACTTTGAAAAGTTAAAAGCATCCTCTAAATGCAAAGTAATATTATTCCATTATCATTAATCAACATCAGCATAATTCATTTGAGAGCAGGAAGTGTTTCATATTCAGACAAGTGAGGAGAAAAGTTTGGAGTATCTATCTTCCCCTAAGACTTATATGCTTTTTGAAAGCAAGGACTCTGCCACATTCACTTTTGCACATGGCACCAAACCCAGCATTCCCGTCTCCAGAAAATATTCATTTTGTCAGGAGTCCTGGTGGGTTACTCGGTGTTAAATGTCCCTTAAATAAATTCTTTCCATTATATTCTGAGTTTCAATGAAAGATGGCCCTATGAGAAAACAATTGGTTTTCATTCCTCCATTTGCAGTGACTACCTGATAAATCTAGGCCTATGATACCCATTTAACTTCTACCATATTTCTGGAAAATCAGGCATGGATTAGTATGGATAAGTGTATCTCAAACCTTTCAGTTTTGTTGACTGGCCCTTTCCATGAGCCCAAAGACACAGTTGAAATGGATCTCCACCTCCCTGCACTTGCCATAAAAGTAAGACTCTCTTCAGTGTAAGAATACCTGAAGTGATTCATTGACTCCATGTAGGTCCCTCTGCACCCTCCCCACTAACCATCAATCTGACTCTTCCTCATTGGACTCCAGCCCTCCTGCACTCAGCCAAACCTATTCCAATCCTGACCAGTAGCCCAGCCCCTCAGCACACTCTTGAATCCAACCATGAGCTTTCTGAAGGCAGGAGTCCCATTTTATTGTTCTGCAGATTCCTTACACAATATCAGGGACTGTTCCCTGAATGTTAACTAAATTGGAAACCCACCACTATTTTAAAGATATTGTTGACAAGATCAAAATGACTATTTTTATGTCTGTTTAGTTAACAGTTTATATGCAACAGTCAAGCTTCCTGTCTAAAAAAATCATGGTGAATCCTTGATTACGCAAACACCATACATTACCCAGAAAATTGCATTTACATACCAAAGCAAGATAAGAGTTAATACATTTTTGAAACATTCTTCCATTATTCAAAGCATTTCACAATCAAGTTGGGCTTCTGTCTTGTTTACAATCACAAACAACTTGTGAAGCTTCAGCCACATGAAAATCATATCACCTCTCCAGCCTCAGTTTACCCTGGGGATACTGGAGATAAAGAACCTACTTTGAAAGTTTCTATGAGGGTTAGAAAGAAATACAGCAATATAGTCCCTGACACATAGTAGGTCCTCAAACAGTAATCATAATTGTTGTTATTCTTAGGATGCCTACTTACCAGTAATCATTAGAGCAGACTCTCATATAGCAGTTTATATACTCATTTAATCCACACAATAACCTGTGAGGTGTTAAAGGTTGAAGTGTGTGCCCATCCTCAAATTCATATTTGAAATTCTAAACCCCAGTACCTAAAAATGTCACCTTATTTGGAAATAGGGTCACTGCAGATTTATTAGTTACACTAAGATGAGGCCATATTGGAATAGAATGGGCTCCTGATCCAATATGATTGGCATCTTTTATAAAAAGGGGAAATTTGGATACAGACATGTACACAGGGATAATACCATGTGAAGATGAAGGCAGAGATCGAGAACACCAAAGACTGTTAATAAGCCACCCAAAGCCCTCAGAAGGAACTAACCTTGCTAACACCTTGATCTAAGACTTGTAGCCTCCAGAACTTCTAGCCTCCAGAACTGTGACACAAGAAATTTCTGTTGTTTAAGCCACCCTGTTTGTAGGATTTTGTTACAGCAGCCCCAGCAAAGTATTACAGCAGAGTATTCTTTATGATCCCCATTTTAAAGATGGGGAAAGTGGGGCATAGGGATTTATCTATCAAATGAAGTGAGAGACACCTATATACCTCCTGTTCTAAGAAAATAACCCCAGCTTTCCCAGGCATCCAAGACAGCTGAGTTTTAGCACTTGACACATGCGTGAATCTGGGCACTGAAAATGTGGGGAGTAATCTTTTTGCTCTTTTGAGCAATGGCTCAGAACAGTTGTTGCTTTTCTCTTGAGAACCAGAGACCATCAGTTGAGTGATTGACTCTTGGTGCCCTCTGCAGAGTGTCCATGTGTTGAGTTCCTGCTTCCTCAGGTGTAACCATTAGCATCTCTGTGGAGATGTTGGAACCCACTCTTCTTGGTTCTGGAGAGAGGGAAAGGATGTTAGCATCTGATTATCTAAGTAGGGCCCTCTAGAGTGCTCTTGTGGGGAAAACATTTAAATGTAAATTTGATTGATTTGCTATTATTGCTTATATTCCTCATCCTCCATGGGCCCTTTGGGAAGAAGAGAAAGGAATCCACTCATTCCTGACGAATTGATCCTAGAAACCCTAGTTAAAAAGTCGAGGCTGTCTATTCAATTCTTGCAAAGCAACACCTTTCAAAGTAACAACAAAGTGTTTCTCGTGGCTGCCTCTGTGTACTATAAAATGTGCTTTAAGATTGAATGTCCTTGGAGTTGCTACACAGAGAAACTCAGGCGTTGAGCCCAGTTCACAGTATAACAGCAGGAGATTCTAGTCAGGGTCATCTAGGGTCTCCATCTAGGGTCAGATGGAGATACAGAGCACAAAGGGTTTCAGTTAGAGCTAGACGGCTCGCTTCCTGCTATGATTTGCTGTGTGGTTCTGCAAAGCACGCAGTTACAAATTGCTTCTCATTGGCCTGGGAGAGACCCTGAAATCCCACTGGGAAAGAGCCAGTCTTTTGGGCAATTCCTCTGAACATGCATTAAAATGCAAATACCTCCTCCTCCAAACCAGGAACCAAAATTTCTCCTGGGGCATTACTCAGCTAACAATTAAGCTCCAGAGGCAGGCAGGGCAGGAATGGGAGAGGAGGTTGGCTCAGAATCTAGAGGAGAAAACAGGGCCCAGGCCACCACCACTAGGGGGAGGACACAGAGGAATTTGGGAGGAAAGGAAGCCAAAAAGCACCTGGAAGCGGGTGGGAGGTTAGAGAGCTTGCCATTTTCCCACCCTCAGATCAAGCAGTGCAGTGTACTGAATAAAAAGCACGTTTTTCCGTCACGCAGGGTTTGAGTCAGAGCTTTCCCACTTAATCATTTTGTGTTCTTGGGCAAATTATTTAATCTCGCAACCTACGTTTAAACATCTATTTCATAAAAATACCAGATGGCAGTACTTCTTAGGCTTCTTAAAAATTATTGCCCCCACAAAAAGCTCTTTTAGTTATCTTTTCTAATTGCCCCCCATTGAATGTAATACCATAGATATACTGAATATGTGTTTATTATTGTTACGTACATCTGTGCTTTACACATAAACAAAGAAGGATTATTTGTTCATTTTTGCCCTTGGTGGATATAGTGTCCTGCTCTGGAATGAGTGTTTGTGGCCCCCCACCCCGCCTCCAAATTGATATGTTGAAACCCTGTATGATGGCATTTGGAGGTGCAGACTTTTGGGAGATAATAGGGGCATGAAGGTGGAACCCTAATGGTGGAATTCGTGCCCTTATAAGAAGAGGAAGAGAGCTAGCTCTTTCTCTTGGTGTTCTCTCCACCATGTTGAGGATATACGGGAAAAGGGCCTCACCAGTCACCAGGTCTTAAACTTGGACTCTAAGATCTCCACCTTGATATTGGACTTCTCAGCCTCTAAAACTATGAGAAATAGTTTGCCATTTAAGCCGCCCAGTCTATGGTAATTTGTTACAGCAGCCCTAAGACACCTCCCATTGATAAATGCATCTCATATAGGGTCATTGTTGAAGAATAAATGATACACTATAGATGAAGCCCTTAGCACAATGCTTGGCAACAAGGAGTGATATTTGAAATCTTTAACAATAGCCTCCACACTGGCGCACCTGGGTGGTTCAGTTGGTTAAGCATCTGGCTCAGGTCATGATCTCACCGTTTGTGAGTTGGAGCCCTTCATGGGGCTCTGTGCTGAGCGGTCAGAGCCTGGAGCCTGCTTCAGATTCTGTGTCTCCCTTTCTCTCTGCCCCTCCCCTGCTCGTGCTCTCGCTCTCTCTCTCTCTCTCTCTCTCTCTCTCAGAAATAAACATTTAAAAAAAATTTTTTTAATAGGCTCCACACTGGCACTAACCCGTCAAATATGGTCACTGCCCATTTAAGAGAGAAATGTCCCAAACAACTGTTCATCCATACCAGTTCATACCCCTTGTGGTTAGATTAAATCAGAGATCACAATTCTCCACTCTCTTGTAAAGACATATATGCCCACACTTTGCCTTGGCCTCATATTTGATGGATGCCCTTCATCACTCCTCATTTCAGGGCGGCCTGTATGCTTGCTTTGTCCAATGGATGCTAGATTATTCTCAAATGAAATTTTTATGTCTTTTTTTTTTATAATGTTGCTGCTAATATACATCTCGTGTATCTTATACCTAGGCAGGTAAATTTTTGGAATCAAAAGTAGGTTTTATTCATTACTCTCTTAATTTTACTCATATGAGATACCACCAAATCTAACTGAACTGGACTCTTCTGGTGCTAACATTGTAAGAATTATTAGTACTAGTGGTGGTTTTAGTTAAAATAGTTCCAATATTGACATAATTATTGCTGGAAAAGAATTTAGGAGGAAGTTAAGGAAGGTAGGAATAAGGGGGCAACGGGTATAGTGTAGCAGTAGCAAACACGAATTGAGTATTTCCTATAAAGTAGGCACTATTCCAGTCCATTTAGAGACTTTGTTCTGATCCTATAACATGGGATATAACACTTCTCATGTGTCTGTGTCTGAAGGCTTGGAAAGGCTAAGTGCACTGCCTAAAATCACATGGTTCCTAAGTGGTAAAACCGGAAATTGCTCTGGTTCCAAAGCCAAAGGCTTTAAGTTCCTAGAGTAGAATTATCCTTCTGGATTTCATACTGACTAAAGGTTCATCTGGGTCTCTCCCTACTTGGCTAGCTCCGGTTAACCACTCAAGCCCTGCGTAAATACTCAAGGCAAGAGTTCATCACTGCCAACCATAGGTCTTATCTGGTCGCTTCCAAGACACAGGTTACCCCAGTGGAGGAGGTACAATAGTCACCCAGTGTTGGGAGGCAGGGATTTGCTGTTGGGGAGAGAGGGCACTGGGAGCAAATTATTCATAGCTCGACTATGAATAGTAGTAGTAGTCCTACTATCCTGGGTAAGAGGGATTTGAAGCAGCATACACAGAGGATCTTAGAGAAAGAAGTTCTTCTTGTCAGATAAACTGCACAAAGGAGCCCACTCTAGGAGGGTAAATTGGATAAAGGGCCCTTCCTCCTTTGGCCAAGATGGCTTGGTCCCACCTGAGTGGAATGTGGCCTGGGATTCAGAACCCATTCATGCCCACCCCCTCCAGGCAAGTCCCTTTGTTCTGGTGCAACTTGCTCAGCTGTACCCAATAGTCATGGAATAGAGTGAATGGTCTCTGTCATCCCAGTACTATTCCCACCAACACTAGGTTAAGTCCTGCTGACAACACAGAAATAAGCCCAGAGGCATGTGCCATGGTCTGAATGTTTGTGTCCCCCTCAAAATTCATGTGTCAAAATCCTAGCAGCTAATATGATGGTATTAGAGTGTGGAGACTTTAGAGAGGTAATTGAGTCCTGACAGCAAAGCCCTCATGAATAGGATTATTGCCTTTAAAAAAGAGGCTTCAGAGAGATTCCCTATCCCTTCCACCACATGAGGACACAATAAGAAAGCATCTGCTGTGAATCAGGAAAAAGGCTTCACCAGAACACGACCAGGCTAGCAGTCTGATCTTGGACTTCTCAGCCACCAAAATTGTGAGAAATAAATTTTTGTTGTTTATAAGCCACCCTGTCTGTCATATTTTGTTATAGCGGTCCTAACAGACTAAGATGCTACCATATGATGGATAAATACTGTCACCTTTGGGAAAGCACAGTTCCTTGAGCTACATTAGTCATAGATAGTCATCTTTTCAATGTTGCTGGTTACTGATGCTTCTTCTCTCTGTCCAGTGTAGACCACTATAAATAAAACAATTCTGAACATGCTTTTTTGTAAAGTACTACATCGTGCTGTGCCAAAAAGCTGGATTCTGATGCCAGACTTCCAGAGATTAAAGGCTGGCCCTGTTCTGTGCAAACCCTGTTCCTGCCTTTGGATACGCTTGTTTTTTTCTTATAAAATGGGAATGATGATAGTAACTAACTCTTGTTGCACAACTCAAACTCTAACTCTTGTTGCACAAACTCAGTTAGTTGTTTCTGCTGTCATTATATAATAAACTGCCTAATTATTTTTTTTTTAAATTTTTTTTCAATGTTTTTTATTTATTTTTGGGACAGAGAGAGACAAAGCATGAACGGGGGAGGGGCAGAGAGAGAGGGAGACACAGAATCGGAAACAGGCTCCAGGCTCCGAGCCATCAGCCCAGAGCCCGACGCGGGGCTCGAACTCACGGACCGCGAGATCGTGACCTGGCTGAAGTCGGACGCTTAACCGACTGCGCCACCCAGGCGCCCCAAACTGCCTAATTATTAATGGCTTAAAACAACAACCATTTTAAAGATAGAATTACCATAGGATCCACCAATACCACTTATGGGTACATAACCAAAAGAATTAAAAGCAGGGTCTTAGAGGGATATTTGTACATTCGTGTTCATAGCAACATTGTTCACAATAGCCAAACTGAAAGCAACCCAAACATCTGAGAGATAAATGGACAAAAATGGTATATACATACAATGGGCTATTATTCAGCCTTAAAAAGGAAGGAAATCATGACACATGCTACAACACAGATAAACCTTTAGGGACATTATAAGTGAAATAAGCCAGTCACAAAAAGATGAATACTGCATGATTGCACTTATATGAGGTATCTAGAGTAGTCAAACTCATAGAAACAGAAAATAGAATGGGAGGTGCCAGGGACTGGTGGGAAGGGGAAATGTGGAGTTGTTTAATGCATGCAGAGTTTCCATTTTGCAAAATGGAAAAGTTCTGGAAATTGGTTGTATAGCAATATGAATATATTTGGCACTACTGAATTGTACACTTAAAATGAGTAAGATGGCAAATTTATGTTATGCATATTTTGCCACAATTAAAAATTTAAAAATAACAAAAATTTTAAAAACACAACCATTTTCTTGGCTTACAATTCAGTGGAACAGCAATTTGAACTGGGTCTTGCCTGTAGTCATTTGGTGGCTCAGCTTGACCTGGGTTGTTCAAGATGGACTTTGTGCTAGTTTTATGTATCAACTTGACTGGACCATGGGGTGCCCGGATATTTGACAAACATTATCCTGGGTGTGTCTGTGCAGATGTTTCTGAATGAAATTAACATGTGAATAGGTAGACTGAACAAAGCAGACTGGCCTCCCCAACGTAGGTGGGCCGGATCCAATCCATTAAAGACCTAAATGAACAAAAAGGCTGAGTAAGAGAAAATTTGCTCTCTTTTTTTTTTTTTTTTTTAATTTTTTTCAACATTTTTTATTTATTTTTGGGACAGAGAGCGACAGAGCATGAACGGGGGAGGGGCAGGGAGAGAGGGAGACACAGAATCGGAAACAGGCTCCAGGCTCCGAGCCATCAGCCCAGAGCCTGACGTGGGGCTCGAACTCACGGACCGCGAGATCGTGACCTGGCTGAAGTCGGACGCTTAACCGACTGCGCCACCCAGGCGCCCCTGCTCTCTTTGACTACATTTGAACTGGGACATCAGTCTTTTCCTGCCTTTGGACTCACACTCAGACTGGAACTTACACCTGTGGCTCTTCTGTTTCTGAAGCCTTTGAACTTGGACTCAAACTATATAATTGGCTCTCCTTGGTCTCCAGCTTGCCAGCTGCAGATCCTGGGAATTCTTAGGCCCCATAACTGCACAAGCCAATTCTTTATAATAAATATTTTTATAAGCCTAGACCTAGATATGTCTTATTGGTTCTGTTTCTCTTGAGAACCCAGGCTAATATGGGCTTACTCATAAGAGTCATGCTACCTCTTGGCTGGACCTCACATTCTGCATGGTCTTTCATCCTAGCCCTGTGTTTCAAGAGGGTAAGAGAGCAACGAGTGGGTCCTCTTGGCCCCTGGCTTGCAAAGTGCAAAACATCCTTTCCACCTTAGTCACTTGGTCAAAGAAAGTCATGAATTTAACCTAGATTCAAAGAGTAGGAAAACAGACTCCCCTCCCCTCATGGAGTGGGAAGGGATAGATATCAAATTTACATTGTAAGTGTGCATGTATAAGCTATATGGGAATTATTACAGTGACCTTCACAAAGAAACTACCATTTAAGGTAAATAGAATAAAGAACCAAGGATCAGTGCCTAATACATAGTTAGCACTGAACAAACGGCAGTTACTGTTTTGTTGTTGTTGCTATTGTTATAATTCTTCAAATTCAAGAAATACTTGCCAGCTGACAAATGAAAATTGACTTTGATCCTTCCAATGTATTTCTTCTGATCACAGAGATGAGGATAATTCATCAGTTACCAACAGGCATCTATCTCACAGTCATTATATATCTACATACATAAGATTATATATGGCAAATAGATATACAAGACTTAACATATCTCAAGTCTTAAAAACGAAGGTAAACCAAAAACCAAAATATGAAATTTAATATGGTCATCTCATGCTTTTGCTATAAACTGATATAATTCAGTAGGCTTACCCAATCACAATTGCATAAAATTCAATTATTTTGAAGAAACACTTGGACTCTAGTATATTGCCATAGAATCCTAAAAGCTCAACTAATAAAATAAAAGATAATTTTAAAATACTGTAGATCTTTCACCATGAACAATGTTTAGGCATTTTTGCATTCTTCTTTTATTTTATGAAAGCTCCATAATTGCAATTTTTAATATATAGTAATAACAGAGTGAATGCAGATAATGTACTCAATGCAGAAAAAAAACAAATATAATAACAAAAGAAGGTGTGATATGGTTTCAAACTGTTCTTAGGCAATTTTCCAGCTTCTCATCTTAGTATTAATATGTGCTACTTAAGTATTAAGGAGAGGTCATTGCTGAAATGTCATTGAATTTTCATTAGAAAGAAAAGACTTGCTTTTGTTTCCCAGTCTTGTTGTACTGGGTCCTATTATCAGTACAAACAAGAGTTTGAGAAAGTCGAAACTTCGAAGCCAACTCATCTATAAGCAAGTACTAGCCCTTTGGTGACCTGCTGAGGTATCCTCAAATCTTTTGAGAGTAATATTTGAAAAGGTTTTCCTTCATATTCTAACATTTAAAAAAAAGCCATTGGCCATTGATCTCTGCGACAAAGAGGCCCTCTGCTTCTCCCTGCTTGGTGCCATGAGAATGGGGTGCACCATCAGATGGTGCATTGACATTTAGTAACGTGCTCTACTGCTCTGCCCTTTCCACACATTAAATGGCAACTGGGGGCCATGATGCATCTCTCTCAGGCCAACCACAGCTCCCTCAGAGCTAGGAAATTCTAACACACCAAAGCAACAACAGCCACACAGAATCACCCACCTGCAAAGTGTAAGGAGTGCTCCTGGATGATATCATTCTTTGTCCAACCGGGCCCAGTGGAAATAAGCAAAGACCAACCAAATGAGAGTAAGCATAGGGTAGTTAATTCAGAGCCTACTATTCAGCAAGGGAGTCAGCCACTGTCACTTGTATTTTGGCAGAGACTCAAAGGCAAGCAGAAGAGTAGAAGAGCTTCATAGTGGAAAAAAGGGAAGGCTTTGGGTGTGCCCTGATTGGAGGCTGCTGGAGTGAGGAAACTGGAGATGGGTGAACTAGATATGAGGCGTCTTATGTAATTGATGAGGAGAACATACTTGGCTTTCTCTGATTGGTCCCAACTTAGAAGAAGAAGCATGAATGAGGGAATTTGTCAGTCATTAATCAAGCCCTGGCCATTTATGGCTGATTATTATAGAAGTTATTGTTTAGCTTCCTGGACTGTTACTAGAGATAGCAGTCTGACTTTCAAAAGTCTAATTTATAGCAATTGGCTGTCTGGGCTATTTATTATAGATAGAGGTGAGTTTCCTAGACAGATTGCTGGGGGTCATTGGTCAAAGTCTACTTTTATGTATGGTCTGGCACATTGCCTGTTTGTCTATTTAGTCTCTCAGCCCTAAATGAAAGCAGAGCAGGCACATTAAATATGATACTGGTGAGTCTAATCTGAATCTGATAAAGCCTATCTAAAGGCAGCTCCATTCTCCAAGCTGCCTTATTAACTGTTCAAATGTCTATTCAACATTTATTACCTGAGAATGATCATCAGCATACATGGCTCTCTCTCTGACTGCTGTAAGCTTCTCCAGGCCAACACCATTGTTTATGTTGCTTCATTTCAAACTTACAAACTAATATACAGCAAACAATTTGAATCTAAATTTACTCTCAGCTAAAACAAAAAGAGTTACACACTTTATGTTTTCTTACAATAGAAAGCACATCTCATTTACAGAGATAACATTTTTCCTGGAAGTAAACCAAGTGGGATGTCTGAGGAATGGATAATTAAAAAATAATTTGCAAGACTGATATAATTGTTCCTCCAGAGTTCTGAGACCTGCTTCCTACAGAGTTTTAAAATGCTGCTACAGTTTGACCTAAAGCAGAGAACAGACAAGGAAATGGGGTGGATTAAGTTGAACATAAAGTAGAGCAGAAATAAATTTGAAAGAAGGCTTCACATGCATTGGCTCAAAACGGATGTTTCCAGGGGTGCCTGGGTGGCTCAGTCTGTTGAGCAGCTGACTTTGGCTCAGGTCATGATCTTGCAACTTGTGAGTTTGAGCCCCACGTCGGGCTCTGTGTTGACAGCTCAGAGCCTGGATGGAGCCTGCTTCGGATTCTGTCTTCCTCTCTCTCTGCCCCTCCCCTGCTCGCTCTCTCTCTCTCTCTCTCTCTCAAATAAACGTTAAAAAAATGCACATTTCCTTCTGGGGTCACCTATGAACTGACCTGGTTAATACAAGTATTTAAGGAAAAGAATCGGATTTGTGTCATCAACTTCCCAGGTTAATGCAAGACAGAGAAGAATGAGAACGTAAGAGTAAGTGTGTGAGGGAAAGCTCTACTTTCCTCAGAGACCTCGTTCTTACAGGAGTCATGATCTGATTCATAGTATTACTGAAATCACAAGACTTTGCTTAAAATTTGGCACTCTTGAACTATAATGTTCTTAAAAATTTTTAAGTAGTAGGCAAACCTCTGTGCCATGGTCTATTTCAACATTTCAATAGAAAAATCTCTCCTCATCTAGAGCAAATGCATTTTGCTACAATAGGCATCTTTCTGCCTTGACATCCTAACCTCAATTCTCTTGGGCCTGAAGCATAATTGGAGCTGATTGGTGTTTACCTCCAGATACACACTTTGTTAACGAAGTAATGAAATTAAATGTTCCACAAATGAGTACTTGCAGGTTTTAGATATTTTCCCCCTGAACACAGATTCTAGAAACCACATCCCATATAAAGGAACTCAGCACAAGATTTTCCAAGGTTTCTGTATAGTCATAGGTGCGAATCTCTTGTAGCATTTTGAATATACACTCTCTGGTCACAAGAGAGCAAGTATTACTAGAATACCCTAGTATTTAGGGTATTTACCCTACCCTTCACAGATGATTATTACTGTAATTGAACTTTTAAAAAGAGTAACAAGTTTTGAAATTTTCTTCTCAAGAGATGTTTTTTTTAAGTTTATTTATTTATTTTGAGAGAGAGAGAGAGAAAGAGAGCAGGGGAGGGGCAGAGAGAGAGCGAGAGGGAGAATACCAGGCAGGCTCCACACTGTCAGCACAGAGCCTGACATGGAGCCAGAACCCACGAACCGTGAGATCATGACCTGAGCCGAAACCAGGAGTCTGACACTTAAGTGACTGAGCCACCCAGGCACCCTTTCCCTAGAGATTTTTTAACTGCAGGTCAGAAACTCATACCAGTCAATATTAGGGTGACAAACTAAATTGATGCTAAAATACATTCCAGTGAATGGGATTTAAATACTTGTATCCTCATGACACAAGGACACATTTGCACATATCTGGAATAAAAATACTAAATATCCTCTAAAATTTTAATTCTTTTTTCAAATATTTATCAAGTGCTGTCTCTGCACTAGGTACCAAGTTGGTGATAAAGATACAAAGATGGGTAAATACAGACTCTGCCCTCAAGGACTTCACTGTCTAGTAAGAAATTAAGCTGGACAAACAAACAAACAGTTTTAATAATATGTGATAAATGACATGAGAGAGACTGATCTTGAAATTCTTAGGCATCCCAATTGAGAAGGCAATTAATTCTTCCAGGAAGGACCTGGGAAGGCTGACATTCAGCCCAGGCACCAGCACCACGCTGGATGCGTACGGCCAGCATCCATTTTTGACTGATTGGGGCCATAGCTCTCCTGATTGTAGAGGAAGGAGACAAAGTAAAGAAGGGCATTCCAGGGTGCAGAATTAAAAGAAAACAGGGATACATTTCCTGAATGTACATGTCATTTCCAGTTTCCAACTGACATTTCCAGTTGTATTGGTTTTTTATTTTCACTGTAAATATTATTCTTTTTTAACACCAAAGTCAGTAAAACCCAACCCAGGAACTGGACTTATTCTCTGGTATTTCCAATTATTGGGACCCAAATAAATTACATTTGCCAACACAAACAAGCTGTTTAATAACTATATTTGTAATTACTTTTAATTGATTGAAACCCTCTAGAAGAAACAAAGAAGTCATTCCAACTAGACCCAGGGAAAACACCTAGGCTCTCATGAAAGCAAACAGATCCACATACAAGGGAAATCCATCCTTATGTTGCCACTAAGGGCTGGGCCAAACATTGATCAAAGATATACTTTAGGAAACAAAACAAAGCGAATTTTCTTTTTTCAAAGAAAACACAGAGTATTAAGTAAAATTTCAGTATTTCTCACCCTCCACTATCTGCCAGACAAGAAGAAAACCCAGAGCGCTGTGTTTTATACCCACAGTCTAGGTACCATTGATTTACTTTCATCAGAATCATTCATCTATCAGGGCTGAAAACATAAATGTCAAAGCAGCTATAATATATTTGCACCAATAAAGTCATTGGTTATGTTTTCACACCACATAGAGAGAGAGGACTTTATTAACCTTCATGAGGATTAAATACAAAAATAATGTTAAAGGAAAACACTTGTGAGTATTTTGGGCAACTGGTATGTGGGTGGGCAGAGTGGGGTAGAATGAGGCAGTGAGCAAGATGCCTAAAGGAGGAGAAAGTGCCTCTTACAACAGAATGGCTCCTTTCAAAGCTTAAATCGTTGGTTCCCATACAACACTCACTGCCCTCTCATCCCCATTTGTCATGATTTTCTCTCCATTGTGCAATCAGAGATACATGAAACTTATTAGCAAACTATTTACCCCACTTCCCCACAAGCTATTATCCAAGTAACATCATACACTTATCATGTGAGAGTGCATTAACTAGGTTCTCTAAATCCAGTGAAGCAGATGGCAGGTTAGAAACTGCCTTCAGAATGGTGACATAGGCAGTGCTACCTTTGGTGGCCTTAAGTGCTATTAGGGTGTGTGTGTGTGTGTGTGTGTGTGTGTGTGAGAGAGAGAGAGAGAGAGAGAGAGAGAGAGAGAGAGAGAAAGAGGAGGGGGTGTTGGGGGTGTTCTTTTCCTTCTTTAATGGGCCTGTTTTTCCCCTGATGTCTGTACCAGCTCTCTTTCTCATCTCCATCGATGGCTAATCTCAGGACAGGAACCTCTGATAGACTCATTCAGACTAATATGCACATCACTTAAAAAGCATAATGCATTCTTCACAAGGGATCAAGCCTTAAAGCAACAAGTTTCTAATTATGAAATTTCTGGCATCCACATACAGGCATGGGGACTGGGGAGGAGTTGTTCTTTGGGTAGAAGGCATAAGATTCAAATATTAGATTAAAACTCATTTCAGCAACCTTAGAAGTCCTTTAAATTCTTCGGGCATAGTAGACTTTGATTGCATCAAATATATTTTGAAATAAGGAAGTCTTTGCCTCATGGATTAGCAGGTAGGCACTCTGGTTCTCAGTAGATGAAAAATAAAAGAGGGCTTCAGAAGAGCATTACAAGAATCAATACAGTATCTGCTGCTTAATCCATGTTCCCAATGCACAAATCAGGGGGCAGCCACCTGTGTAGGTAGCTCCCTGTATTATAATGTCAGGTAGACATCTATGCAGTCTGAACCATGCTGACTTTCCTGGGTTCTCCACTGTCATCACTGTCCACAGTATCAACTAAATCTCCAGGGGACCATGATACCAGACCAGATCTCTTTTCATATAAGGGATTCACACACTATCCAAAGTCACTTGGTGACAAACAGTACATTTTAATATGAGATGAAGGCGATCTTGCCATGCAGAACTTTTCAAAGGGCTTATTTAAAAGAAATCTTTCAGGGTGCCTGGGTGGCTTAGTCAGTTAAGCGTCTGACTCCTGATTTTGGCTCAGGTCATGATCTCACAGTTCATGAGTTCGAGCATTGGGCTTTGTCCTGACAGTGCAGAGCCTGCTTGGAATCGCATTCTCTCTTTGCCCGTCCCCTGCTCATGCTCACGCTCTCTCTCTTTCAAAAATAAATAAATAAACTTAAAAAAAAAGAAGAAGAAATCTTTCCACTCGCCTTGTCCCCTTTGTTCCTCTTGGATATTTAGTGAGAAGCTTGTAAGTACCCAAATCAATCTCTAGCACCAGAAATCTTTTCATAAAACTTAGAAGAATCCATTATAACCTGTTTGTGTTGAACGGAGAATCAGTGTACCATAATGAAAATAGGAGACCAACATACTCATCCAGGGGCAGGCACTTGATGTCCAGATTACATAAGCCATTTGTCTACAGGAAGGCAAGACTGACTCCCGCACTAGGGCTCTGTAAGTCCATCTTCATTTCGCCTAAAGAAAGAATGTGTCCTTCATCCTTTTGCTTATTTGTTCAACAAATATTCAATGAGCATTTACCTTGGGCCACCACAGTCCTCTAGACTGGTGACACACAGAAACAGAATACATTTCTTGTCCTCAAATCTACTGCAGAAACATGAGTGTTATTAAGGCAGCAAATAGATAAGAAAGCATCATTTTGTTCCTGGCAAAGGAAATAAAATTTCTCCAGAGAAAGTGGTCCTGGAGTAAATTCTTAAGGGTAAAATAGAAGTTCACCATGCAAAGCCAAGGATGAGGAATGGACATTATAAGCAGAATGATCATCAGGTTCAAAAGCAGGGAGATATGTTAGAAAAGAGTGATTCAAAATGTTGAATAGGTCATATAAAGGAATATCATATGATAGATGGAGGTTACATGTCAAGCAGGGCAGGTGTCTTCCTTATTAAAGAGCTAAGATATTCTAGAGTGGATCAAGGATACCTGGAACTCTGACCAAAACTCTGGATCTTCTATACATAAAACTGCATACAAATTCAGAGTTCATCAATTTCCTAACTGCAGTTTGTGGATCCAGGTTTAAGAATTCTTGGGGCACCTGGGTGGCTCAGTCGGTTAAGTGACCAACTTCGACTCAGGTCATAATCTCACAGATTGTGAGTTCAAGCCCCGTATTGGGTTCTGTGCTGACAGCTCAGAGCCTGGAGCCTGCTTCAGGTTCTGTGTCTCCCTCTCTCTACCCCTTCCCCTCCCCTGCTCGTGCTCTGTCTCTCAATCTCTCTCAAAAATAAATAAACATTAAAAAAAATTTTTTAATTTAAGAATTCTTAAAGCTAGAGAGATTTTAGCCAGAAAGCTTACATATAATCAAATTGTCTTGAAAAAACAAAAGCATCCTAACATCAATAATCAGGACAGACTGGAAAGGTGAATTAGTAGTGTCAGGATGACAGAAAGCTGTTGCAATATTCTAGAATACACCACCACACAGGTTCTTAACTGTATTGATCAACTGCAAGATAGTAACATGGATTTATATAAGCTCTGGCCTGGCCTGGATACTTCCAAAAGCACATTCCAAATGTCTCATTTTTAACACTTAGAGAAAGAGCTTTCACTGAGGCCAAAAATGAGAAAAAACACATAGATGAAAATTTCAGAACTCTCCTCTTCAAGAGGATGGCCACCCAGTAAGACAGCAATCATTCCCCTATTCATCACTCACATTAAAGAGCCAAAAACACAAGTTCATTCTTTCAACACAAAGTTCATGCCAAGAACTGAATAAAAAATTTGCAGGGAGTGTGAAATAGCAGTGATACTTCTTGAGTCAAAGGATTTTTATATTAATAGTATACAAATAATCTCTACCCCTAAGTTAAATTAAGTGAAAAACCTAACATTCATCGTAGGGAACAAACAGAAACAAAGCCGATCTCTCCAAAGTTTACATTCACGTCTGACAAAAAATGCATATGACACTTTCTTTCCTCTTTGGTTTTGAGTTGCTGAGCATGTGAAATGAAAAGAAAGAGGGAAGGCAGGCAAAAACAGGGTCACGGATCCTTGTTGCTAAATCACTTAGGCAAGGAACTATGACTTGGAATGATGGATGGAAGATGATCTGAATGACATACAACAAAATTATTCCCAGGGAGCACTGGAAGAGGGAAGCTATGAAGCCCAGGAAGAGGCTAAGGCTGGATGAGAGCCATAGTTGCTCCCATAGTATTTTAAGGTGCCCAATCACAAATGGCTGCCCTGGGTACAGTCAAATCCATGTCAGGGTGATGCTAGCACATGACAGTAACAGCTTCACTGCAGGTTAGTGCATCATTGGTCTCAGGGCATGTGGTTGGAACTAGAACCTATGACTCTTTGAACTTTTCCCAAGTCTAAGGCTCTTTGCACCATAAAACATGATTTTATGAAGGGCACCTGGCTAGCTCAATTGGTGGACTCTTGTGATTCATGCAACTCATACAACTCTTGTTCTTGGGGTTGTGGGTTTGAGTCCCATGTTGGGTGTAGAGATTACTTAAAAAGAAAAAAATCTTAAAAAAAAAAAAACCTGTGATTTTATGATGTAATATGACTTTGTAATTTGAAGGTAGCTTGGGAAGTTAATCGAATTATGCCCTACGACTCAGATCCTTGTGCCTCCAATATTCTATTCATCGGAGGTTTCAGAACCAGAGAGATTCTTGATATTTACTCCTCTATCTCACACTCATCACTTCTTTCATCCCACTAGAAGCAGTCCTGGAACCTTTGATTTACAAGGACTTCTTGCCTCACCCCCAGGAGGATCCCTGTCCCAGGCTGTACCACCAATCTGCACCAATCACTCCAAAAGCAACCTGGCCATTGGGTGGGAATAAACTGTTCAACAGGTTTGTGCCTCAACTATGGGCAGAGGACTGCCTATGTGACTGCCACATTTGGACCTAACAGACTATGCACCTGTCAAGACTGGATTGGGGTTCACCAGGCAGCTTTTGCAATATTTTTGAAACTGCACATGTCACAACTGGGAACAATCTCAAGTTCTTGTTATTACAAGTATCTCTGAGAAGAGGAAGATCCTAACAACACCATGGCTTGCTCCCAGGTCTTGGCATCTGGATGAGCTATTTCTTTGATTCAAACCCGCTACTCCACCACACCCCAACAGCTTTACCAGGTTGACATTCACTACTCTTCTAGGACCTGGCTTACACCCTACTTCTTCCAGGAGGAAGTCCTTGCCCCTCCCCCAAGTCAGAGTTAGGTCACCTTACTATGTGCTCTCACAGTTCTTGCCACTAAATTATAATGATCTTATTATTTGTTTATGTTATGTCAATAGATTATAAGATCTGCAGAGGCTTTTTTAGTAGCCCTATTACCTGGCAAATAGTAGGACTCAAATATTAACTAAATGGAATGAATGATTCGATCAATCATTAACTAAATGGAATGAATAACTCAATTAAGGCATGAGATAACTTAAAAATGAACCAGACTTTGCGAACACCTGGGTGGCTCAGTCGATTAAGCATCTGACTCTTCGTTTCAGCTGGGTCATGATCTCACAGTTTGGAGTTTGAGCCCCACATCAGGCTCTGCACCAACAGCGTGGAGACTGCTTCCCTCTCTCTATGCCCCTCCCCATCTTGCGCTCTCTCTCTCTCAAAATAAATAAACAAACATTTTTTAAAAATGAACCAAACTTCTAAACTACTTTTACTCTGGGTAAAATGCATGTATTTAAAGATTAGCCATAAACAATGAGAATTTGTTTATATGATATGCATAACTTCACAATTCATTCTTTTCTGTCTCTAGTATCTCACCAAAAATACAAAGTTAGGATAGATCTTCAAGAAATTATGTATAAGCATACCACTGAGTTTCAAGGCAAAAATTTGAGAAGTCTTACCCTGTCCTCAAAATGTTGACAAAATCTACCAGATTATTAAGTGAGCTTTTATGAAATGTGAACCATAGAACCCTCAAAAATTAAGAGAAAATTATATCAAAAAGAAATTAATTGGGGAAAAAAAAGTTTCTACTCTAGTAGAGTTTGCCATTATAGACTTTCAAGGCAAAATTGTGTTTGCTAATAGCAGTAATAAGCTTCGTCTTCGTTCACTGATAGATGGTTTCTCTATAACAACTATCATGAGTCACAGGAATGACCCAGGGCTGGGACACACAGCAACTAGGGACTCCAGAGCAAGATTCAGAATCACTCACCAGGGATCTAGAAATCCAAGTTTCTAATCCCAACTTCCTTAAAACAGGAACTATGGGTTACAGGAAGCAAAGTCTATGTGTCAAACGGTTCACTTTCTATTATGGACTTTTACTCAATTACAGAAAGAAAATTGCATACTAACAAATAATCCTGTCATGTGACACACTCTCCACGTCCACTTCTGCGGTTGCCTCATTCCACTTACAAGACATACTTCACGACATATGGTCAAAGCCCACTCTTCAGAGCTCCTCATCACTATGAAAACCCTCATGTGGTGCTTCTACAGAGCGTATTTCTGTACACAGGGTAAGGCTGCCCTGGAAGGACCTGCTTGGCCCCCAGCACCTGCTTAGTTGCAGAGAAAACCTAGGAGAACACACCAGGCAGAGGTCTCACATCTACAAGCCCAGAGATTTGCATCTGTATCCACACTGCGTCTGCCCCAGGATTCCATGGGACCTCCAAAACATTTCATGAGTCCTAAATACTTCAGGCTTCCCTGGGTTTTCTAGGATAACAAAAAGAACAAAGTCCCAAACTTAAGGAGGGGCCTAGGAAATAGCTAAAATCTTAATACCAGACAGCTAAAGGCAGAGCAGGATCAGCTATACACCGTGTCAACACTTATCACGTTATCATGTGCCAGGTACCCAATGCGTTGCAAATGTGAAGCACTTCTTCTCACTGAGTCACACCAAACAACTTCCTTAGCAGGAATTAGTATCTCCTTTTGCAAAGAAGGAACTGAGTCTCAGAAAGTCTGAATCACAAAGCTAGTCCCAGTTCCTTTACTTACTATGTGACCTTGAGCAATGTATTATATAAAAATCTCAAGGCACACTTTCCATAGCCATAAAAGGAAGACAATAATATTATCTACATCATAGAATTGTTATAAGGACTAAATGTAAAATGCATGCAAATCCCTTAGTGCCCGATACGGTAAATGACTAATAACTATAAGTAGCAGAAGTAATTGTTATCTACAGTAAAAAAAAAAAAAAAAAAAAAAAAAAGACAAAGAAAAAAAACAATAATAATGGTAGCAGTGATAACCAATATTCCTATATGGAAATATGGAATGGCAGAGCTAGGATTCAAATATAGGTTTTTCTGATTCTAAAGACCTTGCTCTTAATTCTTCCAACTGCAATATAGTACTTAGCTAACAGGAATCAAGATGCATGAATGGATGGATGAAGGGAAGGGAGAGAAGGAGGGAGGGAGGAAGAGCAAAGGAAGAAGAGGAGAGAAGAGGAAAGAAGAAGGAGGTGGGTAAGAAAAAGTAAATGAATATTTGATAAATACTGATACACACACACACACACACACACACACACACACACACACAGAATTGTTTTCTTCAGGAAATGGTAGTCAGCTTTCTTTATTTCAAAGAGGTAATATGCCCATGTTGCATTAGTTCTTTAAGCCAGGTATCTTATAGACATATTGGTTTCCTCATCACCGTACCTCCAGCCCCAAGCACAGAATCCGAGACACCGAAGGTACTCAATAAATATCTGTTGACAGAATTTCCTCTCAAAGGAGATTTTGATGAGATCAGACATCCAGGTGTTCAGGCCTCCAAGGTCTCTGAGCTGGACAGCAGGCTGGAAAGCCTCCCCTTCCTGGAAAGGCCACAGAGCAGCCCTGCCTAAAGAGGCGTGTCCCCCGCACCCCAACCCTCAGGTTGGGCTGTCAGAACCACAGCCAGCCCTGACCTAGGTCTCTTCGAATTTACATTTGCAAAGTGAGGTCTTCAAGTTACAAGGAAGGTGACAGGTAGTCACCCTGGATGGCAGTGAGGGGGTACTATTGATGCTAAGAATGAAAAATTCAGAAGTCAGTGAAAGGAGGAATAAAGATTTTGCTGGGTATAGGACAATAATTTAGACTATCTGACTGTGATAGAGAACATATTTCATTCACAAAGCTTTTTCAACCTCCTTCTGGACTATGACTAAAGGAAAAATCTCCTTCCAAAAATGAAAGGGATCACAATTTAATTTCCTCTTCTCCTTGAGAAAAACACACAAGAACACAAAACAAAGTAAAAGAGGATTTCTTAAAATTTTCTGTCAATAAAAGAAAGTTATTAAAGAAGCAGAGAGAGGTTTAAGTTTTTCCACAGGGAATTAAAGGATACTATTATGACTTCAAAACTTATGTGTTAAAAGACCTTTGAATTGATAGATTTAATCGTGTATGAAATTAAAATGAGGTGTTATCTTAAAAGGCTGAATTTATTTTAGTACAATTTGGGCATTTTAATATATGCCCAAGGCTGACTGTTTATCAGAGCTGGCATTTTTAAAATAACAAGGGATGATGCTAATATTTTTTTTGTAACAAGATTTGTAATTTATGTAGCAGGAACAACTTAATGTGCCAGTGATTTGTTCTCCTGCATTTGTAATTGATGACAAGGCACTAATTTTTACACATCAAAGAAATTAAACCTAGCTTTCCTGTGCATTATTGACCTTTACTGTACCCAACGTGGTTCAGAAGAAAGAAATTATACTGCAGTGAAGTTTCATATTTTCTTTCTGCATTGGATTTCCCTCAACAGTTGCCCAAAAACTGCTAATCAGTGAATAATATTTCGTGTTTAGGGGATGATGTTCCCATTTGATGTGGGGGGAGAAAAGCAAAAAAGAAAAACAGTTTGAAAGTAGTCATTCTGCCCAGATATTACTAAATTTATCATCCAAAGATGCCAAGTAGGTACCTCCTCAACAGGAAGTTTATCCAGGCCAGAACAGAAAAATCAAAATAATTGGTGAGAGCCTACAGAAGTAGGTGATCCTGGAGATTTATTTAACAAATATTTCTCGAGCACCTCTGAAAGCCCAGCACTATTCTGGCACTGGGACATATCAGTGCATACTTCTGACAGAAGTCCTGGACCATGTGAGGCTCACTATCTATTAGAGGAAGGCATACAAATTGTGTGTGTGTGTGTGTGTGTGTGTGTGTGTGTGTGTGTGTGTGATCTCAGATGGTGACAGAGAAAAACAAAAAAGAATTGGGGATAAAGAATCAAGGGAGAGGCTATGATTTGAGCAAAAACCTAAGGGAAGTGAGAGTAAACTGTAAAGATATCTAGAGAAAAAGTGTCTCGGGATGAAGGAAGGGTATCTCTATCCAGAGATGGAGAACACGCTGGGGAATGGGGCCCTAAGAACGACAATGAGAATAGCATGACTGAGGCAGAGGATGGAAGAGAGAGTAGGAGGTGAGGTCAAGGGTGAAAGAAAACATTCTGATAGTTGAACTCACCCATTAGCCTTTAAATCCACAATAAAATCTGTGAGGTCTCTGCCAATCTCCAGAATCTGGCAATCCCTCATCTCTAGAAAGCACCATATTCAGCAAGCACTTTTCTACATCCACCTCCTAAAGCTTCTACTCAGTGGATCCCTGTCCACCTTCTGGAATGGCAGGGAGAGGAACTGAATTTAACTTCCTAAGACAGACCAAGCAAGCAATGTCCAAGACTGTTACCTCTTCCTACCGTTCTCTAAGAAAACCAACTTTCCCCTGAATGATACAATTATCAGTCTGCTCACTGTCCTGACACTATTGCCTGAATATATCCCATGCATGAATGGGGCACTCACAACCTCATGCAGCATGCATTTTTCCATGCAAGTAATATTTATAGACTGTGCAAATATGGAGCAAACAGAAGTAGGCAGGACCTTGCTCAGCCTAGACCAGGGGTTCCCAAACTTGGCTGCACATTAGGATCACTGGGTGGGGGGGGGGGGTGAGGTTAGACAGGGAAAGTTAAAAATCTCAGTGTCAAAGCTGCATCCCATGCCAATTAAATTAGAATCTCTGGCAAAGGCCCAGTCATCAGCATTTTTAACTTCTCAGGAGCACCAATGTGCAACATTGGGTGCTTTATTCCTATTGCTAAAACTAACTCTGGCAACCACATCACATGGTGCATGACATTAATTGTTTCTGAAGTCCCCAATTTGTTTGCAAACTGAAGTTAAGCCGCACGTCCTCTGTCTGCTACTGTTGCATTTTTTCCTTTGAGTCAATCAATATAAATCATCGCATTTCTCCTCATTGAACCTTAAAGGATTCGATTTAGACTATCTTTTCAGTCTACTGAGGTCCCTCTTAATCTGATTCTTAAAACAGGTATGCCACCCACAAATTCAAGCATATGTCCTCATTGTTGATGGAGATAGAAACATTGGCTAGGTCAGAATGGAGACTCATAACATTCTACTAGATACCACCTTCAAGGCTTTCTTCATCCTAGCCTTTTATAGCACCATATTTGATATTCACAACAACCCTAAGATGTTAAGTATTATGATGAAGAGGAAACAGTGATTCAGAGAATTGAAATGATTGCTTGGGATCTCACAGGTTAAGTAGAGGAACCAAGAATTGAAGGTAGGTCTATATCTGATTCCAGGTCTTATGATCTCTTCATTAGCCACTTATCATGATTATTTAACTACTTGGCAACTCACCCAACTGTCTTATTACTTCAACCATTGCTTCAAAGATAGTATGAGAACTTTCCTCTTCTCTTTTAATAAAACTGAAATGAACAGCATCAAACTTATTTCGCTGATAGTCATTCAACAGATATTTATTGAACACCTTCTATGCTGCAAGCATATTGAAAATATTGAGAACCCAACAATGAGAAAATAGAGCAAAAATTCCTTTCATGAAGCTTAGATTATGCCAGTCATAGAAGAAAACAAAATGAATCTATCATAACCTAACCTAGGGAACCCTTGATAGCTCCTAATTATCATCATTTCCTTTTATAAGTACTCAGACATTCTCCTTTTGTGATTTACTCCACAACCTTTTCTATAATTTATATCACAATAATCTTAAGAACATCTCATGTGCTTAAAAAAACAAAAGCAAAACACAAATAACAATAACAAAACACCATAGTGCTGTTAAAAAAAGAAATCAATTAAGTAATTTTAAGATCTTACTGGCTTTCTTCAGCAATTCATGACTCAGGCAACATCAAATCTAACAGATAGAAAGGAACTCCAAAGAGCTATACAAGGCAAGAGATTTTATAAACAGAGGGTAACAGAAACAGGGAAGTTGTACTAGGCAAAAAAGGTGATTAGTTATTGCAAGGTTACTTTCCTTTAGGGCATGGGAGAGGTTTATCAGACAGATGAGATGATCTGATGATTAAATCAGATGATTCCTGATTGACTTGTTTAAGATCCATTTCTGAGAGAGCTGAAATTGTACTTAAGTTTAGGTTTGAAGATGTAGGCTTAGCATAAGTGACTCCATTCTGGGTCTACTGTCTGGTTTTGAAAAGTGCTTTTAAATATATAGTAGTGAGAGAAAACCTAAAAATGTGGTTGCATCATGAAAAAGATGAAAATATCAAAGCTAGCTGTCTATACCAGTGCTAATAGAACTTTCAACAATGATGACAATGTTCTATATCTCTGTTGTCCAGCATGGTAGCCACTACCCACATGTGACCACCAGACACATGAAATGTGGCTAATGTGACTGAGGAAATAAACTGTTAATTTTATTTACTTTAAATGGTGACATATGACTAATGGCTACCATAATAGGCCACACAACTCTCAGGGAACCCAGGTGATAAAATGACTACCTCTCAAAGAGAGGATTGGGGGGGGGGGGGGGGGGGTACACAAAACAACTTATAAACTCACTCTTTACGGCCTTTGGTAATTACTTTTTCTTGGGCTTCTTTCAAAAGAATCCTGAGAGGCAAGCAGTTCATTAATACAGTCATAAAAAGTATGCATTCACGTAAGAACTAAAACAAATTATGTGGTGGTCATACATGGAACTCATATGCTTTGACTCTGCAAACACACCTCTTTCATGGGATTTTCACAATTAAGAACATGTGCCTGAATTGGTGTCTGCCTTCCCTCCATCAGATGGTGATGGCCACCAGAGGTAGATGTTCTCATCTTCTGGGTTATATCCAGAGAAAGTAGGCTCCTAAAGATTTTAGAGGTAGAAACACCTGGCATGACTCACCTCTCTCTAAGACATTGTGTATTTATTTGTTGTTTTAGTGTGCATGTGATTTTACAAGATTTCTGACATACGCTCAATTGGCCCGTAAGTTAGCACATCCCTGGGATTCCACTAGGAATAAGTAGAGCAAAAGAAGTATGCTCTTTTTTTTTAAGTTTATGTATTTATTTTGAGAGAGAGGGAGAGAGACAGAGAAACAGAAAGAGAGAGAGAGAGAGAGAGAGAGAAAGTGGGGGAGGGACAGAGAGAGAAGGAGAGAGAGAATCCCTTCACTTCTCCACTTACAGTGCAGAGCCTGATGTGGGGCTCGAACTCACAAACCATGAGATCAACACCTGAGCCAAAGTCTGATGCTTAACTGACTGAGCCACCCAGGCGCCCCAGGAATATGTTCTTAATAGGGCAGACACTGGCACACGTACTTCCATTGGTTACTATGTTCACTGTTTTCGGGTCAAATATTTTTCTCTGCATAATAATACTGAGAAACAAAACCAAGGTGAAACTTCATTGTTAATTAACACAGGGTAACATAACAACCCGCAAATCAAATTTGGGTGGCTTAAAACACAATAACGATTTATTTCTTGATCACATTACAGTCTCATGTTGGTTGATGAGGGGGCTCTATTCCATGCAGTGTTTCAGAGACCAGCATGCTTCCATCTTATGTCTCCACCAGCCCCTAGGCTTTCCACTGTACCTTCTGCATCCAATCACTGGATAAGGGAAGAGAGAAAATGTGCAGCCTCATGCAGGAGGACTGTTAGGAGCCAAGTTTTGTGTTTTGTTTTTTGTTTTTGAGAGAGAGAGCACAAGCAGGGGAGGGGCAGAGAGAGAGGGAAACAAAGAATCTGAAGCAGGCTCCAGGCTCTGAGCTGTCAGCACAGAGCTTGACATGGGGCTTGAACTCACGAACCACAAGATCATGACCTGAGCCAAAGTTGGACGCTCAACTGACTGAGCCACCCAGGTGCCCCAGGAGCCAGGTTTTAAAGTGTTGTATGTCATTCATACCGAACCCCATTGGCCAGAATTCAACCCAATGGACCTACTGGACATCAAAGGTAAATGAGATACCCAATTCCAGGTATGTGCCCAGGAGGAAAAAGGACAGGAGTCTGGCGAACACATAGCACTGTCTTTGCCACTACCACTAATTTGGATTACTGGGAAACAGTCCAGCCTGAGTTAATGAAGTCATTCATTTACTCATTCAGTTACTGATTTCAAGCATAAGCAGTAGGTTTTGCCATTTGCCAAATGTTTCAAGCATAGAATGTGTCAGACTTTACTAAATAAGTCTCAGCTGTTTTCTTTCTCCCATCCTGTGTCTTTGACCCACCAGTGACACCCACAGATACCATCTAGCCCAGCAAGTAACTGATCAAATAGCACAAATAAAAAATTCATGACCAAGAAAATGGCCCTTATTTCATTAAACTGATAAGCTTCTTTATAACAACCCTGAAACATTTCATGATTAATCCCCAAAGAATTTACATTTTTTTTAGCATGCACCTGCATTTCAACATGGTCTGAAAAAACACCCTCTTCTCATGGAAATCATTTTTACCCCAGAAAAAAATCTAATGGTTGAATTTGTTCAATGTTGAATGGTAGACATGAAAGTAAGTTCTGATGATCCCTAAATATTTGGAGATTCAAATAATCAAACCCTCCTCTTCATCATCGTCATTACCAAAATTGCCCATTAATGCTATATACAAGGTGGGTGCTTTTTTTCCTGAGACACTAAGGTCTTTACTCCTCTTCATGATCCAGTTCCCAGGAATCGAAACTCTAAAACATCGGGAAGTATTTTTCAAATGATCAAAAAAAAGAAGCTGCCAAAATAAGTCTCTTGATTAAAAATCAACATGATTACTACAAGCACGGGCTGGGGGCCAAGCCTGCCAAGCCCTTTGAGAATGCTGCTTAGGGGACAAATACGATCCAGAAAACACCAATTTAATTTTAACAAAATGAGATTGCCTGGAAGCATTTCACTATATTTAACATAGGGGAGCAGTTTCCAAAAATGAGGCTTAGATTTTTTGGATATAACAATTAGGACACCATCTAAGGGGCAGGATCCAAAGTGTAATTATTGCTAAATGGAGTGTTTCTCTGAGGGTGGAAATGAAGTCTTTAACATGGCTGCATGAGCCCAAATGGACGGAAAAGGTATCACTAAAATGTTGTTGTTTTATTATCCACTGGATTTGTTCAAATGAGAAAGTCCAGGAAGCGTGGGTTACTATGGAGTGAATTGTGTCCTCCCAAAGTTCATAGGTTGAAGTCCTAACACCCAAGCTGATGCCAAGGTATTTGGAGTTGGGGCCTTTAATTAAAGTTGAATAGGGCCACAAAAGCAGGGCCTTAATCCAACTGGTGTTCTTACGAGAAAAGAAAGAGACTCCAGGAGTGCACAGAGAGAGAGAGCCATGTGAAGACAGAGGGAGAAAGCAGCCATCTCTGAGCCAAGGACAGAGGACTCACCAGAAACCAACCTTGCCAGCACTTTGATTTGAGACACCCAGCCTCCAGAACTGTGAGAAATAAGCCTCTGTTACTTAAGCCACCCAGTCTGTGGTATTTTATTCTGGCACCTCTGGTGGACTAATACAAAAACGAGTACAAAAAGTTTTAGGCCACATTAGTACAGATGTCCAGGTGAACAGATACATTCAGTGCGATGTAGAAAAGGTCCAAGTCATAGATCTCTGAACAAAGGGCAACATCAAGAAATGTTTGCTGAATGAAATTGTACTATCCTTTCAGCATAGTAGTCAGAGAAAGGGTATTTATGGTTAGCATAAGGAAAACAATAAAAAGCCTAAGGTACATGCAGCTCTCAGATACAACTACAGTGTGGCAAAGAAGGCTGCCAAGTCATTATACTGTTGACTTCCAGAAAATGCCATCCCGACTCTAAGTGGGGCTGCTCCGGGCACTGACCAAACTCGGTGGAAAATGGAGGCTGGCTTGTCAGAGTCCCTGGGGACAAGGTTATCTTAATAGAGCTAGGTTGCCTGAATACAACTTGGGGCAGCAATTTCCTAGGGAGCATGGAACTCAGCAGGCAAGGGTGTTTCAGGGGCTACACAGGCTAAAATCAGATCTATAGCACTGACTGCAAGTACCCTATTCAGTAAAGAATAACTGAGGGAATGTAATAAATCATGCTGGGCATGTAAAATGCTAGCAAATGCCAAGTGGTTCTTTAACAACTTTTAAACCATTTCTTTTGGCTTCTAATGACTTCCTTCATCTTGGAGAACTTCAAGATCCCAGGTGGGTAAGCATATCTCAGCCCTCCACAAAAAACACCATCACCTCTTCTTCCATCTTTTCATCTGAAGACACCCAGCCAAGTTAGAGCAGACCGGCTGCTGGCCCATATGACACCTTTGTGCATATTAGGAAAAGGCCCCTTCCTTGGGGATGCAGCCTTGCACCAGGTGCACGACTTGGCTGGGGAAGCCCACACTGGCAGTCACCCCGCCCCCCACTTGGCCCCTTGGCCCAGCTCGCTTGAATAGGATGCAATCTGCACAACCATATGAGATGCTCTGATGTAAAAGAGTTTGTGAAGCCTCATGAGCCACTGTGCTCATAACAGTAAAAAGCCTGTGCTTTTACTTATAGCACAAGCTCAGTGGCTGCAAGAAGCATTCCAAGTGCAATGGATACAGGACAGAAGTAGCTATTATAATGGGCACAAATCATGAATCTGCTCTCAAGACAATGCATCTTAGCAATTTACCAAGTGAACGTTAGACTATCAGCACAGCAAATTCTAAGAAATCTTTGAATATGGAAGAATCAAATAATAAAATGCCCGAGAAAGCTCTCACACGTAAGCAAAGTGAGCCACTAAACACAAAAGCTTTGAGAAGTACAAAAGATAAATTCTTCTCTTAAGATGAAGCACAGGAGGTTTCTGAGACCAAAGAAACTCAAAACTGGGCCAAGAAGAATTAAGGAAAACACCATTGAGAGAGAGAGAGAGAGAGAGAGAGAGAGAGACAGAGAGAGAGAGAGGGCAGAAGAGACACAGAGAGAAACCCCATAAAATCCTTATCAGCACTAATTGTCTCAAGAAATAGGAAGCGGGTGGCTGTAGAACACTTGAAGAGCACATTTAATGTGAAAAACACTTATGATGTATATTATTCCAAGTAAAATGACTGGAAAATGGTGGAGGCGGATGTTAAAAAGAAAAGACAAAAAGTAAACCAATAATTACTTTAAAATCCCCATCATCAGGGTCACCGGCGTGGCTCAGTCAGTTAAGTGTCCAACTTTAGCTCAGGTCATGATCTCATGGTTTGTGAGTTCAAGCCCCCCACATCAGGCTCTCTGTGGTCAGCACAGAGCCCGCTTTGGATCTTCTGTCCCTCTCTCTCTCTGCCCCTCCTCCCCACACTCTGTCTCTCAAAAATAAATAAACATGTTTTTTAAAAATCCCCATCATCACAATGGAAAGAGAATCCTGTTACGTACAATATAGGCACTCAGATCCAAGCTGAGGATAAGAATCAGAGACAGGAGCAATGACACACACTACCTTTCCCAACCCACATATGATGGACTTCTACTTGGGCCCACTCCCAGCCTCTTGAGGAGGGACTCAATGGCTTCACAGAAAACGTCCCCCAAATGCCTCCCTCAGAAAGTTAGACTGAAAGTCTTGAATTTCATCTAAAGTGGCAATTCCACTGTAGGAGCCAGACCCTGGAAGGCAGAGGTGCATGGTTTGAGTCTATGTTCTGCTTCCAGTAAGTTGTAACCCACTAGATGCTAATCCTCTCATAGACCAATCCTCCAACCAAATGTCTTGTTTGGAGCTTTTGTTGCTCAAGCATGCATGACATAACAGTGACTAAATTTCTGTGATACCTGCTATGGTCTCCATGTTTGTGTCTCCACCAAAATTCATATGTTGAAATCCTAACCTTCAAAGATCATGACATTTGGAGGTGGGGGTTGGGGGAGGTGCTGAAGTCATGAGTATGGAACCCTCATGAATGAGATCAGTGACTTATAAAAGAGGCTCCAAAGAGATCTCTTCCCCTTCTGTTACGTGAGGATATACTGAAAAGTCTGCAACCCAGAAGAGAGCCTTCATCCAACCATAATCGTACCCTGATCTTGGACTCCAGCCTCCAGAACTGTGAGAAATAAAGTTCTGCTGTTTATAAGCTACCCAATCTGTAGGATTTTGTTACAGCAGCCCGGTGGGACTAAGACAATGTCCTATTTTGCAAAGCATTCTGATATACAAATCATTGTCTTTATGGTCATCAGGACCACCTGCAATCTGCCCATGTGCCTCGGGCCTAGAGATGCTCCCTCGAGGAAGCCAAGGTCAGCCTTCAGGAGGACAAACCCAGAGGAGAGGTCCCAGCAGGACGCGAGATGCTGAAACGGCTATCTGGGTGTACAGGTCCAGGGTCTTGGGTCCCTGTGGTATAAAGGGATAGCATTGTTTCCAGGAGAGCTTTCTCCCAGGCCCTGGGGACTCCTCATGGTGGAAAGTAGATGGGACCAAGCACTAAAGTGAGTCCCTCTGCAGCATAGGGGCAGGACTCAGGGCCTGGTTCCTCTTGCCCAGGTCTAAGGACAGTACAGCTTCTTTATGAAGCAGGTTCCAAGGTTATTTTATATGTTAGGCTTGTTGGAGCATTTAAGGTGAAAATTTAACAGTCAGTAAAGAATATGGGCCTGTGGAGAATCAACACTAGAAAGAAGATAAATTCAACACTCCTTTTTTAGCATCAATTTGAAAGGGGGGGGGGGGCAGGTAACGACCCTTACTGTATATTCTCCCAAATGCTGCTAAAGCCCCATGTACAGGACCAGAGGGAACATATGATGAGGTGGTGCAGCCCAGGGTTTGGTGGGTTGGGTGGGAGGGCAAGTGAGCTGGACACCATCAAAAGACGCACAGGGTCTGGAGCAAGACTGCCCCCCTATCAATCGTTGGCCAACTGGGCCATTTGGGTTTCTAATTTGTAAAAGGGGGCTAGCATCTACTTTACAGAACTGCTAGGAAAATTAAATGAGATTAATTGGGTAAAATGCTCAGCACAGGGACTCAATAAATAGAGGTTGTTATTGCTAGTTACCAAAACGACAGAAAGAGGAACCAGAAGTCGAAAATAATGGATTGACAACACCCTCCTAATATGTGGTAGAAGCCACCTGAGGCTTCCTTCTTTGGGAATTCTTAAGAAATGTCAATGGGATGAAAAATAAAACAACATATTGCTTCCTCAAGGGGAACAAGCACTGCTCCATGATATATTGTGTAATGCTGCTAATTTAGGGGAATGAAAAGTACTAAATCTGTCATATAGAGAAAGACAGGTTAACCTGAGCAAGGTGAATGGAGTCATTTTGCTGGAAGTAACCGTTTAAGTATGAGTTTAGTGGCCCAATAGAAATACATTTACTGTTACAATTGTTGTTAATAACCGTCACCACCTATTGAGTGCTTTCTAAATGCCAGCACTCTGCTAACTGTGAACATTAGTGCTACGCCTTACACATCTCTGAAAGGTACACATGTATTTAGTTTTGCTCAGAAATATTAAGTCTTCTGCCTAAAGCCATGCAACTGGAAAGTGGCAGGGGCTGGATTCAAATCCAGAAATAACTCCAATGACCATATTCCTTCTATCACCCCCATTCCAAAACCTAGTGGAGAATTGAGAGCCACCAGCCTTCAGCTGTCTCAAGCTGACAACAGACAAGGCATGATGATACTCATCGTAAAAGGTGGTATTATTTTCTGTGCTGCTCCCCTTACTTCCAAGGATTCCTTAACTGTGGCCTCATGGAACTTCATCATGTAAAACCTCAGGATTATTTTATGGTCTCATTTTTCTGTTTCTTGAAATATAACCCTCTAGAGTCCAAAGACCATGTCACACACTTTGTTATACCCTTCTCAGTAGCTAGCACCAAGCTATAACATAGAAGGAGCTCAAGAAATATCATTTGAATAAGTGAATGATGTCCTAAGAGGGAAGTAATGTAAGAACAAAATTGGGAAAATATAATGGTGATGGCTAGGGTGAGAAACATAAAGGCAACTTCAATTTATTCCAAGATGGAAAATAATACTGACATTTGCTGTTTGGGGATCCATGGCCTAATCTCCTTTAACGTCCCTAGTGCTTAATCTGTCAGTCACCACACACAGATTTAGTACTTACTGCCAGGTATTCATTCTCAATTCTTTGAAGCATAAAATCGGCAGCATCGGATAATATAGCTGTGGAAATGCTTTTGGTTTCTTTGGGAGAAAAAAATATATGCACTTTCATTATTTCTCACTCCCATTGTAGATTTCCCTCCTCTTTGACCACGTAAAAGTAGCAGTAAGGGTCCCATTCATAAATGCACACTAACTTTCTGTCATAGGATCCCACATAGGATGAACAAGATGTTCTTTGGAAAAGGGGCTCAGGTGTCTGGCTGGCACATCACCAGGGTCACATCCTCTCCTCATCCCTGGTATCAGATCCACCACTCTTTGAGATTAGTCTTCTGTAGAACACAATGAGCCAGGGACTCACCTGTGCTTTGGGGAACACTGAGCAGGGAAGGTGGTAGACGGGGAGGTGTAGTGGCCTGCCCACCATTAGGAAGGCAAAAGGGGAGACCAGAGATTACCAATGTACACGGGGCCCCTTCTTCTAAAGCAGTCGCTTTCTGCAGCATTGACATTGCAGGGCATTTGGAAGACAGGGAGCTCTTCACTCATGCAGAATACCATGGAGATACTGATGTAACATGCTTAACGTAATTGCATAAATGCTGTGGGCCCAAATCACATCGAAACTGGCCAAGCCTTCACTCAGCACACATTTAATAAATGCTGATTCTGTGCCAAGCATTGTGCTAGGGTATTGAGAATATAAAGACAAGGATGAGAACTTGCCTGCCTTAAAGGGTCCCACCGTCCAGGCAACAAAAGATGATGGGAATAACAGCAGTAATAGGGAAGTTAGAAAACTGCTAATATTTACTGAGTGCTCACTCTGTGCCCAGCATTGTCCTAAGTGCCTTTACATAAGCCACTCCATTCAAATGGGTATAAGAACCCTATGAGTTAAGAAGCTATGATTATATAATATTCCAAGGCTATTGGTACTCTGATGGAGTACTATGGAAATCCAAAGAACTCTCCAATAGCATCTCTCATTCAATTTTCTTAAAGTTCTATCAAGTAAATCTCCCCACATCCCATCCAAAAAGATGGCTATTGCCTGATTTCGGCATTAAGACACACGTTCTACAATATGGGACTTTCTGAATAGTGTACATTTGGGAAAAATGATCCTGGATATCCAGGCAATGACTTTCCCCCCTGTCCCCCACCCCCGCCACACACACACTTGTTCCCACCTCCGCAGTAAAATAAAAAGGACTCCTACCATCATAGCCCTGCCAGCCCTGCCAGCCTGGCTTCACCCTACTGCCCCTACAAACAGAAACTAAGCTTGCTTAGAAACCATATTAATGGAGCAGTTCTCAATGTCAACTCTTCCACTTTAGAATTTAGGGTAATTCTGTCAGATAAGAGGATCAAGTTTTAACCTATAATGTAGAACAAATGATGAAAATGTATGATACAAAAAGGAATTTCCAAGAATTCCTACATCCCCATCTGAGTCAGCATGCTAAATACAAATCATTTTTATTTATTCATTAAATATTTACTATTTATGTTTTCTTATCATTAATTGCTTTTATTCATTTTTTGGCATTCAAACTTAGACTTTCGTGTACTTTTCCTCAACAGTTTCACAAATTAAGTCACCTTTTCCCCTCATTTGATAGTAATCCTCAGGAGGGCAAGGTCTATACCACTGGTACTACTCCTTCAATATGCATCAGAATCACCTAGGGAGGTTATAAAACTTACCAACCCCAACCTGATCCCCAGAGCTTTATATAATTGATACTGGGTCATTTTTAGAACTCTCCAGAGCTTTGATTTAGTTCTCACAGGTGGCTGCACACTGGAATCATCTGGGGAGATTTACAAACTACTGATGTATAAGACCCTCTCCAGAGACTATGATTTAATTGATCTGAGTGCTGCCTTCATTGATCTGAGTATGTCCTTCATTGATCTCAATGTGTCCTTCATTGATCTAGGTGCCCCCTATTGATCTAAGTGCCCCCTCCTTTGACTTGAGTGCTGCCTTCATCGATATAAGTGTGTCCTTCATTGATCTGAGTGTATCATTCATTTATCTGAGTGCTGCCTCCATTGATCTGAGTGTAGCTTTCATTGATCTGAGTTTATTTAGCCTGGGTCTCAAAATTTTTCTAAAGTTCTCCAGGTGACTACTTTGAAGCCAAGGCTGGGAACAACCTTATATTCCTTTGACATATACCCTAAGACCTAGCCCAGCATTTGCACATGGATGAGAGTCATTAACTTTTTTTTTAACATATAATAACAGTTTCATTTGAAATATTCTAAACTCTCATTCTACATCTTCCCACAAATTAATCAGGACCAATAAAGTGTAATTACATGTTAAAAGTACTTACTGTGCGTGGATCCCTATAAAGCTAAAGACCTGATTATCTCAGGAAGTATATCCTTACTTGACAGGCAATTGCTTCACAATTAAGATGAACTGAAGAACATTTAGATCTCCGTATTTAACACCAATGGCCCAAAGGGCATGTCAATATATACTTAATAAATCAGTACTTAAAAAATGCAACGCACTAAGGCCACATACAGATGACTTGCCTACATTTTAAGACACTGGGCAGATTTTTCATAGAAAACACTGATCTCAACATCCATGGCTGCCTGGTTTCATCAGCATAGAACAGGCAGTCTCTGATTGCAGACACTTCACACTTCCCTCCTCTCATTTCATGTTATGTAATATCACATCTACTTCCATTACCAACAACTTAACCACACATTCTTCAGTACCTCCTGCAGAGTTTCATGAAAGCCATGACTTGAGGACGCTAAGGCAGAAGGACTTGGAAAGGGTGGGGGTGGTCTTCACTCTCACTTGATGCTCAGCCTTATAAAAGCAAAGCTTAGGGCTTCACCCATATATATTCCCCCTCCAAAACCTTGCAGAGGCCTTACACAAAGAAGGTTCACAATAAATACTTGCGTGAACTTCTTTAAAGCCTTAGAGCTAAATATATATGTCGGTATTTGCACATATGTCTACACACACACACACACACACACACACACACACAATACACGCATAATCCATCCATACCACCTTAAAGGACTCCCTTAGAAACATCAATGATTTTCCCCCACTCTCTAGGTAAAGAACATTGCCTTTGAGTTAAACTTGAAGTCAATGTTACATGCATGGCTCTGTCTCTCTGTGTGTCTTCCTTCTATTGTAGCCAGATAATTCCCCAGATTTGCCCTCTGTGTCCTTCACAGTTATCTCTGACATCGAGTCACTTTACCCATAAGGAGTGCTGAGTCAGTTAATTACCTTTGCTTTAATGGGGATTCCGTTATTTTACTAAGTCAATGCTCCCAGAGCTTTGGGATAGTTAAATTCACTAATGCATTTGCCAATATATTTTACACATGCTGAATGCCGTGTACATGGAGGTTATTAGTAATTATAAACTGGAAATTGCCAATCTGCATCCAAGGACAAATTCTTGCCATTTTGCATGTCTTCCTGTTAGCATCCCAAATGATACTGCTCAAAGGCACTCTACCACCTTTCTGCTGAGACCTCTGACTTCCTCCCATTTTTACCCTTAATTTCCCTCTTACTCTTTTAATTTAGTAGCTCCACAGAAATACAGTTTATTCTTTGTGGTCCTCCTTTTTTGAACAGCGATTTTCTCCCTACAACCTACGTGTTAGATGCCAAAGTAGAGAAACCATTATTTTTTTCTACACTCAAGAGAACTACAAATAATTGTCATCAGCACCAACTAGCCATACAACCACCTATAAATTCAGTTTCCATCTCAATGATGAATTCTCTTTTGCTTTCAGGTTCTCAGTCTCAACATAAGGATTTAGTAATCTGTGGGGTTTTTCCCTTTCTTTTTTATACACTGCCACATTTTCAAAGGCTACTCTAACTGGGGTATAGTAGGAGAAGCCTAAAAATTCAAGTATAATGATATTTTTATGTCACTTTTTGTGATCCTGATAACTTCTGCGTCTCAAAATATTTGTTTTTATTAATTATAACAGCAGCTAACATTGAGCACTTACTTTGTGTCAGTACCAAGCTTTTAACCTGTATTATTTCTCCACCCCATCAACCTTGTGTATTATTATTTATTTTAGATTTTTTTAAGTTTATTTATTTTTTAGAGAGGGAGAGACAGAGCACAAGCTGGGCAAAGGCAGAGAGAGAGGGAGACACAGAATCCGAAGCAGGCTCCTCCAGGCTCCAGAGCCCGAAGTGGGGCTCGAACTCACAAACTGCAAGATCATGACCTGAGCTGAAGTTGGATGCTTAATCCACTGAGCCACATAGGTGACCCAACCTTGTGTATTATCACCCCAATTTTTTAAACATTTTAAAAAATTTATTTGAGAGAGAGAGAGAGAGCATAAGCGGGGAAGAGAGGCAGAGGGAGAGAGAGAGTCTTAAGCAGGTTTCATACTCAGTGTGGAGCCTGACTCGAGGATTGATCCCACAACCCCAGGATCATGATCTGCACTGAAATCAAGAGTTGGATGCTCAACCAACTAAGCTACCCAGGTGCCCCTAACCCTATTTTAAAAGGCACCCCTAACCCTTGTCTCCTCACATTCATGTTCTCAACACTGCAGCCAAATGATAAAGTGATTTGTCTTAAAACACTAAATAGATCCTATCGCTGCTTTCCACTCCACTCTTCTTCCTTCCCCCATCTATCTCCTTGGAAACATTAATGCTTTCCCACTGACCTTTGAGTAAGGGACAAAATCCTTAACATGACTCTGCACTGGCCCCTGTCCATCCTCCAGCTTCAACTCATAACTTCCTCCCATCTCCCTAGTTGTCAGTACTACAGCCAGCCCATTTCCGGCATACGCCGTGCTCCCTCCTCAAAACCTCCATCTGAAGAGCTACCCTTCACCAACCTCATTCCTCCTTCACCCACTTATTCTCAACAATTCCTTCAGCTCAAGAGTTGCTTAATCAGGGAAGTCTTGCCTAACCTCTCAAAATTCATCTGCTCTATTCTAGCACCAGGACCCTCTCCTCTTCAGCCCTTAACACAGTTGGAATTTGACAACTTGGATTCATACCAGCAAGTGCTAGACAGGCGGCCCTGGAGGTGTGGTTCTGGGGCCAGCATCATCAGCATCATCTGCGAACTTGCTTGAAACACAAATGCTGGGCCCTCACCCCAGAGCCACTAAATCAGAAATGTGGAGGCAGAGTAATCTGTGTTAGCAAACTCTGTAGGTGATTACGATGCAAACTAAAATTGTAGAAGCAATGTAGACTGCAAGCTCCAAGCCAGATTTTTTGGATCATCGATGGATGAATGAATGAATGAATGAATGATGAAAAACCTAAGATTCTGAAAGGTTAAATAACTTGTCCCAAATCAAAGATCCAACAAGTAACAAAATCAAGAAATATGACCCTTTATCACCAATTTTGCAACTATTTTTCTTCTTTTCCAAGAAATAGCACTCACTCATATTTCCACTGAATAAAACTTGGACCATCTTCTTGGATTTCCGTCTCCCTGACATATTTTTCTGTACATGCTCATTTATATGGACACATACAGGATACCACTTATAAGAACACAGTAAGGGTACCTAAGAGTTCCTAAGACCCTTACTTTGGGATTCTAAAGGCCATACCAGGATGATATGACGTGAGATTGTAAAAGTCACCTTACAAGGTTTTAATTAAATAAGCATAACTGACATTTAGAAAATAAAAACAAGCCACATTAAAAACCAATATGATGCCAATACCTAATTGGAAATTACATAATAACAGAAGTAGATTTTCACAATTTTCACTTCCCTAAAACACTTATACATGACAGATATAAAATTCCTCATTTTTTAAATATTTTTATTTATTTTTGAGACAGAGAGAGACAGAGCATGAGCAGGGGAGGGGCAAAGAGAGAGGGAGACACAGAATCCGAAGCAGGCTCCAGGCTCTGAGCTGTCAGCACAGAGCCTGATGCGGGGCTCGAACTCACGGACCGTGAGATCATGACCTGAGCTGAAGTCGGATGCTTAACCGACTGAGCCACTCAGGCGCCCCTCCTAAATTTTTATAGTTAGAAGTCAATTATCATTTTCTTTATACCCCTACACGCATGCGTGCATGCTCACGATTCCAACAACCTATTTAGGAAGTAACCGTACTTAGGTAAGTGCTTACTTTTTAGGTAAGTACAGCCACTGATCTTTCATACCACAAATAAGTAACTTTAAACTTTTCTTTTTATAGTAATAAAAAGCTTGGATAAATATAATTCTAATGTCACTTAAAAAATTAAGGTGGGGCACCTGAGTGGCTCATTTCGATGAGTGTCTGACTCCTGATTTCGGCTCAGGTCATGATCTCACAGGTTCATGAGTTTGAGCCCCGCATCAGGCTCCGGGCTCTGTGCTGACAGTGAGGAACCTTCTTGGGATTCTCTCTCTCCCTCTCTCTCTCAAAATAAAAAAACTGAAAAAAAATTAAGGTAAAAAAATGAAAATTTCCTCCCTTGCTCTGTCAATCCCACTTCTCAGAAGTAATCTTTGGAGGCTATCTATCACAACACCCTTCTAAACATTACAGAGATATAAATGTATCACCACATATAAATACATGTGTCTACATACCAATATATATTTACACACAGACATATAAACCTATATTTATTCACAATTTCTGAATAATAAAAAAGGAACACTAGATACATTGGGATATATTTTGGCTTTCCATTACTATCCTATGGACATAGGAATCTTGTGAGGATATTTATTATCAATAATCTTCAAATGTCAAAGATGCAAGAGCAGTCTTCTTCCCAATGATTAAAAACATTAGGTCATCAGAGGGCCCTGATTAGGCTGGGATCCCAAAGCACTTGTTTCAAGGAACAAAGAGGAATAGGACCAGAAAATAAGAAACAAACTCTCTTGGGAGAAGGGTTGGAAAAGACCTTTCATCCCAAAGGTACTTCTGGTCACCACACCCTACTGCCTCCTAACTACCACTGACAGACTGTACTCTCTTCTTGTCTGCACATCAAACTTTCAAAGGTCTGGATTACTAGACCTAGAACCAATCATTGCTTATGCACACACACATCTTTCCTTTGTTTTAAGAATCTTACTTCAAACTTGTGTGTATTGTTACTTTTCTTATACTTATGGTTGTAACTTTTCAGAAAATATCAGTAACGTTTAAACCAAAGACTAGCTCAACCTAAAGCCAAGTAAAAGCCAACTTATAAAAGAGCTGGATTTAAGGATATAATCAGAATATTATAACCACTATCCATTCAAGAAACAAAACTCTAGGTAATGTAGCCCATTTCATCGCTCCATGAGCAAGAAACCATCAGAGGTAATTCAAGCACACAAGGTGATTTATTAGAAGGATATAAGGGTCTCCTGCAACCCTCTTTATCGGAAAGATACAGGAATCTTTGTCTGTGAGAGATCCCAAAAGCTTGGAGGCACGGGGTCTTAGACACTGACTGGAACTAGGGATTGAGATGCCCCAGGGAAGTCTTGGAGTCCTTTCTCTCTGTTGCTAGTCTCTGCTTCTTTCCCTTTACTCTTCTTTTTCTGTAAATCTGCTTTCTTAATTTCCCTATTTACACAGAAGAAAATGGCCACATCCAAAACATACTGAAAATTTGGTAGACCCAGTTACAAAATCCTAGATACAGGGGCTGACTTAGCAGAGCTAGGATTAGAGGCCTACTTTTGGTTCACTCAGTCACTGCTGAAAAGTTGTATTATACAAAAATGGCTTCTCTCGTAGTTACCATGTGGCTAGTGAACAGGTGGAACTTCCAGGAAGGGGACACAGCACTAAATTCGGGAGATAACCCACTACAAAGTGAGCACAAATTTTAGTTTGCCCAGCTATGGTCTTCCATTTGAATACACAAATAAGCTTTTACTTAATCAAGCATCTTAACTCTTCTAGTTGGGGATGGCTGTAAATCTCAACTTCCCAACTCCTTCAGAACAAATGGGAAGCATAAATTAGAAAAAAAAAAAAAAAACAACAAAAATTGCCAGACCAGAAAATGTAAGGCTTGTAAGGGTTTTAAATTCAAAGATGAGCTACTGAGTGCATTCCATATTATGTGGGAAAAGTTATGAAGCATCTTATTTTAATTAATAGAGCATTGAAACTATTGCTGAAATTTTAAAGCATGAAATCCAAGTACACGGCACAGAATTTCCTTAGAGTCAAATTAGCATATGGCCACAGGACCCAATTCTGAAATAGTCATGATAAATCACAACCATTTAGAATGCACTGGATCTTAGTTTCATGTAAATAATACATTACTGCTTTCAAAGGTTAGGTATCTGGAGCAAACACTCAGGAAAAAAAATCACACAATATTATACAAAGCTGATCTTAGAGACTTGGTTATATGACATCATAACCCTTTGGTGATAGCTACGTGATCTCTAAATTAAAGCTATTACTTTTTCATCAAAAGTGGCTTTTATAAGACAGAAACCCAGTTCCACTACTCATCAACTCCAAAGGAGTTTTTTTAAGGAAGTGGCAAGTGATCTCTGGCTCAGGAAATCTGTCTCCATTACAAAGCCTACTACATAATTCAGCAGCCTGGGCCACATCAATCCCGCAGAAGCACGGCATCTGTCTTCAACTCCAGATGTTATGACTCAGAGCCTCTCCTTGGGTTATATCAGAGGTAAACGTGGCGATCTCCATACCAATCACACCCTGTTTCTTGGACGTCCCAATAACTGTAAAATGACCCTACTGAGTATCTAGGATCAAATGAAACTTAAATCCACCAAAGGAAAGAAAGGACTCTGAGCCATGCACACAAAATTTGCTCCTCTTCATAGAGCTAAGCTCTTCTAAACTCCCCTGACACTGTTACATTCTGGCTTTCCTCCTCCACATTCCCTCTTTCATCAGTCCCTCCTCTCGCTGGGAGCTGAACTTAGTTCCCTGCTCTTCACACTCAATGTATTCTCCCTCAGGCTCATCCAGAGTTTCAACTTCCATCTAGTTACGGATTGGCTCAGATTATGTCTCCTAAATTCCAGAACCAAAGCTGCACCTACAGATGAAAAGCTCCACTTGGCTCTCCCAAGGAACTTCAAATTTTCGTATCTAAAATCTAAGACAGTCTCCTCTGATCCTCCCAAATAAATCTGTTCTTTCTCCTGTGCTCCCTTAATCAGTGAATAGCACCACCATCTTTTTCAAAACCCAAGCCAAACACTTTGAATCAGCCACGATTCCTCTCTTTTCCTCACTATTCGTGTAGAATTAGTCACCAATATCTGTCAGTTCTATCACCAAAATATATCTCAAGTCTATCTATATACTTCTCTCTATCCCTACAGCCACTACTTTAGATCAAATGGCTGGTATTTGATCTAAGCACCCAAACTGCTACAAAATCACTCTAACCTGTTTCAGGTCTCCAGTCTTGCCAACCCCCCAATCATTCTCCACATTGCTACCATAGTGATTGTCCAAAAGTATAAATCTGTTAATGTCACTCACCTGAATAAAATTTTACAACTTCCCTCCACTGCTCTTAATACAAAGAAAAATTTGGTTAACAATGGTTCTGAATCAGGGACAATTTTACCACACACCCCTCCCCCCACCCCCCTCCATCCACTCCCAAGGAACATTTGGCAATGTCTGGAGACATATTTGGTTGTCAGAACTAAGGAGGATTGCCACTGGCATCTAGGACAGAGACCAGGGATGCTGCTGAGCATCCTATACTGTTTAGGACAGCCACCCCACTTCTATCCAAACGAAGAATTATCTGGCCCAAAATGTCACTAGTGCTAAAACTGAAAAACACGAAGACATATGGGGGAATTGCCTAACCTTTCCACCTTCTTGTGATTTCCCACCTTCTATACGACCCTCCTTGACCCAACCTTAATGAGCCAGCCAAATTAAACTCCTTCTCGGACATTGTGCTCTCACTCTCTTCCAGGTCTCCCTACATACTATGTGTTAGCCTGGAATGCTGTTCCCATAGTTTCCCTGCTTTCTTCACCTGACTAATTCAAAGTCACCCTTAAGGTTTCAGCTCCAATATCACTTACCCTAGGAAAATGCCCCGGCCCACCCAATGAATTAGGTGGCCCCTCGGCCCAACCAGCTCCCAATTCTTCCCTGTTTTATGATTGCCTGTTGATTTGTCAGTGACTCAGGCTGGTTGGTACCCATCTTGGCTTTTGTTTGGTTCTCAGCATCTACCACAAAGCCTAGCACGTGATTGGCACTCACATATTTGTTAAATGAATGTACAATTTTAAATGAACATCAGTGGTAATCATCAAACTGCCAACACTTCAGTTAGCACATCTTCAGCAGCAGCTTAAAATCAGCAGCCTTATCTATACTTCTGAGCCCCCAAAGAAAGTAAGCTATGGCAAGTTCAGAAAAAGTGCCAAGACATTCTGTGACATTAGAGTGCTTCATTAGAGCTGTTGAAATTATGCTGGTGAGTAAAACCATTGGCAATCAGGTGAATTTTTGGAACCCAGTCCCCTGGCTTTAATAGCAATTAAACCAGCAAAGAGAGCATGTTTAAAAACGTAAATACTGCATCAGTTTATTGGTCAGAGAAAATAAAAACACAAGAACATGCAGGGAAATTTTCAATTCTTGGGCAAAATTAAATGAAACAAATCAAACCAAACACGAAGAATAAATAGACATCATTTTCCATCTAAGGCTATCAGGGTAGTAGGCACTGGCTTGGTTAAGTGGGAAAGAAAAGGACACCGAGCGAGTTCCTCTGATTCAGAGTTACAAGAAAATGTGCTACCCAGAAAAATAGCATCAGTATCACCCAGGAACTTGAGAGAAATACAAATTTATGGGCCCATCTCAGTGTTCCTTAATCAGAAACTCCAGAGGGCTTGGCAATCTTTGTTTAAACAGAGTGCCCTGCACAGCATTCTGCCATCTGCTGATGTTTGAGGACAGCCCGCTAATTCATCCTATAACCACAGCAAAATTCCATCTTCACAATAACAACATTTAGATAGGTCGTACTGTGTACCAGACCCTGTTCGAAGCTGTGTAGACACCAATTCAAAAAATACTAACCCTATTACAGTCCCATTCTACAGATGAGAAAACACATGGACAGTATCATTCTGTCCCAACAAATTTTGGAAACTCCTGATTTTCCTGGAGGAGAAATCACCCCAGAATCTGAGCTTCTGAGCATTAGAACTCTTTGCTAAAACCTTTCTCCCTCTTACCAATCTCATCTAAGGGTTGCCTGTCCCCACGCCACACTCATTTCAGAGTTGCTAATCCCTGAACTTTATACTCAAACCAGGTACAGGCCTGCTCCTGACTTCCTTTATGTAACTTATCCCATGTCAGAATTCCTAGAGCCCTAGAGTTCTCAAAGGGCAAGCCACAGATCTTGGAACGGGGAAGGGGAGAGTCCATGAGACCCCATTAGGGGGCTACGGACTCAAAACTTGTTCTGTAATGATACTAAGGCGTATCTGCCTTTTTCACTTTGTTAACATTGGTGCCAAAGGTACAAAAGCAACAGCGGGTGCTAGTGCCCTAGCATGAATTAAGGCGCTGGAACCAAACTACTTGTAGTTCTCTAGCCTCAAGGCCATGCACTCGCAATAAAATAAATAGCAGTTTCACTTAAGAGTGTTCTTAATGGAGCAGTAAGAATTATTAACTTTCTTAACCCTGAGTACACATCCTTTTAATATTCTATGATGAAATGGGGAAAAAAGCATAAAGCACTTGTACATGTGTAAATATGATGGCTGTCACAAGGAAAAGCACTTGTGCAACTGGGTTGTGAGTTCAACTAGCTGCTTTCTTCATTGTACATAATTTGCACTCAAATGGAAAACTAACAAAGTACCATTATGTAGATACAGGCATGTGGCAGGCATTTGCTTGAAAATGAATGAAGTGATCCTACCACTTCAAGAAAAACAACCAACAGTATTTGATGCGGATGATAAAAATCTGGTTTTAAATGAAAATTAGGGTTTTATAAAACTGGTATCGGCCACCAAGAGCTTGACGGCTTCCCTGTACTTAAAAGACATTTCTGATGAGATATTTGAGTGATGATATTAAGAAATGCGATCTTTGGCTATTGTGTAATGAAATGTGTCAACATTTGAAAGATCTGCATTAACTCAGTGAACCGGTATTCTCAAATGACCAATTCAAGATGTTACAAAATCATACGTGGGTAAAAAATCCATCCAAAGTGCAAGCTAGACCAATGGATTTTAACAGAACAGAATATGAAAAGTTCATTGATTCAGTTTCAGATTTCACACTGCAACTAACCTTTAAAAAACTACCACTTGGACTTCCACTGCAATAACAAAGCAGAATGGCCACAATTATCTGAAAAGGCTATTCAAATGCTCATCCCTTTCCAACTACATACCTACGTAAGTCCGAATTTTCTTCATCTACTCCAACCAACACAACATACCGCAACAGACTGAATAGAGAAGCAGATAAGAAAATCCAGCTGTCTTCTATTAAAACAGACATTAGAGAGATTTGCAAAAACAAACGAACAAAAAATCTGTTAACATTCTCACTAACTTTTATTTTGGAAGATAAGATTACTTCTATTAAATATATATTATTTGTGCTGACATGTAATGAGTTAATTATTATTACTTTTAAGTGACTTAACAAAGGGGCGCCTGGGTGGCTCAGTAGGTTAAGCATCCGACTTCAGCTCAGGTCATGATCTCACGGCTCACAAGTTTGAGCCCCGTGTTGGATCTGTGCTGACAACTAAGAGCCTGCTTCAGATCCTGTGTCTCCCTCTCTCTCTGCCTTTCTCCCACTTGTGCTCTCTCTCTCTCTCTTTCAAAAATAAATTTAAAAAACATTAAAAAATTTTTAAAAATAAAATAAATGAATAAATATTTTTAAAATCCTCCAGTTTTAATTTCTAATACTATAAATATCAATAGATATCATTCACATAAACAAAAGTTTTGTAAGCGTCTCAATATTTTTGAAGAGTATAATGAGGTTCTAAGATACAAGGTTTAAGCAGTCTGTAGAATCTTCTGCCTTTCACACAGTTCTGTAAGATCCTACTCAGTATCTCAGATTACTTCTCTTCCAAAAGTCTTCCCTGGTTTATACCCAACCAACTCTAATCACTTCTTAATCTATAGCCCCTCATTGTACACACCTTTACACCTTTGTAGGCCCAGTTTGAGTATACAAGTAACTATGACCCAGCTGGTTAACTAGTGCGACCTGGGCAGACTCCTTGCTCTCAGCTTCGGTTTCTTCATCTGTAAAACAGAGATAATCACAGCACCTACTTCATTAGGGTTGTTGGGAGCTATATGTGTCCCCCTAAAAATCATAGGCTAAGACTTAAACCCCAATGAGGCTGTATTTGGAATCAGGAAGTAATTAAAGTAAAATGAGATCATGAAGGTGGGACCCTTATCTTATGGAATTAGATTCCTTACAAGAAGAGACATCAGAAAGCCATGTGTCTCTCTTTATGCTATGTGAGGATATCAGGAGATGGTGGCTGTCTATAAGCCAGGGAAAGAACCCCAACTAGAAACCAAATCAGCCAGACCTTATTGCGAACTTCTAACCTACAGGATGGTAAGAAAATACATTTCCCCTGTTTAAGCCACCCATCTTATGGTATGTTATTATGGCAGCCTGACCAGACTAAGACAAAGGATTGATAAGATAGGTAAAGCATTTAGCACAGCTGCTGGCATACAACAAGCAGAATAAATATTCTGTTATTATCATTACTTATTTAACAACATGTATTTAGTATCTACTACAGTTCCACCAAGGCTCCTGACATCATGGAGCTTATAGTCTGGGGAAGGAAGGATGGGAGAGTCAACTTTCAACAAATAATTATTCCAAAAAATACACAACAATAGTTGTGTTAAATGTTGTGGAGGAAGTCAAGAATGTCAAAAGAAGATATAAAAGGGACACCTAACGTAGACTGAAAGGGAAATAGACACTAAGGCAGCCATCTTTGAGAAAGTGACATTTATGCTTTCACCAAAGGATGAAGAGAAGTCTTCCAAGTCTAGATTCCTAAAGAGAAGGGGGCACGTCTTTCTTTTGTGGACCCTGCATAGGGTAGAAGAATCTGCTGCTTTCATTACTAGATATTTTTTCCTACCTAATTTAAGAAACACTCAGAAGCACAAAGATTTCTAGTTTTTATATGACACTCCTAAACTTAAATGTTTATTCTGGCTTTTACATGAACATCCTAAGCTTAGTGTTTGTTGAGAATTACTAAGAGAAGGAGAATTACCTTCTGGAGAAATTGAAAAATGACCTTTACAGGCAAAAAAGCAGACGATAAAAGAGATCAATAAACAAAAGTCCCCAGTTTCCCAATTCAGCTGACTAATGTTACAATCAAAAAGAATTTAATTCATAAGGTCAGATTCTTCAGAGAAGTAAAGACCAGTAGGTGAGAACAAGGACACAGGGGAGTCTATGAAAGTAGACTCCAGTCTCACTGTTAAGTGATTTTTCCTGATCAAAGAGAAAAAGCAGTGAAATGCTTTGAAAAATGATCCACAGTGCTGAGAAGCACATTGCCGTGAATATTTTAGTTAAGGCAGGCAGGATATTTGAACCGCCTGGCCTCGGAAACAAACCATCCTCTTACCACAACACAGGCCCCAGCAACAAGAAGCCACCAGAAGGATGAAAAGCAGCTATGACTTCCTATTGGCAGTGACACTGGAAGGGGCAGGCCTCTGAGGTTGTGTGTCAAGATAATAAAATATTAAAATGTCTCTCTAACTTTTCCTTAGGCTCTCACAGATGTTCTGTGAGAGCAGGGCTCCTCAAAAATTCCTTTCCCAAGTCAAGTAGAGTGCAGGCAGGCTCTTGATAAATCATGAAATGTAAATAGTCTAGTGGAAGGAACTTCTAGCTGGAAGCCAGTGGAGTCTGGTACATAACCTCAGTTCATAACTATGGGCAAAATTTATCACACATCTATGCCCAAGATTCTCCATCTCTTACATGCAGATAGTGGGCTTTGAAGAAAATCTGCTCATGTATAAAGATGCTCTGAGTTTTTAGAAATAATAAAGCATTAATTTCCCAATGCAAGATGGCCAATATAAATATAAAAAGATGCTCAACATCACTCATCATCAGGGAAATGCAAATCAAAACCATAGTGAGATGGCCACATGGCTGGCTCAGATGATAACAGCATGTGACTCTTGATCTCAGGGTTGTGAGCATAATAGAAGTTACTTAAAAAATAAAGCCTTAAAAAAACACCACAATGAGCTATCACCTCACACTTGTCAGAATGGTTAAAAATCAAAATCATAAGACACAAGTGCTGGCCAGCATGTGGAGAAAAAGGAACCCTCGTGCACTACTGGTGGGAATGTAAACTGGTACAGCCACTATGGAAAACAGTATGGAGGCACCTCAAAAAAATTAAAAATAGAACTACCATATGGTCCAGTAATTCCACTACTGGATATTTACCCAAAGAATACAAAAACACTAATTTGAAAAGATATATGTACATCTATATATATATTGGAGCATTCTTTATAAGAGCCAAATTATAGAAGTGGCCCAAGTGTCCATCAATAGGTAAATGAATAAAGTAGAAGTGGTATACACACACACACACACATGCGTGCGCGCGTGCACACACACTGGAATATATACACTGGAATATTACTCAGCCATAAAAAAGAATAAAATCTTGCCATTTGCAACATGAGTGGATCTAGAGAGTATAATGCTAAGTGAAATAAGTCAGTCAGAGAAAGACAAATACCATATGATTTCACTCATATGTGGAATTTAAAAAACAAAACAAAGAAAGAGACAAACCAAAAAACAGACTCTTAACTATAAAGAATAAACTGATTGTTACAAGAGGTGAGGTGGGTGGAGGGATGGGTGAAATGGGTAAAGGGGATTAAGAGTACACTTACTGTGATGAGCACTGAGTAATATATACAATTGGTGAATCACTATATTGTACACCTGAAACTAATATAACACTGTATGTTAACTAGACTAGAATTAAAATTTTCAAAAAACTAGTCAATACAGTCCCACATTTTTGAACAGCATTGTATTAGTTTCTTTAATTACATGATGCCTAGCACTGTAATTTAATATATAGATAGATAGATAGATGATAGATAGATAGATAGATCTAGAGTAACTCTTCCAATATAGAGATGCAGAAAGTGTTTTGAATTGACTAAGAGAATAACCAAAACAAGCTATATAACTCAGGTCTCCTTACTCTCACCCTACAGTGTCTCCTCTATCAGCGTGTTTTTCCAAGGGCCCCTGCACTTTGCTTAATCCCGTGACCAACCCTGCCTTTTACTCTCCCCTCCATTGTCAGTGAAAGCAAACCACCATTTTTGACTATCCTCAACTTTCCAACTTCCCTCCTTAACCCTTCCTCAATATTCAGGTGAATTTCTGTGACTTCCATCCTTTCCTCCCTCCCTCTCACCTCAAAAGGACAAGTGTCATTCACCCAGTATCTGCACCTCAGTCCCTCCTACTTCACAGGAATCTCAGCCACTTCTCTCCCTTCTCTTCAGTCTCTTACTCCCAAAGCTCCCCTTCTCTACAAATATATAGTCAAGTCTTATCCAAGTTAAAAAAAAAAAAAAAGTAGGGGCACCTAGCTGGCTCAGTTGGTGGAGTGTGTGACTCTTGATCTTGGGGTTGCAAATTCGAGCCCCATGTTGGGTGTAGAGTTTACTTAAAAAAATAGTATCTTTTTTAAAAAAGTGCCATGAAACCACACTCCATCTCTGGCAAGGGCTTTCTCCAAATCCATTCCACTTTGCACTCAACCAAGGTTTTGAAAGGATAGTCCATACCAGTGGCTCTCAAATTTTAATGTGCAAACAGATCAACTGAGGAGCCCAGTAAAATGCAGATTCTGAGTTAGTAAGTCTGCGGAAGGACCAGAGATTCTGAATTTCTAACAAGTTCCGTGGTGATGGTGATGGTGTTGGTCTGCAGGCCAAACTATGAGAAGGAAGTTTCTATACTCAGATTTCACTTCTGCTATTTCTACTAGTAGAACCAACATCCATTTTTTAATGAGCTACCAGGGATGGGGAACTGCCCTATTCCATTTACATATGTCCTTTGAGTAAGAGCACCTTGCTTCTGGGGGCCTCAAAAAAATATAGCACACCCTTATTTACTCTTTCTATATATCCATAAGAACAATGGCAAATAGCATATCAATCCCACAGTTTGTACTGGATGACTAACAAACCTTATCTTATGAAGAGGAGATCTGTGTGTGTAAAATAACTATGCTGAATAGCAAATTAAGTTTTTCAACAAATGAAGAAAACATTATTTTACAAATCTGTTCAATATGGGTCAAATTCTTGAAGCCCTTGTGGACAACAGACAAGAATCATTTCGGCACATTTTAGCTGAAATTTGTAAGAAATTGCCTCGCTAAATAATTTCATTTGTGTTTGTTTGTGTGGGTTCTTTTTATGTCATTTTGTCTGCTTTGTTTGCCTTGCTTTATTTTTCAATATCATGTAAGCTAAATCCTTCCAACTGCTGGGCATATGTCTCAAAGCTTGCCAAAGAAGGAACTAACAACCATTTCGAAACAGCAAGGAGTCACTGGGCTGAAAGCTTGGTGTCCTGTGTACTTTTCTAACAATTTTACTTTGGTCTGTGAAATTTTTCCTTCCCATCTCTGAGCCTGACTCTCATCCTACTCAATCTCCCAATCTATTCACACAGATGGCATATAATACAGTCTTTGAGTCCTACCAATACCACAAAACACTCCTGAACAAATTACCATCAATTACTATACTGGAGAAATGTCTTGAGTGTCATGTACTACATTACTTTTGTTGTATTAATTAACAATTAGGGCACAATAAGTCATTTTAAAATGAGGATTGTTAAGACTCTACCCCAAAAGTCAGAAGGCACTCATAAGGAAAAGAGCATTCATCAATCAGATAGACTTTTCTTCATCGGCCACAACTGAGCTCTCAGAAGTCAACATTCTACTGTGATTCAGTGACTAGAAACTCATGCCTTCAGCGAGGCTCAGGATCAAGTTCCCACAATGGCAGTCCCCGTGTTATGGCCTTCAGGGTCCCTTCAAGCCTCCAAGATAATGCTCAAACTTCTTAGCACGGACCATAAGACCCTTCACAGGCCAGGCCCCACTTTCCTCTCTTCACCTGCACTACCTGTACCTCTCTCTCAAGGGCTTTTCTCTCTCCCACCTCCACGTGGGGCAGCATAGAAATTAACATCTACTACATAGTAGTAGATTGCAAATTAACTAATTGCAAATTAAGCTAGATTTCCCATTTAAAATCAAGGAATTTCAAACTTCAGACTATTTTTTGTTGTTGTTGGATTTACTCTTTGCAGGCTTCTGATCTCTGATGAGTCATTCTACTCCTTATTCTTCATTACGTTTATTTTTCTCAGATTAAAACATTCTAGATTCCCTAATCACAATGACCCAAGTGAACCCAAGCCATCCATATTTCCCTCCACTGTCTGTTGGCCTGCTGACTTCAGCCCAGATCAAGGAGGGAACAAGAAGCCCAGGGTGACCACATACAAAGGGGATACAAAAGAGGCAGAAAGGCTTTATGTGCCCATGGATGGTCTCTGGCTCCTAAAGCTGTGGACTTATCCCAGTGGTGGTAGTGATAGAAATAAAGGATACAAATTCACTTTACTGCGGGAAAAGAATTTAAGTGTCTACTCCCATGAAGATGGGCACACAAAGTATATTCTCCCAGCACAGGAACAAATTCCTCTATAGAAATATACAGCTTGAGAGGGCCAGGATCTCTCAAGGTGGCTCCCTTAGGCCACCTGGGTGGCTCAGTCAGTTAAGTGTCCCACTCTTGATTTCGGCTCAGTTCATGATCTCATGGTTTGTGAGTTCAAGCCCCATATTAGGCTCTGTGCTAGCAGCGTGGAACATGCTTGGGATTCTTTCTCTTTCTCCCCCACTCTCTCTGCCCCTCCCCTACTCACTCACTTCTCTCTCAAAACAAATAAATAACCATTAGAAAAAATTTTTTAAGGAAATTCCTGTTCCCATTCTCCTTTGGGGAAAGAGGGTGGGATTATACTCTCTTGGCTCCATCCAATTCTTCTGGAAAGATTGGCTATTGATCTGCCCACCAAGAAGCTAATACCTGGTTAGACCCCAGGCAGCCTGAATGCTTGAAAGACTAAATAAATGGCAGATCCATTTCCCACATACAACAATCCCTTAGCAGACCTCGCAATCCCAAACCTACATAAACGAATTTCTTCCTATTCCCAAACACACTGTAATAATCCCTTTTGCCTTTACCTACTAAATACTACAGGTTATTTCTGAATCTACTGCTATTTAGTAGCTGTTAATTAGTACTCATTTCTGAAAACAAATCAGATCCCAAGTTCTACACTCCCCAAAAAGCTAAGTCTCAGAGTGTTTTCAAGGGAAAAAACAAAAAAAAACCCTAAGGTATAGATAGGTCTCTATTAAAAGGTCAGAGGCTTGAGGCAATCCCTGGGATGGACCCAGTGACTGGAAATTAGCTGCTCTAGACCTGTAGACGTTGCTGGGGTGGGTCTCTGGAAACAGAGCTGCTCACCACTCTTTTCTATGATGGGAAAGGGTGTGTGTGTGTGTGTGTGTGTGTGTGTGTGTGTGTGTTGGGGAAACTAAAGAGTCAGGAGAGACAGTCTTCAATCAACACAGTGATAATGCCTAAGCAGCAGGTCTGCATGTTGACATGCCGTGACGTGGTGCAGCTACCCCCTACCTTCTAGCAGGATCACGTAGTACTCCAGAGAATTCTGGAGTAAGTACATACTTTATTGCCCTTTGTAGTAAACATGGCTGCCTGAATTCGGTGGTTTATACAATGTCCAAGAGTGTTTTTAGTCACCAGTATCATAATCTACAGGACAGTGATGCTTACATCCAATAATTAATTTATCTGGAGGTTACAAATTGATTGAATCTGTCCAGTTAACTGGAATGCACATACATACTGAGAATGAAATATACATGTATACCACAGCCTAATCTTTACTTCACTCCCAGGTCTCACAATGGAATATCAAGAAAGCAATTATACAACTATAGGACGTAAAACAACTAGAATATTTTGGCCAAAGAAGCTATCAGTGTGAAGTGTGATATACTCATCTCTTGTGTGTTATAATGAAGGCAGTAATTTGTTTCAGTGCCATTTAGAATGCACAGCCATTCTGCAAAAAAAAGCATCCTAAACATAAGAAGATCAGAAAAAAACTGTAATTTCTTAGGAACTGGTGCTGGAACTAAAACTTTAACAATAGCAGGAGGTTAAAATGGCACATTTTGAGTTTAAAAAAAAAAAAAAAACAGCCTTGAGGAAATGAGAGAGACGGAGGGAAGGAATGGATATGCAGTTTCCTTGGAAACTAAGTGTAATATTATTGCAGCAATAAGCCTCAGGAATCATTGTTTAGAAGGCAAAAATACTGCTCATCTGCTTAAAACTGGACAAGGGTAATTTAGAACCTAAATAATTGTGATCTCTATGAGAATCCTTGGGGAACTCTAAAGACTGCCATAGAGTGGAGGTGCTATGCACAAGCTCATAAATCTACAGAGGAACACGAGAAAGCCCTCCTGTGAGGTTACAGAGAGCAGACGACCACGGTAATGACTGCAGGTACAATTTCCAGGGCATTGGTATAAATAGGCACCACGGGGCAACTCACTCTCCAGCCCTCCCTGACCCTTATTCATGTTCTTGAGAATACACCACAATCCCAGACAAGCAAATTTGCAGGGAAACTGGGCTTCATTTCTCATTCCAGCTCTACTGCTCCCTTGTTCCCTGAACTTGAACACCCCACTAACCTCAGTGGGCCTCATTTGCAAAACAGAGAAAATACCACTTTCCTTTCAGGGTTACTATGCAAATTAAGTGAAGGAAGAAACACCCTAGAAGATTGCCTGGTACACAGCAGAGGGATCACACATGTGAATGACCTTTCTCTTCCAATGGTCAGTGGGTTTACTTTGACCTGTCTGCTTCTTTCCACCACAGACAATGCCAGATGAACATAGTAGATTTTGTATGAGAATATATGGCAGAAGGTCTTTATAGAGAAACTCATAGGGTATGGCATCTGGTCAGGTCACAGTTGGGGTATGTTGGCCCTCTCTATCATTCAGATACTTAAGAATTAATCCTGTTGGGGCACTCGGGTGGCTTAGTTGAGCGTCCAACTTCAGCTCAGGTCATGATCTCTCAGTTCATGAGTTCAAGCCCCACATCAGGCTCACTGCTGAGAGTGCATAGCCCGCTCTGGATCCTCTGTCCACCCTCTTTTTCTGCCCTTCCCCCACTCGTGCTGTTTCTCAAAAATACATAAACATTAAAGAATCAATCCTGCTGATTACATAAGGATGGTGTGTGGCAGAACAGAACTGAATCCAAATTGTCTGAGTAGAAGAGTATTCCTCCATGAGGACAGGGACGATGCCTGTGTTCTATCCACTGTTATGCCCCTAAAGCTGACACAATACCTGGAAAACAGTGTATGTTCCATAAAGCACTTGCAGAATGAATACAAATGGCAGCAGGGTGTTCCAGGAGGTTGTAGGCAAAGCTATCCAGGGATCAGAAGTAGAATTTGGATTGAAAGCACAAATGAAAACCATGGACGAGGCAAAAAATGCTTCCCTCCATGACATGTTCATACATGCACTCAATAAATATTTACTGAGTCCCTACCATGTTTCATGGAATGTTTTACATGCTTCAGAACAAAAAAGACAAAAGCCCTCCTCTCCTGGAGCTTACATTCCAGAAACCCACAGTTATGTTACAGTACAGTAGCCCCTCTTATCCACGGGGGGTACATTCCAAGACTCTCAGTGGATACCTGACACCGTGGATTATAACCAACTCTAAATATTTACGTTTTTCCTACACATGCATACCTATGATAAAGTTTAACTTCTAAATTAGGCACAATAGATTAATAACAGTACCTATTAATAACAGAACAATTATAATAAGATACTTTAATAACAGTTATGTGAATGTGGTTTCTCTCGACCTATTTTACTGTACTGTACTTATCTTTTTTCTTGTGATGGTGTAAGATGGTAAAATGCCCACATGATGAGATGAAGTGAGGTAAATGATGAAGGCACTGCCACAGAGCGTTAGGCTACTATTGACCTTCTGAGGATACACCAGAAGGAGGACCAGCTTTTTGGTCGACTGTGGGTAACTGAAACCATGGAAAGTGAAACTGTGAATAAGGGGGGACTACTGTAAAATGGCTTATTGGTCTGTCTCCTTCACTTATGTGTGAGTTTCTCCCATGGAAGGTCCATGCCTTGGTCATCTCTGATTCCCCAGTGCTGGAAATGAGCTAAAGTAAAAAAAAATTATGGAAGAATATATAACTAGGTATTAAAATGGGTTACTTGGATGGACTCAGAGTGGAGAGCGGGAGGCAAAGTGACAAGGAGAAACAAGAGAGACTAAACACACAAACCTGTAGGTGTCACTTTATATGGACGCATACAGAAGACCATATGTTGATGCATACATATGTATGTTACAATGAACTGAGGTTTTAATAACATATACAACATATTCAATAACATATATATGTACATACGGTCATTACTTGTCTCTACCTTCCCAAAACATATATATAACATATATATGATAACATATATCTGTACAAATAGTTATTTCTACACCCCCTCCCCAAAAAAAGCATTTCTGAAATTTAATACAGAAATCAACAACAATAGAAAGACTATCAAAGGCTGAAAGGCTTGCGATGCTGATCATTTTTTAAGTAAATAATAATGCAATAATATATCAAAGAACAAACTGGAGAAATAAGCTTAAAATAAATCATACAAAATGTTCTCCAGACAAGTCTAAAATAGTAGAGCTAGACCAGTGTACAGAAAAGTCTCCTGAATTCTCATTATATTACGTCAAGATTGACGGTAACTACCACTTCATTGTCATTCCTTTCTATGCTTCTCCATAATCATATATTGAACAGAGCCCTGGATGGATGGCATTAGAACCGCATGGCACATGGCAGCGTCTGTAAACTCTGTGATAGTCCACATGTGTAGCCTGAGACACCAATACCATAAATACAGACTCCATTTCTCAAATGGCAATTCTGCTCATAGGAAAATAAGTGGCAAGTCAAAATCCAAATGACTGAAGTTGTTTTAGGTAATTCATAGGTTGTAAAAACTAATGAGAAGTAAAAAAAAATTATGAGGGTATTACAACTCTCCCATTAAAATGAAAATCTATGTTATAACATTATGCTCTTCAAATATCATACCAGACTGAAGCATCAAGCAATATATCAAGTGTTCTGTTCCTAAAAAATTACTTTGTTTATGTGGAGTGATAACCTTACTTATTAATTTGCCTAGTGATCCTTTTAAACCAGAATCATCTCCAATTCTACATGACCATCAAAGCTTATTTTTACCAGCAATTCATTTGAATAACTAAAATGAAAATCATTGTAGGATATCCGGGTGGCTCAGTGAGTTAAGCATCTGACTTCAGCTCAGGTCACGGTCGCATGGTTCATGGGTTCGCATGTGGCATCGGGCTCTGCACTGACAGCGTGGGGCCTGCTTGGGATTCTCTCTCTACCTCTCTCTCTCTCTGCCTCTCCCCCATTCATGCTTTCTTACTCTCTCAAAATAAATAAACGAAACTTAGAATTAATAAATAAATAAAATTAAAATAATTGCTAAAAAGGCCAGAAGCCATTACATACATACATATAGACAGACATGCACACACTCACACACGCACACTTTCAAGTGCAACAGCATGAAACTAAAAGCATATAAACAATCATGCCCCTAAAAAGAAAAGAAATCCCTATGAAGTCATAATTATGTTTTATAAATAGTACTAAAGGTTTAGCACATGTACGAGAAATGATCATGCAACAAGACTCAATCAGCCAGATACTAGTTTCATGCTGCAGAAAAGATTATGTCTAGACTCGTTCTAGAAAATGGCACTGTTGTTGCTCTTTTATTCTCTCCTAAAAGTGGCTACTCATGGGGCGCCTGGGTGGCTCAGCAGTTAAGCATCTGACTCTTGGTTTCAGCTCAGGTCATGATCTCACGGTTCATGAGTTTGGGCCCCGCATCCAGCTCTGCACTAACAGTATAGAGTCTGTCTCTCTCTCCCTCTCTCTCTGACTCTCCTCCACTCATTCTGTCTCTCTCTCTCCCAAAATAAATAAATAAACTTAAAAAATAAAAATAAAAAAGTGGCTGCTCAGTACACACGGGGAAGTCTGCATTTGGGTGCTGAATGGACAAATGATTGCCAATAATCAGACGGCATGATCTTTTGAAAAACCGTGGAGCAATTCTAAGGAACACCAATAATTTAAGTGCTAAGCATTGCTCACCCCGGTGGAAATGCTTATTCCATTTCCATCTTCACACCCAGGGTTCAGAGAAAACAGAGTGAGTTTGATACTGGACTCTCAAATTTCTATCAGTAGGATTTGCTGATAATTCAGGGTGATACTTGACCAGGTCGTAAGAAAGATTCAGCGACTCTTGCAGGTATGAGAAACAAGCTGATTCAAATTTCTGAGTGTTCGTGTCCTGTCATAGCATTAAAATAATCATGCAAATCTGCCTCCAGCTGGTCTCTGATTTGCATTCATTTTTTTTCTGCTTGAAATGATTTATACATACTTGTACTCAATTCTAAATTCTAATCTTAACATTCAGTCTTGGAAGAACATTTACAATATTTGAACTAAATTTACAATATTAATAGCTAGCAATTATTAACATTATAAGTGTGTGCATGGCACCAAATCTGGTTAATAAGCAAACTATCTACTTGAGTATTCTCTATGGAATTGAGCACTAACCATATTTTTTGGCTAATGTAAAAAAAAAAAAAAGCTGCTGTCTACCATATATTATGTCCTTAACACATGGATGATAAAGACACATAAAATATTGCATATTGATTAAATATAAGAAGACAGGAATTAATTTTCACATACCTATGTAATTGAAAAAAAAATAATACTTTCCCCTCTGTAGTGTATTTAAGTGGGAAAATTTACACTGTGGAGTTCTTACTTATGCAAAGATAATTCAAGCAAAAATCCAGAAGCCATCAGCAGGTAGCTCATGAACTTTTAGAAGAATAGAAACAACCAAAACTTCCCTTCTAGAAGTGACAGACAGTTCCTGGATTCTACTTCCACTGAAATCCAACCCTGATAAATTCAGTCTTAAATCAAAGCTCAATCAACACTAACAACAACAAAAATAAGAGCTATTGTATTTTTAGTGTTAACTTGATCTAAGACTTTTCTACAGAAACATAAGCATTAATTCTATTCTACAAAAGAATCCAATGAAATAGAAGTTATCTTAATTTTTAAAACAAGGAAACTTGGATTTGAGAAGTAACATGCTGAATGTCACGTAACAAATAAATGAAAAGCTAAGTTGAAATTCCATTTCTACTAATAATGCATTAGTACTACTGATACATTCATTCAGTAAATATTTTCTGAATACCTGCTATGTGCTGGGTACTGTTCTAAATCCTGGAGATCCGGGGGCGCCTGCGTGGCTCAGTTGGTTGAGCATCCGACTTCAGCTCAGGTCATTTTCTCACACTCTGTGAGTTTGAGCCCTGCGTCAGTCTCTGTGCTGACTGACAGCTCAGAGCCTGGAGCCTGCTTCGGATTCTGTGTCTCCCTTTCTCTCTGCCCCTGCCCTGCTCACATTCTGTCTCTCTCAAAAATAAATAAACACTAAAAAAAATTTAAGTATTTATTACTGCTTGAAAAATAAAATAAAAAATTAATTTATTAGTTAATAAAATAATTTATTAATAAAATAAATAAATTAACAGAGTGCCAGATTATAAAATGTGCTATGAAGAAAAATAAAGCAGGATAACACCAAAACAGTTCAAAATGAAGGGAGGGGCTCCATTTTCATATAAGTTGGTCCAGAATAGACTCTCTAATAGGAAAATAATAAAAATATAAAACTATCTCAAAAACTGGTCAGACTTGAAGAAAAGTGAAGGAACCATACACATATCTCATTAAAAAATGCTCCAGGCAGGGGCACCCGGGTGGCTTAGGTGGTTACACGTCTAACTCTTGATCTCAGGATCAGAGGATCAAGCCCTGCTTTGGGCTCTGCCTGCTTGGGATTATCTGTCTCCCTCTCTCTCTCTGCCCCTCCCCTGCTTGCTCGCTTACTCGCTCTCTCTCTCTAAAATAAAATAAAATAAAATAAAAAGTAAGAAGAAGAAATTTTTTTTAAATGCTTCAGGCAAGGGCACCTGGGTGGCTCAGTCAGTTAAGCGGCTGACTTCAGCTCAGGTCATGATCTCATGGTTCATGGGTTCAAGCCCCGCGTAGGGCTCTGTGCTGACAGCTCAGAGCCTGGAGCCTGCTTCGGATTCTGTGTCTCCCTCTCTCTCTCTGCCCCCCTCAACTCCACTCTGTGTCTCTCGAAAATAAATAAATGTTTTTTAAAAAATGCTTCAGGCAGAGGAAACAAGGACAGTGGGCAGAGGCAGGGGCATGTTTGACCAAATGAGAGACAGCAAGGAGTAAATTATGGCCACAGTGAAGTGATCAAGGGGCACATAAGTCAGAGATGAGGTGAGAGATATAAAAGGGTGAAACCACATCATGGAGGGCTTTGCAATGTTTGACTTGCAGTGTTTGGCTTTGACCCTGAAAGAAAAGTCCTCTGAGCAGAGAAGGAAGGGAGTTAAGTTGTATTATTCTTTTTTTTCTTTTCTGAGAGAGACAGAGAGAGAGAGAGAGAGAGAGAGCATGAGAGGGGCAGAGAGAGAGGGAGAATCTTAAGCAGGCTCCACGCCCAGTGCAGAGCCTGACAGATAGCTCGATCTCACGGCCATGAGATCATGACCTGAGCCAAAATCAAGAGTCAGAGGTTTAAACCTTGCACCCATCAAGTTGTATTTTAAAGGATCACTATGATTGCTGTGTTAGGAAGCCTCAAGGAACAAGGGCAGAAGCTAGGAGACCAGTTAGGAGATTGTGGCAATAATCCAGGCAACAGGTGATAGTGGTTTGGACCAGATGTGAACAATAGAGATGGTGAGAATAGAGGTTACTGAGTATACTTGAAAAATTTCACTATTTAAATGTGAACTGTGAAAGATGGAAAGGAGCTAACAATGACTTCAAGAATTTTGAGCTTAAATAGAAGGATAAGGGGACATTTACTGAGAAGAAGCCTAGAGAGAATCTATCAGACTTTAAAGTCCATGCTCTCTTGAAATCGCCATGACCCAAAATTAGTTTGGAGTCCCATTCAGACACACCTTGAGTGCCCAGTCCTGTCCACAAGGCTGGGGACACCCCCACATGAAAAGTGGAGGTTCTAGTACCATGGAGAAGCAGACAGGTATCAGACTGAAGACTAACTTGTGAGCAGACGCAGAAGAGACCGCTGAAGGGGCAAAAACCAGAGCTCGAAAAAATGGCACACAGGGATGAAACAGCCAAGAGACATTGAAGGTGGCAGTAACAGCCAGGGAAGAGGGAAATGATGGCCACAGAAGACCAGTGGGTGAGGGTTAAATCTGCATCGTTCAGTCTGGTCTTCCCTGGCATGGCCCTAGGAACCTAAAAAAATTCTGCTTCCAATTCAGCCTGCACTGCTCTGCTTTGAACTAATTTACATATTCTCTTCCTCAGATATTGGAACAAAGGATTCCAAAACTCATCCTCCCTTTTTCTTGTCAATTTCCCTTTGTCCTACCCTGTCTCTCATCTTAATTAAAACTATTGACCTTGACCACTAGTTTTCAAAACAAGCTGTACACCAGGGAATCTTTTAGAAATACAAATTCTTAAACCCACATCAGATATGCTAAATTGGACTTTATAAGGAAGAAAGGCATTTAGTGAGCTTTGGAATACCCCTCCCCCCAACGCCCCCATCATTTCTCAATAAATATCAAAGACAGTTACAACTTCTAACTTGAACATGGTCTTCTTTCCTCTCTCTTCATACCATTAGAGTCCCTGAGATCATCCCACATCTGCTGAGCTTTTATAATGTTTTTTTTCAAGGAATTAAAGGTAGAATACTTTCCCCAGAAATTATTCACGTTCTTGGGTCTAGGGAAGCCCTATTACATCCATCTCCAAAGTCCAATATGAGACCTTTCTTTCTAAAATCACTCTCCCTAGTGAGAAGGCCACATATTTTTCTGCTTCTTTACATGCTTTATTCTCCTGTGTGGTTGCTTTGGATACTTTAATTAATATTTAATCTTCCCATATTTGTGCCTTGAGGCAGAGCCTATGAAGGGCACAGAGTTCAAAATCACGGCCTCATCACACTGCGCAGGTTGAACATTAAATAATCATGACAATTCAAACCAAAGACCAAAACCCCACTCAAAGTGCCAGGAATATAGGGTCAGTTTGCGCAAGCCTTCTCAGCTGAATCTGTAATTTTCTTTTTATTCTCCTACTGTTACACTGGTAGATGACTATTCCTGTTCCCTCCTTCCCAGAGAGGGGGCGTATTCTGTGAGAAAATTGCTCCGTCACTCAAGAGTGATGAAATCAGTGGAGCAACTCTGGGAGAGAAATGATTACTGAGGGCCTGTTAAGAGACGCCAACAGAGACTCTCTATTAACCATCATTCCCTCTGTACTCAGCGATCTAAAAGAAAAAGGAAAGAAGACTTTCAGCTGCTACGGTATCTTAGGGAATCATCTGACAGCTTATTTATTAAATGCATTTCAATATTAATTCTCCTCTGCACCATAGCCGACCTTCAAAAAAATTTACAGAGTCTCAAGAACACAAAGCACGAGGGAAAGCTGGAATGGGAAGAAAGCTTCATATAAACTCGTTCTCTCCTGCGCAGTTACGTGCAAGATCAGTTACCATTAAATACGACCTTACGTAGCTGATCTTTTAATATAGAACCTAAGACACAGATAAATTAGAACCCAATTAATTGGGATCCCAATTATTTTTCTCCCTGCACATGTAGCAGCAGAATGCAAATCACAGGAATGCACACCAACATGAAGAAATAACCTCCTTCTTAAATACGTCCTGGGTCTAAAGCACATTCTGCCTTCTCCAGTCCTATAAAATGAGAACTGCATGCAGAGCAATGACTCTCAAACAGCCACTATACACACAATTGCATTTAATTTCTCACATTTACTAAGTTAAAATGTGGATCGAAAGGCTCTCCAAAAGCGGCTCCCATTTAATTCTGTTTTTGATTGAGATAAAATACACATAACACAAAATTTACCATCTTAACCATTTTTAAGCATATAGTTCAGTATTAAATACATTCACATTAGGCAATCATCACCAGCATCCACCTCCAGAACTCTTTTCATCTGGCAAAACTGAAAATCTGTACCCAATAAGTAACTCCTTTTCCCCCTGTATTTCCCTCTTAATCAGAAAACTCTTGCTAAACAAAGGAACTTATTCTTTAAACGTGTGTAAGATTTCATTCTTACATAGGGTAAAACTAGAGCTATCTTTTTTTGTGATTTAATCATATTTAAACCCAGTTTATGCATTATGCTCAGGAAAGAAGTGCTATTTTCATCCAGAAAGTCATGTTGAGCCGTCACGTACCCATATGCCAACGTTGATGGGTGTTATGGACTGAGGGTTTGTGTCCTCCAAAAATGCATGTGTTGAAATCTAATCTAATCCCTAATGGGATGGCAGAGCCCTCACGAATTGGATTAGTGCCCTTATAAGAAGAGGCCAAACAGTTAGCTCGCCCTCTTTCCACCACGTGAGGAGACAACAAGGTTAATCCATCTGGGCTGCTTAGAACACAGTACCGAAAACTGGATGACTTATAAACAACAGGAAATTGTTGAACACACTGGCACTCTGATCCCAAATTTCACCTGCAGAACTGAAAACTAAAATTCCTGTTGTCCAAGCAAAGCCCTTCCAGTGCAATAGTGAGCAGGGTCAATACTGAGACAGGCTGGTGGTGGGCGTTAGTCACTATGTGGCAACAAGCTTCCAAGAGGGTGTGGAGGCTCTATGAGCCTTGTAGCCAGCCCCGCCATACAGTGAAGCTCTGTGTCAGTCTTTCTCGTTTCCGAGCCATTAGTTCCAGGGTGGAAACACATTAGAAAACCTTTCAAGCCACAAACCACATATCTTAGGGAGATGGCTAATTAGAATTCACCCTAAACTGTGACAGAATTAACAGACATTAAATAATCATTATTTATAATTGGGGAATCAAGTTACCAAAGAGAAAAAAGGCAAAGCTCAGACTGCCTTGGTTAATGTTTAAATCGGAAAACTAAAAGGATAAGTAGTTCTTCAAATGACCAATAACTTATGTTCCTATAGTTAGTAACTTAGAAAGTTTGTTTTTGTTTTTGTTTTTGTTTTCTGGAGAAGTGATCTTAAAATTGTGATTGGGGTCTTTGTTCTTAAAAGAGCACACAAAAATGATTTCATCCACATGTAGCCAAAGTATAGGACACACAGTGTGTCCTGAGTTCTGGGAATAGTGGCCAAGGGGTAATATAGCATTTACAGGGGAAAAAGAAATTTTCTTCTCTCTTTTCATAGCAAAGTATAGACCTGGAGGAATATTTTTAAAGAAAAGAAAAGTCCTTAATATCTTTGTTTCTCTTTTTCTGTACCTTTCCCCCATCTTCTGGTACTTCTCTTATAAACCCTACAATACTTTCCAACTACCTTAATTTTACTCCTCTCCCAACTAGGTCCCCATCCTGGCCAGGCCAACCCCAAGGCCTATTCCTCAGGGCAGCTGACCACAAGAGATTCAAAGCAAATGGATCAAACCAATATACGGATGAAATAAGCCTTCATATTTCCTATTTTAGTCTAAAATGATAGCTCTGCAATATTTGGCCTCAAAAACAGTCAAAGAAACTGCGAGAAAGACATGAAAACATTCTCCTCTGATAGGCTAAAAATGTTACAAAAAGAATGGGACTATCCAGTATGAGAGGGTATGAGAGAATAATAACTTTCAAAAAACTCCAAGGCCGTGTAAACTGAGTACAGCCTCTTTGGAGGGCACTTTGGCTATACATGTATGAAGTCCAAAAAAAAAAAAAAAAAAAAGTATAGCATTGACCTAGCAAAAAAAACACTGCTGAGAACTACACAAAAGAAGTAATCAAAGATGTGCACCAAGAGCAATGTGTATAAAGATGTTTAAGATGTCACTTTTTAAAAGAGAGAAAAATCAGTAATTTACTAATTAATGTAAATGCCCAACCAGAGCAGATTTTTAAGTAAATAACGAACGGGACTTCAATACAATGTAATACGTGGATACCAATAAGTAGCACATCATAGAAACACATTTATTGGTATATAGAAAAGCTTCATCATCTGTTACTAAGTAAAAGGGAAGGGTAAACTAGAAGACATATATACTTGTTATCTTACATGTATAATTTTATATTTTAATCTTATAATATATATATTTTATTATGTATGTATACCTATATAAAATAAAAATATTAGAAAGACATTCACAAAAATTCAGACAATGGTTAACTGCTTTCTTTTCCCTTTCTGCTTGTCTACAATTTTTAGGATTTATGTACGAACCATAAAATTAACCTGACCATTCTATAATTACTTAAGAAAGGTTATTTTTTAAATTTAATGCAGAACACTAAAAGCAACAACATCAACAGCTCCGCTAGCAAAATGGCAAGAGGGAGTGGGAGGTAGAAGTTGTTGGGTATGAAGTATGGAGAGTTTGTAAGTGGGAGACTGTAGACTGTCTCTATGTGATATTAATATTTGGGATAACACTCTCCCCAAAATGCACACATACACTAACCTCAGTGAATGTCTGTTGGGTTAAAAACAAATAAAATAAATATTTAATCCTTGAAAACACATTCCTACCAATATACAGTTCCACCTTTAAAGTTTTCCCAAAATATTTGTTCCCTCTACTGTAAGAAATACTGTACATCTTGATGCTTTAGAACACTTGAAATCATGTAAATTATTCCTGGGGAATGTTTAAAAATTCATATTATTTACTCCTGAGAGACCATCATAACATCTTTCCAGATTGCACCAGACTATTCTGTGCAGCCAGGATTTTAATTTCTACGATGCAACAGCAATGCTTTGTACTAGGATCAATAAAAGGAAATGAACTACTGTGGTTTGTCTGCCTTTTACTAGACCACCCCCAACACTTATTCACAGTCCTGAGTGTATCAAAACTCCATTTGTAAACTAAACTAGCTTCTCTGATACATAAACAAAGCTAAACCGTGTACAGTGCAAACCACACTCATGGCTTTTTCTCAGCACCACAGACAGATCTCTCCTCCCATGCCAGATCCCTAACCAGTGAAGAGATCAACAGGCCAGCAATAAACCAGGCTCTACAGAATCCAAGGTTTATATAGACCTTTGAAATAATTTCTTTTATAAACATTTTTCTCTCCTTTCTCCAGCAGTGGAGTTTATTAATTAGTACCATCTGCATTTAAAAAAAAAAAAAAAAAAAAAAGCTCTGGAGATAGATGCCCAAATTTTTCGATCAAATATTTTTTTTTTCATTCTGATTCCACAAAATCAGCCTTGGTATTGATTAATATCCTCCTTTTTCCTTCCTAATTTGTTTATTTACTCCTATTCTTTAATCTTTAAGATTATGACACCAACTTCTAAATTTACCATACTCTCCTTACTATGGGCTTAAGGTAACTATACAATTTGAATTTGGTATGTAAAAATTGCTGATGTATTAATTTTTTAAAACCCATCCGATTTGTGAATTGCATAATTGACCGAGCAAGTGATGGCTGGGCTTAGAATACCTGGAACCAATGCTTAGAAATCCTAGACAAACATAAATACTTTTAAACATCTACGTAAGCAGTATATAAGGTAAAAATGGAATATTTTCAAACTCTGGGATCACTCCAATGTCTGTAAACCTGTCATGTTTTCAATAGCTACCTTCTATTAAAAGCCTACTCTACGCAAGGTGTTGCCCTACTCTGCAAGTTTCTTTTGGTTAAGTGGGCCCCTACTGGAGTTCCTCTCCTGGTGTAGATAGATGACTTAGCTGATCTGTGAGCCTCCTTCTTCCTTCCTTCTTTCCTTGGAGTAAACTGTCCACAGGGCACCAAGGTCTTCTATGTTTCTCCACACCTTCACCTATAGTGCATGTGGAACTTTATAGGTAATTCCAGGCACAGTGCCAGGGGGCCCACTTACTCACAGATAGGAGCCTAGAACTGTGACATTTTGGTTCTCCTTCTACAGGTTCTTTCACCTTATTTCTCAATTAGTTCAGAACCTAGGTAGGAGAGTGAGTGTGGCTATTTGGAGAGGAAAGGGGATTTTTCAAAGTCCCCAACATCTTGAGCATTCTGCCAACAGTGTTAAAATGGGCAAAATGCATTTGGAGTAATTAAGGTTAAGGGTGTGTGGCTTTGAACTTCACTGCTTTACTAAGCATGGGCCATAACCATTTTTAACTGTAGCAGCTTGCAAAGCTTGTACTGGGCCATGGGACTGGAAATTACAATGTGGAGCTACCTTTTAGCTGTTATGGCAACGCTGGGTAAAGACCAGATGAATTGTGTACATTATCTCGAATTTTCACAACAATCTTATTCTATTTCAGCAAATCTTAAAATGCCCAAATGTAAGACACATCACAGTTTTACGTAATCAAAAGAAACAAAGGGGGAAAAACACTGCCAACTTAACTGTAACATGTTCATTGTAGGACACATCCAAGTTTTAGAAATGTTAAAATGTGAAGAAAATCAATGAGTTTTACTCTCAATGAACTACAGTAGTAACATCATTTTTTATTCAAGGAAACTGAGGCTCAAAAAGAGTGAATTGTCTTTGTCTGATCACACACATAGAAAATGGCAAAGTCAGGGTTCAACCCACCCATTTGGATCCAAAATGCACATTCGTCCAACTCTAACACATGGCCCAGGGTACTCTATAATTTTTAGGTAGATTACTTGTTTCAAACTGTAACCAATAATTAAGCATTATTTGTAGATCCCTGCAGACTCAGCACTTTGCTCAGCCCTCAGGAGACCCAAATAATGTGAAATCAGGGCTCTTCCCTCATGGAACTTTCAATCATCTCTTTTGATGACTCAAGAAAGATACATAAACTTTAGGAATAGATTCTTAAAAGCATGTTTAAGTGTTGAAATACATAGCATCGACTAAAATGCTATAGGTCTTTAGAGTAGAATCAGTTCAGAGGTGGTGAAAGAACCCAAGGAATAAGGGGGGAGATGAGAATGAAAGAAAGCACCCCACTTCTGAGTCAGGATTCAGTCACCTGAGAGGGAATCTAGAATAAAAACTGCCACTCACTGGGCACCTACTAGGCTCGTGCCAGAGTTCTCACAGCTCTTCAAAACACACCACATCCTCTCCTGCTTCTGAGTTTAAACACACGCTATTCCTCCTGTCCGGACCAGTCTTTCCTTGGCTCTGCACCTGGTTACCTTTTCTTTGTCCTTCACATCGACCTTCAGCACCATGTCCTCTGTGAAGTTGTCCTCTGTGAAGACCCAGCTGGGTTCCCTGGCTAAATGCTAAATGACCCATCTCTTCTCTTAAATGCTTCGCAGCCCTGTAATTATTTGTAATTATTTACTTCAAAGTTCATAACCGTTATACTTACACATCCATTAGACCTGATCATTCCATGATGGCTGGGACTTCCAGTTTGCTTACCATTCTACCCCCAGGACTAACACATAACATGAACCCAATACGGTGACCCACAGTATCCTGACTGAGCATTCACAAGCCTTATCTCATTTAATCCCCACTACATTGTAAGGTAGGTACCATAATTTCTCCCATTTTACCAAATGAAGACAGTGGGACTTGAAGAGGTCAATTAACCCATGTCCCACAACAGAGAAGTCAACGTCCAGCCAGATGTGCCTCACACCAAAGGCATGTTGTTAACCATTAAGCCATGCCTTCCTCCTGCTCAAAAGCAAAAGCTTGGAGGCAGGAATAAAATGGCATTTCATGGTACGGAGACACTTAAATGGCTACAACAGACAATGCATATGGAACTGATTTCACATTAAACATTTACCGAGGACCTATCATATGCCAAGCAATGGGCTGAGCACCTCTGACATGTGTTATCTTATTTATTCTCACAATTACACTAAGGTTTGGATTTAGTATCTTTGCAATGGAGAAACAGACTCAGACAGTCTAAGAAACATGCCCACCCACACAGCTGGTAAGCAGAAAAGCCAATGTAGTGAGCTGTAAGTTTTGACAACCATGTACCCACAAGGGATTTTAGAGAATTTGGAAGCATGCTTTTTGAAAGAAAAAAAAATTCCTGACCCTGTTTCCCAAGCTAAGTACCGTCTTTGGCCAATTGACATTGGCAAATGTCAATTTCTAACAACTTTTTCTGACCAACTCTGATCTTTAGTTAAGAGGTTTTGACAAAGGCCTGAAAATTTAACTGAAACACTAATGGACACTGCCATAATTGAACAGCATTTAGAAAAGGCAAACCAATAGAAATTCACAGACTCAGCGTTAGGCACTATGCTAAACTGGCATCTGTACAGACTCTGTCCAAATCAAGGGGTGGCCGTTCAAGGCAAATCATGTGGCTCATTGCTGGGGCAAGCCAGAGTTGGAAGAGCCAAATTACAGATCAGCCCCTCAGTAAAATTGAATTTGACACCTCTTTCCTCAGGAGATTGGGAATTATCTTCCCAACATGCACTTTAGAACATCAATGTCAGCCCATCTGCTATAGAAATTTAGATCTCAATACAGTATGTAAAGCATCTTTCTGCTGTGGTCATTAGCAGAGAGAAAAGCCTCCAAAGGTCCCATCATTAAATGAAGACCCACAGCATCTGTTCCAGCCTCTAGGGAACCTGTCATTTGTTCTGCAGCTCTTGGTGAAGGACTGAGGGGAGGTGGCTGGCAAGAGGCAGTGTGACAGGCGGTCAGAAGTCCTAGATGCTGGCCCCATTCTGCTGTTCCTAGCTCCGTGACTTTGGTCAAATAAAAAAAAGAAAAAAAAACACAAAATCTCAGGACTGCAAATAGTTAAGGTCTGTTTGCTCAGACACTTTACCAGTATTTGAATCCTTTTAATAACCTCACTACTAAGTGCTGATTTCATTTATGCTTTACACTCAGGTGATAGAGAAATCATGATTTCCATTCCCTCTCTAGTGCTCTATAACTTCAGAGAACCTTGGAGAAGGAATTATGACCCAAGCATTGGAGGTTGAAGAGAACCTGAAACCTGAAAAACAACTAACTCTTAACAATACTGGAGAATAGGAAGAGGGCACTAGACCATCTTTATGGAAAGATTTATCAATTATTCATCAAGGTTAAGTAGTCATGTAAAGTCTCAAAAACTAAAAAGAGGAGTCCTTGATACAAGTGGCTTTCCTGTAGAATGAAAAGAAAGCTCTTAAAATGTTGAAACCATGTTTTCTGCACAAGGTCTGGCCACAGAGAAAAAGATACATAAAGTACATAGCGTACATATAACAAATAAAATTGATTGTATAGCAATGCTACTTTAATTGTGGTTGTGAACTGGTGAAGGTCTACAAATTGTTATCAGGCTGCAAAGAGATGGGAGCTTACACCAGATATATAAATCAGCTTTGTCACAAAGCATGTTGTTTGCTCTGGTTGACTTTGTGTGTGCTTGCGTGCATACCAAGATTTTCTCAGTAAAGGAAGCAGTGTATCGATCTACATTGTGATGCCAGCCCCCTACGTTGGCCCAAATGGTAATCAACAGCTCATAGACTGGCTGCTTCATGGAGCACTGTTTAAGAGTAAGAGGGTTGGCATTTCCCAATGGGACTCTAATGAACCTGTGACAGCTCTAACTCCCCAAAACTGCCAAGAACAGGCACATCCACTATCATATTCAGGGGCTGATGAACTGTCTCACCTAGACTACTGTAGAGCCTCGACAGGTCTCCCTGACTTCAAACTATTCTGACACGCACCCAAACCAGACTCACACTGCTGCTACAGGAATCTTTTTGGAACATATCTAAACACCGACTCCTCTGCTCAAAATCCTCTGAGAGGTCCCCAAGTGCCTACTGTAGTAGCATTAACCTTTTGAGTTTAATCACCAACCGTTCTCTGCCACCCCTCAATCCCTGGGATTATTAGTCACTCCCAAAACACATACACTTTCGTCCATCTGTGCTTTTTTTTTTTTTTTTTTTTTTAATTTTTTTTTCAATGTTTTTTATTTATTTTTGGGACAGAGAGAGACAAAGCATGAACGGGGGAGGGGCAGAGAGAGAGGGAGACACAGAATCCGAAACAGGCTCCAGGCTCCGAGCCATCAGCCCAGAGCCCGACGCGGGGCTCGAACTCACGGACCGCGAGATCGTGACCTGGCTGAAGTCGGACGCTCAACCGACTGCGCCACCCAGGCGCCCCTCGTCCATCTGTGCTTTAAACTCACATTGTCTCCTTTACTTGGAACCCTCTTTCCCTTCGATCCACCTATAAACTCCTCTTTCTCCTTTAACAGTCAGTTCAGAAAGCACCTGCTCTAGAAGTCTCATCAACTCTCCCAGAAAGAACTACATACTAAGACCCTCTGTGGGAAGCAGTTTAGTGCCATGATAACAGGGCAGGCTCTGGAACTTGACTCCACAACTGTCTGTATAACCTTGGGCAAGCTATTTAACATCTCTGTACTTCAATTTCGCTGTTTTCTCCACATATTATAAGCTCTGAAAGGTAGACGTTTGGGGTGCCTGGGTGGCTCAGTCAGTTAAGCATTTGACTCTTGGTTTTGACTCAGGTCGTGATCTCACAGTTCATGAGATCTAGCCCCTCACTGGGGTCTATGCTGAGGGTGTGGACTCTGCCTGGGATTCTCTCTCTCCCTCTTTTATTGCCTCTCTCCTTCTCTTTCTCTCTCTCAAAATAAATAAACTTTTTTTTTAACGTTTATTTATTTTTGAGACAGAGAGAGACACAGCATGAATGGGGGAGGGGCAGAGAGAGAGAGGGAGACACAGAATCGGAAGCCGGCTCCAGGCTCTGAGCCATCAGCCCAGAGCCCAACGCGGGGCTCGAACTCGCGGACCGCGAGATGGTAACCTGAGCTGAAGTCGGACGCTTAACCGACTGAGCCACCCAGGCGCCCCTAAATAAACTTTTTTTTTTAAAGTCGACATTTCATGGGTTTTATTTATCTCTTCATCTCTGTATTTAGCACTGCGTCTGGCACATGGAAGGCACTAAACAAAATGGGTTGTGCAATAAATGCAGAAAGCTACGGATGGGGGATGCCAGACACAGGCTGACTCCAGGCACTGTCCACGGCTCAGAAAAGAACTCCAGGCCTAAATCCCCCAACCTAACTCACCACAACTACAGAAAGAGCCACCACCTTCGACTAAGACTATTCTACTCTCTGTCCCCTGGGAAGTGTCTGTACTTTCTCGTCTTCACTCTTGTTCCCTGAAAACGAGGAAAAGAAACTGCCTCCCCCTCCATTATGACTCATCCCTGCTCAAACCACATAGGAGGCAGAAACGGTGGTAGGACCCCTGTACGAGCTGACAAAGGGCCTTGCTAGGGTTCCGGACTCAGCCACTCAACAGCTTCGCGATCTTGGGCAAACTCATAAACATCATCCTATTTCCTCATCCATACTATGTGGACACCATTTCCCCCCAGTTGTTAAGGAGAATAAGCAGGCAACACAAGAGTATATAGTTTACATTATAAAGCACTAGGTAAATATCAAGAGCTATTATTAGATACTAGTGAAAGCTACTAATTATCAGGTACTTACTGACTCACAGGCAGGCACTGTGCTAAGTGCTTTGTAAGTTATCTTATTTAATCCTCATAAGCAATGCAGAAGCTACTATTATTCCAGCACTAATTAAGGTACCTGTAAGCAAGAAGGACTGATTTTGCCTGGCTTAAGCTGTTGTTTTGTTTTAATAAGAAGACGGTAGAGAAGAAGTGGGGAATGAGTTTTGTTTGTTTTTTGTTTTTGTTTTTGTTTTTTTAAGATACTGGAGTTGTTCAATGAACTAATCAATCCCTAAGCATCCAGGCCAGGCTGGCTGAGGACCAAGGGCAACCCCAAAAATTGCAGCAGAAGGAATTGATGTACCTACTCTCCAGACTGTAGCTATGATGGTGTCTCAACATCGAGGGTCCCTTCCCTGTTTTTCAAATGTCTAGGCTAGCGAAGCTAACTGGACTGACTCAATCAGTTACTGTGGCCAGGGAGCAGAACTACGTTGCACAGATCCCCCACCACTGCTGAGAAGGGGGAATTATTTAGTAAGCCAGCATGACACTATTAAGGAGGCCTACTATGCTCCATTTTATAAGTGAAGACTCTGATTTTTGAATTTGTTTTAAGTTTACTTATTTATTTTGAGAGAGAGAGAGAGAGCGTGAGCGGGGTAGGGGCAGAGACAGAGAAAGAGAGAGAGAATTCCAAGCAGGCTCCCTGCCATCAGTGCAGAGCCTGATGCGGGACTCACAAACCTGTGAGATCTGAGCTGAGATCAAGAGTTAGATGCTTAACCGACTGAGCTACCCAGGTGCCCCAAGACTCTGATTTTTGAACTCATGTTTGCCCAAGGTCCTGTGGCTTGTAATTGGTGGAGCCAGGAGTCAAAACAAGTCAGAGCAAGAATTCTGAAACTCCTCACTGCCTATTTTCCCACAAAATGGGTCTAGGAAATAGCCTCATGAATATTTTCACTAAGTTGTCAAAAATAAGTAAGGATTCCTTCTCCATTACCTTCAGTGACCATCTGCTAGGTGGTTATGCGCCAGCCTCTGTAGCCCACCCACCAAGACTTCAATCCTGCCTCCTCCGTTTTTTAGCTGTGTGACTTTGAACAGGCTGCACAACTTCTTTGGGCCTCTTTGGGGGCTTCTATGAGGATTCAGTGTAATAATATATGTAAAGCATTTAACACCATGCATGGGCAAAAGATCTAGAATGGCAGACATCATACTGAAGAGCAACAAAGTCAGAGGAATCACACCAACTGACTTCAAAATTTACAATAAAGCTACAGTAATTAAAACAGCATGATATTGATGAAAAAACAGACATTAGATCAAGGGAACAGAATAGATGGTCTAGAAACAGATCCACACAATTTGAGTCAAGTGATCTTTGACAAAGGAGCAAAAGCAATTCAACGGAGAAAAGATTGTCTTTTCAACAAATGGTGCTGGAACAATTGGATGTCCAAATGCGAAATAAAAAGGAGGAGGGAGGGGGAGGGGAAGGGAGAGAGGGAAGAGGAAGCTGGGGGGGGACAGGAAGAAGAGGAGGAAGAGGAGGAAGGGGAGGAGGAAGAGGAAAGGGAGGGGGAGGAGGGGGAGGAGGGGGAAGAGGAAGGGGAGGGGAGGAGGGGGAGGAGGAAGAGGAAGGGGAGGAGAAGGAGAGGGAGGAGGAAGAGGAAGAAGAGGAGGAAGGGGAGGAGGAGGAGAGGGAGGAGGAAGGGGAGGAAGAGGAGGAAGGGGAGGAGGAGGAGGAGGAGGAAAGAAGAGGAAGAGGAGGAGGAAGAGGAGAAAGGGGAGGAGGAGGAGGGGGAGGAGGAAGAGGAAGAGGAGGAAGGAGAGGAGGAAGAGGAAGGGGAGGGGGAGGAGGAGGAAGAGGAGGAAGAGGAAGAAGAGGAGGAAGAGGAGAAGCAGCAGCAGCAGCTAAACACAGACTTCACGGGGCGCCTGGGTGGCTCAGTCGGTTAAGCGGCCGACTTCAGCTCAGGTCATGATCTCGCGGTCCGTGAGTTCAAGCCCCATGTCGGGCTCAGTGCTGACAGCTCAGAGCCTGGAGCCTGTTTCAGATTCTGTGTCTCCCTCTCTCTGACCCTCCCCCATTCATGCTCTGTCTCTCTCTGTCTCAAAAATAAATAAACGTTAAAAAAAATTTTTTTAATAAAAAAATAAAAATAAATAAACACAGACTTCACATTGCTCACAAAAATTAATTCAAAATGGATCAGAAACCTAAATATAAAATGCAGAACTATAAAACTTGTAGAGAAGAACAAAGGAAAAAATCTAGGTTATCATGGGTTTGGAGATTAGTTTTTAGAGACAACACCAAAAGCATGACCTAAGCTAGACTTTATTAAAATTAAAAATGCCTGCTCTAGGGGCACCTGGGTGGCTCAGCGGTTAATCCGACTCCTGATTTTGGCTCAAGTCATGATCTCACAGTTCATGAGTTCAAGCCCCGAGTCAGGCTCTGCACTGACAGCACAGAGTCTGCTTAGGATTCTCCCTCTCTGCCCCTCTCCTCATGTTCTCTCTCTCTCAAAATAAATAAATAAACTTTAAAAAAATAAATTAATTAAATAAATAAAAATGCCTGTTCTGCAAAAGACACTGTTAAAAGAATAAAAAGATAACCCACAGAAGGCTGCAACTATTTGTAAGCATGTATCTGACAAAGGACTTGTATCCAAAGAACACATAAAACTTAACAAGAAAGCCCAGTTGAAAATGGATGAAAGATCGAAACAGAGATTTCACCAAAAAAAAGATATATAGATAGGAAATAAGAATATGAAAAAACATTTAACATCATTTGTTATTAGGAAATTACAAAATAAAACATCAATGAGATACCACTTCATACACATTAAATGGTGAAAATAAGGGGAAAAAATGACAATGACAGTTGCTGGAGAGGAAACAGGGCAACAGTAACTCTCATTCTTCACTGGTAGGAATGCAAATGGTACACCCAATTTGGAACACAGATTGACAATTTCTTGCAAAGGTAAATAAATAAGTCTTAGTACACAATCCAGGAATCTCACTCCTAGGTATTTACCCACCTGATTTCAGAACTATGTCCACACCAAAACCTGAATGCAAATGTTATAGCAGCTTTATTCATACTTGCTAGAAAATTGGAAACAATCAAGATGTCCTTAAATGGGTGAATGAACAAACAAGCTGGAGTATATTCATACAATGGAATATTATTTAATAATAAAAGGAAATGAGCTATCAAGCCATGAAAAGACATCAGTAAGTCTTAAATGTGTACTGCTAAGTGAAAGAAATCAATCTGAAAAGGCTACATACTGTATTATTGCAATTATATGACATTTTTGAAAAGGCAAAACTATAGACACAGTTAAAGAGTCAGTAGTTTCTAGGGACTGGGAGAGGATTAAATAGATGAATACGTGAAACAGAAATTTTAGCATAATGTTTAATATACACAAACTTAGAAGAATCATTTAGAAAATCAGGAGGATCTCAGGATGAAATGCAGAATGTGACAAAGCAATCTAACTGTATTAAAAATATATGAAACAACCTTACTAAAGAGTGAAGAAAGGGGCACCTGGGTGGGTCAGTCAGTTGAGCATCTGACTTCAGCTCAGGTCATGATCTCATGGTTCATGGGTTCAAGCCCCACATTGGGCTCTCTGCTGTCAGCTCAGAGCCAGCTTCAGATCCTCTGTCTCCCTCTCTCTGCCCCTCCTCCACTTGCACTCTCTCAAAAATAAATAAAACATTAAAAAAAAAAGAGTGAAGAAAATAGGTACTACCTAATGACTTTAGAAATGCAGAGACTGTAAAAGTAAAGGCAAAAGAAACCGTACATAAGCAACATACTCTAGTTGATAAAGCTATTTCCATAGGGATATGGGTTAACAATGTGGATGGTGGTATACATGTGTACTGGACTGAATGATTAAGTAAACGCATGGCAAATGGAGTGAAGTTCATCACTGCCAGAGCAAGAGCTTTACTGATAAGCCAGGGGAGAAGGCTACAATTGTTCATGTGGTAATTGATCAGAGTTGAAGATATTAGTATGAACTCACGTTTAGCTTATTACAGATACAGATGGTTAGATGTAAATATAGTTATAGACTAGTGTACACACATATATTTCCCAGCTCTGACAGCTGAGAGGGCCTATAAGCAACAGCACCCTTGTAGCAACAAGCACACCCAGAGCCCAGGCCTTGGCTTCTAATACCATCCTCCAATAAAAGAAACCAGGGATCCTTGGAGAAATGACTGATTGTAGGGATGGGTCAGGAGACATACAAGATGAGCCTTGAAAACCTTGTAGTTCCAGAAAATAAGACAGTGCTCAAAGAAAACAACAGCAACAAAACTCACAATGATGGAGGAATGTTAAAGGGACACAAGAGCCAAGTGAAAGGGCTCCCAGTGTCCAAGTCTGAAAAAATTTGAGCAAACAAAATTAAGCAGTATTCTATTATTACTGGGAGTACAAAATAAATCTCCATGAATCCACATTGCTATAAATAATTGAATAAATATATGAGCCAAAAGAGACAAATCTCCTGTGCATAATTACAAAAAAAATTGTGTAGATACTCTGCCTTCAAGGGGGTGAAGCATATCTTCTTACTCCTTAAGTGTGGGTAGTATAGAATGAGTTTCTCTCAAGAGCATATTATGGATACAGGGGAGGGTCATAACTCACAGGGAGGAAACCTGCCAAACAGCTAGGTAATAAAGGTCAGCATCAACCATGATAAGTCATGTGTTTGTTTTGTTTGTTTGTTTATGAGAGAGAGAGAGAGAGAGAGAGAGAGAGAGAGAGAGAATGTTGGGAAAGGGCAGAGAGAGAGGGAGAGAGAGAATCCCCAAAGCAGACTCCATGCTTGACACGGGACCTGATGCGGGGCTCAATCTTAGGACTGCGAGATCACAATGAGAGCCGATACCAAGAGTTGGATGCTTAGCCAACTGAACCACTAAGGCGCCCTAATAAGTTATGCTGACAGTATGTGCCCTTGAAATGATGTGATGACAATGTCACTTTATTTCTGTGGTCTTCCTCTCAAAAATCCATAACCCCATTCTAATCATGAGAAAACCTCAGGAAAACTCCAGTAGAGAGACATTCTACAAAACACCTCACCAGTGTTCCTCAAAATTGCCAAGGTCATCAAAACCAAGGCAAGTCTGAGAAACAGCCACAGCCAAGAGGATCTTGAGGAGATGTGAGAACTAATGTAATGTGGTACCTTGGATGGATGCTGCAACAGAAAAAGGACATTAGGTCAAAACTTCAAAAATCTGTATAAAGCACAGACTTTAGTTAATAATAATGTATCAGTATTGGTTCAGGAATTGTAACAAATGTGCCATATTAATGTAAGATGTTAATAATAGAGGAAACTAGATGTAGGATATACAGGAACTCAGTGTACTATCTTCACAGGTTTTCTGTAAATCTAAAACATAAAGTTCATTAAAATAAACAAAAATAAGCCATACCTGGAACCCAGTAATGGTATATAATTATTAGCTACAGTGACACATAGGTTCACAGGCTCAGAAAATAAGGTGTCACTATACTGGTCACCAAGCAACAACCACTCCCAAACCCTCACGTCAAACCGGGAAGAACACTGCCAGTAGCTCTCAGAGTTAACACTGGCCACCTTCTAGGAAAGAGAAACTCCTCCATTCCCACAATTAAAAGGCAGGTCATCTCATACATCCTCCAAAGCCGACAAAATAAAAAAAATCAATCAATCAATCAATCAAAAGACTGGTAGAAATGTAAATATTTCAATGAAGAATGCTTTGTAATCGGAAGGAACTTCTGACCAAAGGTCAAGGAGCTGACCCCACACAGTGGCTGCCGGATGACCTAGAAACCCCAGAAGTCAGAATGGTGGTTTTGTTAAATGGTAGCACTGCTGATGCATGGACAGTGGAATACGGCTGATCTGCAGCCACACTTAAACCGCGTTATACGGGCAAAGGGGAAGAGCAGACTGGATGAGCAGCACTTCAAAGGTGCATGCTGCTCCAGGAAGTGTGAAAAAGCCCCAGGGTTACAATCACATCTCATTAATGAAATACAAATAAGCAGGGACTGTGCATAATTTACAACAGGAGTTTCCAGACACGAATCTTCCCCATGCCTGGCTGCGCAGGAGGGTGTTGTGATGTTCATAACACACCTTGAGAGTGGAAGCTGAGACACAAAGCGGCCTCTTCAAGGCAGTGAGCTTCTGGGGACTCCAAGAAGCAACCCGAGTTCTTCCCAGGTACTATTGCTTTAAGAGTGACGACACTGCCCTCTAGTGGGAGAGAAAGGGCCCTGCACGCAGGGTGTAAACCTGTGCCCACTACCTCGCTGAGCCGGTCACTACAGGTTCAGTTCATGTACAGTATACTTTGTTCCTGCTTCCTGTGTTCTCCTTTTCATAATCCTAGCTGTGTTGCAAAAGAACTGTCCACCCACAGAGTACAAGAAAATTCCTAGAGGAAAAGAACAGATCCATTTTCAGGCAAACCAGACCAGGTTCAGCTTTACTTCTCTTCTGATTAGCATCGGCCTGGGTTTATAGCTCAATCTCAACACTGAAAATGCCACTCTGACTGCAGACCACAGAGTTGACCTCTCTTCACCACTAACACAGATCAAGCCAACTCACCAAGCCAGCCGTAAAGGTGTTAAAGAAACACACCCAAATGGAAAATGTCACCCATTTCCAAGAGGCCCACCTTTGGATAAACGCCAAAAAGGAGATTTCCTGATTTCAACAGACCATTCACTCAAACCCAGCAGCCCAGAGCATCATCTCTGGCATGGAAAAGTGAGAAGCAAAGGGGCTCAGAGTCAATGGTCTGGTACACAATATGACTGTCCCCATTTAGGTCATCTCATTAGAAGGCAAAATAAAGTCACTCAAAGAAAACTGTGTTTATTGTTTTAAGCAAAATATTTTTTTAAAAAAGGTTAGCAACACAGGGATGCCTGTTTGGCTCAGTTGGTCAAGCATCTGACTCTCGATTTCAGCTCAGGTCTTATGGTTCATAAGTTCGAGCTCTGTGTTGGGGTCTGTGTTGACAGTGCAAAACCTACTTGGGATTATCTCTCTCTCTCTCTCTGCCCCTCCCCTGCTTGCTCTCTCTTAAAATAAATAAAATTTTAAAAAATCAAAATAAAATAATAAAAGTTACCAATGTAGAACTATACCAACAACAAAACACAGAAAAGTCTGACTTGAAGAAGGAGGAATGGACCACCTTCCCTGGACTCTTTCCATGTTTTTTTTTTTAATTTTTTAATTTGCTTTTGAGAGAGAGCAAGCAAGAGAGCATGAGCAGGGGAGGGGCAGAGAGAAAGGGAAAGAGAGAGAACCCCAAGCAGGCTCCACACTCTCAGCGTGAAGCCCGATGCTGGACTTGAACTCAGGAACTGTGAGATCATGATCTGAGCCAAAGCCAAGAGTTGGATGCTTAACTGACTGAGCCATCCAGGTGCCCCTCTCATTCCATGTTTTATTGAAGTGAATGAGGAATATGCTTGATGGAAATCCCCTCCCACAAACAGGTTTGTTAGCCTGGAGCAGCCATTCGCTCTAACAGGCATGCACAGGCAGGTGAGGCCCTGAGGTGGGAGCAGTTCCAGGGGCTGATCTGTCTCCCAGGGACTCACAGGTACTCTCTAGCCAGCCCGTATGTATTTGGAGCCCTGGGGAAGCAGGGATGGAGTAACTGGCTTCATTGAAGTTATTCTGGCAGCAAAAAGCAAAGGACAGGAGGAGTGCATTATCAGTGTCCTCCAAGTACAGGCAAATGACATGCAAATGAGCAATGCCCACAAGTAAAAAATCTCCACAACTGAATTCAAAGGGATGCAAATTAAAGCAAAGATGCCATATTATCTTCCACCTATCAGATTCGCAAAATAAAAAAGAATAACACATCCATTACTGAAGAAGATCTAAGGAAAGAGACACCAGAAACCACTATGAAAGGAAGTATAAAAATGTTTTCCCCTTTTCTGGAAACCAGATGCATCCCCGTAAAAATGTGCACACCTCAGGGCACCTGGATGGCTCAGTTGGTTAAGCATCTGATTCTTGATTTTAACTCCGGTCATGATCTCATGGTTTGTGTGTTCAAGGCCCACATCAGGCTCCATGCTGACGGTACAGAGCCTGCTTGGGATTCTTTCTCTCCCTCTCTCTCTCTGCCCCTACCCCACTCTCTCTGTCTCAAAATAAATAAATAAACTTTTTTTTTTAAGTGCACACTTTAAAACCCAGCAATTCCCTTCTGGGAATTCTAAAGAAAGATTTGGGTAACATTTTCCAGTATAAAGATCTTTTTCTCAAAAGTTTATGAATGATCACATAATAGGACTTAAACTTTTGGGTTCTCGTAAATAAGAAAATGAAGACACAAATCAACTGCCCAAATGCATCCAGGAATTAGGGGACAAGAACTGATGAAACCTCTGGGTCTTTTCTTCACTCCTCCAGTGGACATGGTCTCTGGCTCATCCATGATTGAAAACTTCTGTGCAAAGCTCAGAATAATTTGTCACGTTTCTAGCTCATTTCAGGAGCTTGGAGTCATGCGCAGGCATTTTGTTTCCAATGTAAATGTTTCTGGTCTGCTGGGGTCTTTATTCTTGCTGGCGGCCACAGTCCACATCTTCAACAGATGTGTCCTCCTTGGCATAGGCTGGTTGAAGCCTCAGGCTCAGCCTTGAGAATCGCACAGATGCTTCCCTCTTGGCATTACCAAAGGCTTGGGGGCATTTCAGAATCTAAGAGAGCCAATCCTCACCCAGGGAGGTGCTTGATAAACAAGCCAGAACTTTTCATCCAGAGGAGCTCCACAAACGTGTGATGTGCAAAAGTCACGTGCCTCATCCCACCTGGCGGGTCTGTGATAAACATTTGTACCACGTCTTAAATAACCTGGACAGTAATGAGCCATTGTTAAGGCGATGGCTGTTGGGCTCTTCTTGAATGGATCAGCCGTGCCCTTGGAAAAGCAAAAAGCTAGAAGACCAAGTAAACACTGAAGACATGACAATGACAAAAAGACATGAATAATAAATGCCTTCAAAAATATGATCTTCCTGGGAGACTTTATTTACACACTCAGCCTTTTTTTTTTCTTTGCTCTTTCTCTGGCTCTCAAAGAGGACTTAATCCCTCTGACGATTTTTCACTCAGAAAAAGACTAACAAACCCACATTGGGGAGGGAAATAGTGTTCCATTAATCGGGTGCAGCATGCCTCATGAATCATTACAGATATAAATTTCTGCCTCGAGTAGCCAAGTAGAAGGAGCACTAAAGTAGGAGTCAGGACACCTAGATTCTCATGACCTTGAATATCAAAAACTGGCTCTGTGACCTCGGGGGTCAGTTGCCCTTCTGAGTTCTGAATTCATTCTCTATGTAAAAGAAACAAAACACACGTGGGATCCTTTAGAAGATGAAGATAGGACAAGAGATGGAGCAGGGCTCCCGGTGTCCCATCACATCCCCGCAGCCTTGATTATTTCAGAGCCCATGGACCTGACCTCCAACAGCCAGCCCCTGAGGCTCTCTGGCCAGCAGATCTACATGCCAGATTTGTAGTGGGATTAAGCACCAATCGCCACAGGGACCGCTAGCTTGGCAACACGACCTTTGCCTTCCTCCCCTGTCTCGTTCCCCAGTCCCTCACCAGTGTTTCCTGGGATCATGTCTCATATAAATTATGTGCCCTGGAATCTCGGGGTCTGCTTCTGTGGGAACTCAAACTAGGACAGGAGGTCATGTGCCTTTCTACCAGGGCCTTACAATCTTTTTAAACGGCCCATCCTTATATGGCTAATCCTTCCTTGTGATGTAGGGAGTAGGCAATTTTCTCCAGGAGGCTGACTGGAGTGTAAACTTTTGAAAGTGACGCAGCTTGGCGTTCGTATCTCCCTGCTAACGTCTCAGGGCAGTTCCTGATGGTTCCTCCTGATTCCTAGAATCACCAGCAAAGGCGGAGGCAGTGATCGAAATGCATCTCCCCTTTCCACATCAGAACTTAGGGCCACGACCCCACTTCCTGTACGATAGGGTTTACCAATGTGCTACTGCACACTTCGAAAAGGGCTCAAACGTTGCCTGGGTGGATCAGTCGGTTGAGCATCAGACACTTGGTTTCAGCTCAGGGCATGATCTCATAGTTCATGAGTTCAAGCCCCACATCGGGCTCACACAAAGCCTGCTTGGGGTTCTCTCTCTGCCCCCTCCCCCACTCATACTGTCTCTGTCTCTCCCAAGTTAAATAAACTTTGAAAGGAAAGAAGGAAGGAATGAAGGAAGGGAGGGAGAGAGAGAGAGAGAGAAAGAAAGAAAGAAAGAGGCTTAAACGCCAGGATCGTCAGGATGTGAAGCAGGCAGAGTGGGAGTTGTGCAAGAAGATTCAATCCCCTGCCACTGCTTTTCGGAGTTCATGTGGCTGAAAGACCAGGGCTACAGCCTGCCAAATGACAAAGGTGCAAAAAGGCCCAGCTCCACGGAGACCCAGACAACCTCTGGCTTGGCAGAAACAGGGTCAACTGCAGCCAAGACCTGCTGAAGTCACCACTTCTGGGTCCGAGCCTGCTGCACATACAAGCTACCTGTGAGCATCTCCGGAGGAACCTCAGCACCCGGTGTGAGGTGCTGTCATGGTCAGCATCCAGGTAGAACAGGTGGGAAGCCCGCAGTGAGTGCACGCGGTCTCTGCCTCTGGTGGTGTTGCACTGTGCCCGCTCTGCCCGGGCCAGGCTCCCGGTGGACCTGCTGGACCCTGCTCAAGCAGCTCTGCTCTCCATGGCAGACTGCAAGACACAGTCCCCTTCCACAGAAAACCTGAGATCACAAAGAGGTGAAGAAGGGAGAATATGCTAACACGTCAAGGAAATACCAGGACAAGAGATGTGAATGATCGAAAGGAAAAAGGCAATTAGGAGGGAACAGAGTCTGCCTAGACGCAGACGAGATGAAACTGCCACGCTCACGGATCTCATATCACCAAAGGACGAGCAGACCTGATTTATCACTGTGGGCTTTACTGACACCTTAATGAAGAGAGTGAGCAGGAATAAAAGAGAAAAGGTGAAAGGAAAGTTGACATCAACTTAAAAGAAATGCGCCCTTCACACCAAAGCACTCAACGTAAAGGCCAGCCCACCAGGGCAGTGATGGGCAAAGATGCCCTTATAGGTAATATAAAGAGGCTCTTAAATGTGGATGGAAAATGTGACCTTCAGTCCTAGAAGATCTTCGGGATAATCTCGCCTAGTCGCCTCATCCTGTAGAGGAGGCAGGGCAATCCAGAAACGTGCAAGCTTTACCTGCGTCACACTGAAGAAGCCGCCACTCTAACAGAGCTCTTCCCAGCTAGTGGAGAGAACAAACTCAGGTCATCTTCATGCTGTAGGGAGGACCCCTGTATTTAAGAATGTCACCATATCATCCAGGAAATGTCACCCAACACACCAAATGCCTCCTAAAAGTCCTCCTTTGTTTACAGGTCTGCTTATAAACTAATAGGAGATGCCAGGCTCCCAGGGAATATCCTCCTCTCTACTGCAATAGAGAGTGACCTTCAGGTATGAACCTTTTTTTTTTTTTTAACATTTATTCATTTTTGATAGAGAGACAGGGAGACAGAGACAGAAACAGAAACAGAGAGAGACAGAGTGCAAGCAGGGGAGGGGCAGAGAGAGAGGGTGACACAGAATCTGAAGCATGCTCCAGGCTCCGAGCCATCAGCACAGAGGCTGATTGCAGGGCTCAAACTCATGAACCATGACATCATGACCTGAGCTGAAGTTGGACACCCAAAGCGACTGAGCCACCCAGGCGCCCCAAGTCTTTTCTTTTAAATGTCTGGACCTGGCAGACTGAGACTGACAACAACCTGCTCCTCACTTTACTTAGCTGAATGGCTTCGTCTTTGAAACCCAAATGATTTGACTATTACCTGTCAGGCACATGAGGATGAAAATGATTCAGGCCCTACGACCCCACAAACCAGAAAAGCAGAGAGCATAACCTGCAATCTCTCAGCCATTTAGTGAATGATCACCAGGTACCACACGCTGTGCTCCAAATTTTACATGAATTATCTGACCTGATTCTTGCCACCATACTACAAGCCGGCATTGTTATCCCTATTTCATGGATGAAGAAACTGAGGCTTAGAAAAGAAAATCGACTATGGTTCCACTACTAATAAATGGCAGAATCTGGGGATAGAAGTCTGCCTGGTTTCAAGCCTTTGCTATCCTACCTCTCAAATAAATACATATTTTTATTCATTTAATTAATCCCCACCTTGGAACAGAAGAGATTTAAGGTGGTGATATATGAAAAAATAGAAAAGCTGCACCAGAAGGGGCTTGGGGGATTAGGGAGGGTTTATGAGAGAGAGGACAAGGTATGGCTTGGCTGCCACTGGGGACAGGAGACATGCTGTGGAAGAGAAAGAATGACAGACGTTGCTGTGGTTCGGTGGAAAGCCAGTGTCAGCAGCCTTAAAACAGACATGGGGCCTTATGCTGCCCAAGAAAACGTACTTTGCAAAAAAGAGCATTGCAATTTCCCAGCATTTGTTTATACATTGTGGGAGTGTCTGAATTCTGAGGGAAGGGAGGGGAAGGCAATAACACAGAGAAAGAAATAAAAATATTGGGGGAAAAATTAAAACATATTTGCCTGAAAGTGGAAACCTGTTTGCCCAAAAGGAGGAAAAACAAATGAAATGTGAAAATGAATCCTCCCCCTGCAAAAAAACAAAAAAACAAAAAACAAAAAAAAACTCCCCGAGCTCCACACAACCCTCTCTTCTGAATTCTTAGACCATTCTCTGCTCCCATGATGAGCAGTTGAAATTTTTGCAACCCGAGCTTTGTTGCATACCAAAGAAATGCCTTTTAGGAGAAAAGAAATGTTGGGAAAATAAAAATTGCCATTTGCAGTCTCTTGAGGACATCAAGCGTTCATCTCCAGGGCTCAGTGAGGACACAGATGCATGGGACACAGCACTGTGGCCCATTCCGTGCAGCCTGAGACACAAACGCGGCTTATGTTACTGCAAACACAATGTGAGTTTGTTGTATTCGCTTATGAATTTACCGAGCATACTCCACAATGAAGTAAGAGGCAAACGTGAATACCCCATGATCCTTTCTCAGCTTACAAGTAACTGTACTAACAAGGCAGAACGGGCTTGCTGATGAGACAGGTAGAACTATGTTCCAAATGAGGAAACATTTCAATGAGGAAAGAGTTCAGATTAGAAAAGACTTTGGGGAGGGGGAACACCTGGGTGGCTCAAGAGGTTAAGCATCCGACTTCAGCTCAAGTCATGATCTCATGGTTCGTGGGTTCAAGCCCCGAGTCAGGCTCTGTACTGATAGCTGGGAGCCTGGAGCCTGCTTCAGATTCTGTGCCTCCCTCTCTCTCTGCTCTCCCCCTGCCCCCCCCGCTCATGCTCTGTCTCTCCCTCAAAAATAAATAAACATTTTAAAATTTTTTTTTAAAGAAAAGACTTTTTGGGGAGAAATGGTACTTAGGAAGCTAGACTCTGAAGGGTACAGAGAGATGATAACAGATCAAGTGAGATAAGGGACTTAGAAAGAGTGGATACACACAAGGAAAGAGCAGAGAATCAACTCTGAGCACAGGCAGGAGATGAAACTGAAAATTCTCATTCACTCAACTAGATCGGAAACATTTCCTGAGTACCTCCTACGTGTTAAGACACTATTGCACATGCTTGGTATACAGTACCACGAACAAAACAAACCTACCAGGCTCCTGGAGCTCATGTTCTTGTTGAGGGAAGACAGACAATAAAAATAAATAAATAACTGGTGTAGCATATTAGGAGATGTAAGGACTATAAAGAAACACCAAGCCAAGCACCGTGGAGGATATCAAATGCTAGGGAAGGGCAAAGTACGGTTGCCAGTTGTCAGTCCAAGAACACAGACAGTCTCAAATGAGAGGTGAAGGCATTCGAACTTGATTTCACAAACACTGAAGAAGTAAGGGAGGTTTTCTTTTTTTTTTTTTTTTTTTTTTTTTTAATTTTTTTTTTCAACGTTTATTTTATTTTTTGGGACAGAGAGAGACAGAGCATGAACGGGGGAGGAGCAGAGAGAGAGGGAGACACAGAATCGGAAACAGGCTCCAGGCTCCGAGCCATCAGCCCAGAGCCCGACGCGGGGCTCGAACTCACGGACCGTGAGATCGTGACCTGGCTGAAGTCGGACGCTCAACCGACTGCGCCACCCAGGCGCCCCAATAAGGGAGGTTTTCTGAGAAAATGCTTATAAAAGGCTGGCAGTAAAAGTCAGTGGTCAATGGAAGTTAGCTACTGGTGGTGGTAGTTAATTTGGGATGAATTTGAGGATACTACATTTGCAGCAGCACATGGGGTCATTAAACATAACATAGGATATAGAGAAGCACATAACAGAGATACCACGGAAGAGACTGGAAAGTGTATTTCACAGCACACCGGTCTTGCTAAATACTTCCCAAGAGGGTTCCGCCAGGAAAGAAATTTGGGAATGAGGCACACAACAACCCAACCCCACCTGGCAGCATGTTAAAGGTTCTGGATGGTCCTGTGGTTGGTTACACCAACAAACAGGAGCATGTTTAATTCTGTCTAAATCAGCATTTTGCATTCTTTTCCTGGCCAATTAACTTTTTAGGGGTCGAGAAGAGGCAGAATACCTATTAAAACCTGGCAGGATAAATTTTGTGAAATGCTGATCAAGAGGGAAAGTAATAAAACCCTGTAAATTGGAAGCAAAGGATGGATTTACAAAGGAGAGAGACACAGCTGATGACAGGCCGAGGCAACCACCTGATTGGGAACGGAGGGGCGTGCAGGAGGAGGGGGCAGAGGCGGAGCCGTCAAAGTCAGCGAGGACAGGAGGATGCCAGGATGCCACTAACAGAATCCTCAAGAACATCTCAATCAAAAAAGTTGAGCCACCTTCTGGGAAGGTACAATGAATGCTAACTCACTTCTTCTGAAAGCCTGCCATCTGACAGCAATAAAAACAAGGAATTAAGAACCGGATAATCTTCCTTTTATAAAAAGAAAGAAGTTACGGCTTTAGACAGGCAGCATCCTAGATCACCCCCACAATCAATGCTGAAGGGACGGAAAAAGACAGCGAATTTTGAAGAAGCAAGGAGAAAGTGTTGTCTTGAATTAAGCCTCATTTAATCAGGCTAGGAATGTAAAGAATATCTTAAATCATTAATCTTGAAAAACACATCTTATCCACTCATGCAGACATATGTAAGTCAAGCATCTGTTTTCTTTGGCTGCTGAGCAGGTTGTCTATCTATATTGACTAAATTGCCTTCCACCTTTTAGATGGCAATACATTTTTAAAAAGCAAAGACCTAAGAAGCTACTTGTGTTTATTGGCCAAGTTGGCTTAGAGGGCCAACCATCACGAGCCAGATTATCAATGTCAACTCCTACTCAGAGAGCAAATTTGTAAATTAATCACTTGTAAGTCCACATTGGAAAACACACACACACACACACAAAACTCAGATCTGATATAAATTTATTTTCTGATTCCGCTACTCAGGAAAATGCACTGAGAAAGAAGAAGGCGACTTACACGTGTTAAAATTTTCAAGTCCCTATTACACTGTCATGTGAAATTTATACTTATCTAATTTTTCAACCTATATAGAATTTACTTGCTAGCTCATAAATGCCACCAATTCTGTGATGTCGTTACAACAGAATTAATGTAGATATATCTATTTAAACAGCCACGTTGTGCTAAATTGAAGCGAGTTTCAAATCACGAATTATTACCATAATTTTAAAAGAACAACACACCTACATAGTACTTTGACCCAGAGGTATTCGGTAGATTAGTGCTTCTCAAACAGTAACGTGAGGAACTTGTTAAGCTGCAGATTCTGATTCAGAAGGTCTGAGGGGAGGTCTGGGATTCCACACCTCTAACCAGCTCCCTGGCAATTCACATCCTGCTGGTTCATACCCCACTCTTTGAGTAGCAAAGCAATAAACCATCTTCTAGGACTGAGGCTTAAGGGAAGGCAATGTGGTTTGATGAAGGAAGCTGGGTGACAGCGACTGAGTTGTTTTTTCAGTTTGCCTGCTGATTCCTGCTGGACCTTCTGGATCAGCACTGCCACCCCTTACGTCTGGGAAGACTTAGTTCAGGATCTGGAGTGCCTGAGTGGCTCAGTTGGTTAAGTATTCAACTCTTGATTTTGGCTCAGGTCAGGATCTCAAAGGTCATGGGTTCGAACCCCGTGTTGCAGTGTCAGTGTAGGTGCTTGCTTGGGGTTCTTTCTCTCTCCCCCTCTCTCTGCCCCTCCCATGCTCGCTCTCTCTCTCTCTCTCTCTCTCTCAAAATAAACAAACTTAAGAAAAAAAGTTCAGGATCTAAAATCAAGTGTGCAAAATGTAAAAGAGCAACTACAAAGGGAAAATATGACATTGTAATAATTGTATAGTTTCAGTGCAAGGCTCTCTGAGCTGCTAAGAACAATAAAGAGGGAGGTTCTTAGGTGGGTGGAGGCTGAGGTCTAAAATTTGGGTTTTTGTAAAAACCCAGCTGATTCTTAAGAGCACACAAGTTCTAGACAAGTTCCTACAAGATAAGTATTCTTCTCATTTTGCAAGAAAGAAATTGGAAACTCAGAAGATGCCCAGATCCACCCAACTCAGGACAGAGCTAAGATTCAAACCCGGGAGGTCTTTTGACATCAAGAAAGGAGCTCTTTGCTCTAAATCACACAGCTTGCCAAAGAGACCCCCCCCCCCAAACCATTATGGTTAACCTATGTTAGGGAAAACCATCGATGCCAAGTTACCAAGAAATACAGATATTCGGAACTACAAAGGAATTTGGTTTGCAAAAGTGGGGGTGGAGAGAGAAAGAGGAGCATTGTACTTATTAAAAGAAGTGGTGAGCGTTAGGAGCCAGCACAGGCTCACGGTCCGGAGTCTGTCCCTGTTTTCTTCACTGCCAATGGCAAGCTCCTAGAGTGCTGCCTAGTCCACAACAGGGACTTAATCAACAGGTGTTGTGTGATTGAGCAAATGAATGAACGAGGAACAGGCCAATACACTCCAACATTTATGGGGCTATTGAGTTCTTACTAGAGGCCAAGCACTATGGATATAAAAATAAGTACCAGACAGTCCCTGGCTGCCAGTGGTCAGCATCTATTTTCCTAATTAATACTTTGGAAAGAGTGTACTCCAAAATAATTTCCTGCTTACATGACATTTGATGTTCTGATTGCTCCTTCCTCCTCCCATTTCCTTGGCCTCTGAGCAGGTGTTAGTGACTTTTTCTCCTTCCTTAAGGGGTATGCTCACCCACCCCCTCATTCTGTGCCCAGGAGCCTGCTGTTGTCCCCAGCCCTCACTTCTTAGTGAGGTATCAAAATGAAGTGGCAAAACCATGGGCTCTGGACTTGTTAAAAGCTGGTTCCTTTACTGAGCACTTCCATGTTGTGGACACTGCCCTGAGGCATTATTGGTATCAATCATTTGGTTCTCACAAGTAACTGTGTGGGATGGCATGACTCAACTTTGCAGACGAGGGCACTGAGGCCAGCAAGGCTAGTGACTTGCCCAAGGTCAGCCACCTAGGAAGTGGCCAAGCGGCATAAAACCTGCGTGGTCTGACTCTAGAGCCCACCCTCCCAACTCTAACTCCAACCACCTCTCAGCGTAAAGGCCTCGAAGACCCCACCATCCTCAGCACATATCAGAATCACAGACTTGGTCTCTGGCATGAGTTTGGCACCTTAGACTGTGTGGCAAAAATCCCACCTGTTTCGGTAGGAAAGACACTCTTTACTTCTTTTCAAACAAAAGCTTAACACTGCTATCAGATAATTGTTCTCCCAAGTTCTTACCTCTACATGAGAGTGAGCTGAAGTGTAATTTATTGACTTGGTAAAAAAACTGTTTATGGATCCTCCAACATAAACAGGCAAGGAAAAAAAAAGTCATAGTGTCTCATATTATATTCCAATGGAACTGCTTGATTTATTTATTTTTCATATGTTTTATTAAGCCCTCTTCCTGGATATACCTTTTATCAGAGGAAAAACTGGGTGCTATAAGTCTATTATACGGCCATGTCTGAATATCTCGATTTCAAATATACACATGGATACACACACACACACACACACACACACACACACACACACACACAACTTTATAAGAAAGTCCAGATTGGATCCTGGGCAAAGTACCTTTGTGATACCTAACAAGGCTTTGACAAACGAGTTTGCTAATTGGACTGTCGAGCAACTGGAGAGGAACTGCGTGGTCTACAAGCACTGTAAAAATTCTCCTCTTTTTAAGGACAGAAGACAAGTTAGTGGTATAGAGATTACTTTTTAAATAAATCTAAAGTTAGTTTTAAACTCTTTACTGCCAAGTTCCATTTCATTAAGTGCAAAAATAGGTTCCTTCCCACCACCCAGAAAGCCTACCATAAGGGAAAACAGGGTAAGTTGAATTTTCCTAAAAATTTGTTTTAAAAGATATCACTATACACTAGTTTAGGCATCTAATTTCCTTGTGATAAGAAAGTAATCTTTCCTTCCTTCTCTCTCTCTCTCTCTCTCTCTCTCTCTCTCTCTGCTCTGGCTGCAGGCCAACATTTTCAAACAGAACAAAGCCAAAAAATAAAAGACACAGCGTACCCAGGTCTAACCCTCCATGTGAACTGGCCCGATGTAGCTCATAGCAATGTGGTCCTGAAGCAGATGCAAGATTTAGAAGGAAAAGCCAGGTGTTCAAGACAGTGAAGTGTGCCCTCTACCAGCTGGTTCTGCCCATTACACTCACCAGGTAGCCAATGTTGGCTGCTCCATCACTGGCTGAAAAGACATGCCTTTTTCCTGTCTTTAGAGAGACTGTAAGTTCTCTGATAAGGTATTTAAGGCCCTTCACAGTTTTTACTCCCATCCTACATCTCTCCTGGCGGCAGAGATGGCTAACCGGCTCCCCTTCTCTCCCGTAGCAGCAGATCTTGCCACCCCACCCAGTTAGAGACTCCATCATCACCCCTCCTTGCAACTGTGGGTGGCCACACATCTTAACGTGGCGGAGGGCAGGGGGGCAGGGTAGCGGGGGATGCCATGTGACTTGGAGTGCCACGTACAACCACTCCTCATGAAAAGGAGACTGCCTTCCCTCCCCTTACCCCAGCACACCAACTGTGACCATGTGCACACAGACGACACCCTAGGAGATGGTGGACCACAAAGAGGAAAGAGACCGGCGTCCCGGAAGACATCTTGGAGCAGAACCAATCACCTTTTCTAGATACCCAGCTACATCTATACTATCATGGGAAAGAGAAACAAACTTGTATGTGATTTAAGGAACTGTTTTGTTTTTTTTTTTTAATCTCTTTGTTACAATGGCTTAGCTTCGTCCATAGCAAATTCACTATCCTGGACTCCTGTCCCAACAAAGATGGAATCTGTCCACCATTGCCAATGTTCCCTCCCACCTCCAGGTCTGTGCCTTTTTGGGTACCTGCCTGTTGTGGGGTGTCCTCCCCCAGACTAAATGTCTTCACTCTCCAAGGTCCAGGTGTTAGCAGATCCCTCTTCCTCAGAAATTCTGTTGCCCTTTTAATCTGAAACTTTAGCTCACTGTATAGAACTCTGTTTCATGAGTATATTCCTTCATGTCCCCGTGGGACGGGCAATGAAGTATACTAAAAAAGCCTAAGACACTGCATTGCCTCTCTCACGAAGATGCGAACAAATATATTCTTAAATCGTGGTTGTCATGAAGAGACAAAAGCACATGCTCAAATACCTAGCATAATGGAAATACTCAAACAATTTTGCTTGTTCCTTTCATTTCTGGACAGGAGGAGCTGTGTGTTTTTTATTTCCCCCAAAACTTTGTTCTAGAAGTGGGCATATACTAGGGATAATAAATACTTTAAGTCACAAAAATACCCAAGTGTTTTTTTTTTTTTTTAGGCTCTTTTGCTACAAGCAAACTTGATGCTGATCACCTGTATAAAAGGCAAGCCTTAGTCTTTCATGTTTAAAAAAAAAATGCTATCTTTTGTTAGATATTGACTCCCCTCTCCTAAGCTAGATTCTCTATGAGTTAAGTGACTTGAACACAAGCCTCCCAGGGGCCATGGGGATACCAAGGAGTTGTGGTTTGCTTTGGAAGTTGGAGTAAGGAATATCAGACTCTTCAGTTTAGCATGCCAGTGGTTGGGGCTGCCTCTCAACCTGCCCCAAGGTAGACAAGATAGACGGACATCCAGGTTCACTTCTTCCCTGGGTTATAGACAAGAGGAACTCTCTCTAAGCTGGGAATGGCACAGCTCTTAGAACTTGCCTCGATCCACTGCAGAAATCCCCGGCTACGTAGGGTGTCTCATTTCATCATTATAAAATAGACCATGTTGGCCAATAAAAATGTGCTTTATGCCTGCCACAGAGGAGCCCAGCATGGTCCCTGGTGCCTGCTCAGTAGACAGAGCTACCAGGAACATCGCAGCATGGCGCAATGAAACCAAATCTCCAAGCTACAAAAATTGCCCTCTATCCATCCCAGCTTGCATCCAGATTAACTCAAGCCATTAATTATTTCAAGAAATATTTACGGAGTACCTACTATAGGCAAGCCAGAGTATATACAATAAAAAAGACAAAGACGTGAGGTTTTTAAAGTTCTATATGAGAGGCAGAAATAAACAGGCAATTTCAATATAATCTAATAAACACTATGCTAAAGGAATACAAGAATTCTGGAGGTGGTTCGAGGTGAGGACGGAAAGGTAAGCAGGGGGCTAGCTGGCTAGCAGGGGCAGCAGCGATGAACCTAATCCTCATCAGACTCCAGGTAGGTGTTGAGCCACCTCTTTTTTTTGCCCCTTATCTAGCAAGAGAAAAGCTTTTCCTTTTTCAGCAGCACTGCAAGGGCAGCCAAAAGTACAAGGGGCACGGATCGCCCACGGTGTTAATGAAATACCCTGTAAATGCCAAACAGGCAGAATGCAAAACTTGTTTCTGCTCCAGAGATCTTGATGTCTGCTTCCACAGGGCATCAGATTAATCCCTTTCACCATCAAAATCAATAAGAGCTGAGACAAGAGACAAGTAGGGAAAGCATCCGTTTCTGCAGTCTGAAAACCAAAATTAGACCAATTATATCGTTCAAGAGCCTAGATTTCATGGTGAGAGGCACCGTATGAATAAACCAATGATTGATAGATACATCTAACATGAGCACTGTGCAAAGCAGTGAGGAGATAAAGAGGCTCTCTTATTTGGGGATAGCTTTTGATTTTCTTACAGGTGGGGATTCAGATCTGATTCACATGCTACTCCCATCCTATTCCACTTTGAACTTCCTCTGTCGCTGGGAAAGTGACATGTGTGGAATTCTAGAGCGAAAATCTTAGAGATCGTCTAGCCAGTCCCTCATTTTATGGGTGAAGAATCTGAGGTTCAGAGAAGATAAATGTCTTGCCCGCCTAGTTAGTGACAAAACCAGAATTAGAACTCAAGTCCTGAACTCAGTTGAGTGCTTGTCCAACTAATCCACGAGGAGCCTAGAAACCTCAACCAAATACTTATTTGGGGAAGATTAATGATTTGCTTAGAGACCTTTTTCCTTTAATACCCTTCTTTCTCTGAGGGGTTTAAGAGTTTAAAAGCTTTCAGCCTGGCTTCCTACAGATATGAAGGCCAAGGCACAAACGTGCAGAGAAAAAGAAGCCACTGTCACCAAAAGAGGGTTTCCCCCAAGGACACAGTATATGTGCATGTGAGAGTGTGCGTTTGTATGTGTTCCTACATATTTTTACATATACACGTATGTATGAGTGCTGTATATGTACACGTGTGTCTGAGAGTTGTGAATATGTGTGTACATGTGTCTGAGGGTCTTGTTTGTATATGTCCATTATGGCTGCTATACCAGAATACCACAGACTGCGTAGCTTATAAATGAAAGAAATTTATATTTCACAATTCTGGAGGCTGGGAAGTCCAAGATCAGGGTTGCCAGCAGATTCAATGTCTGGTGAGAACTCGCTGTCTTGTTCACAGGCAGCTGCCCTTTCACTGTGCCCCCCACATGGTGAAAGGGAGTAGGAGCTCTTTTATAAGAGCATGGATCCCATTCATGAGAGCTCCACCTGCGTGACCTAATGACCTTCCAAAACTCTTTCACCTTCTTTCATCACATTGGATGTTAGGATTTCACATGAATTTGTGGAGGGGACACAAATATTCAGTCTATAGCAGTATCATATATATGTGTGTGTGTGTGTGTGTGTGTGTGTGTGTGTGTGTGTTTACACGTATCTGTGAGTGTGACTGTGTGTATATGTGGGTGTATATATTTATAAATTTGTTTAAGTCCCTTATATTTATAAGGGGCGAAAAGGAAGAGAATAGAAGAATCTATGAAAACTGCTTTTAACTGCTTTACAAAGCTATGCATCTATCTCACTAGAGAGTTACTGGGGGGTCGCTTGACTGCCAGCCCTTTTTAATGTCCAGTGGATAGAAAAAGTCACTCTACTGAAGTTCTAAAGAGTAAATGGAAGCCTGGGAAACATACATAAGAAGTGAAGGCACACCAAGTTGAAAAGTACTCTGGAGATTTCACTTCTCTCCATATTTGACAGAAATCATGCAAACACTTGTTGAAGTAAGCACTGAAATTCTATTTGGAAAGTTGTTCATATCTGCATATAGTGAGCAGTCTGGGGAGGTGTTCAACAAGAGCATTAGAGGCGGCCTGCACAAAGATCCAAGCATCAACCCTGGCCCTGTGGCTAATGCTGCCTCCTTTAAACACTGGCCTGGAATCATGCATTTGTTTGAACTTCCTGGTTGGCCTCACCATGACCTTGGGAAATGTCCCACACTCTATTCTCAGGAAGAAACTTATAGGAGGACACATCATTCTGAGGACACTCTGCTCTGTCACCCCACTGATGCACTAACAGGTTCAATGTGCTTGCCTTCCTAAAGGACCTGCTATCTCCCTACTACAAACCCTTCAGAAAATGATTTTACCTCTTCTCATGTTTTAAAAAGGTGACATCTTTTCAATCAGCATTTTTTGACATTCTGAAATGGAGATCTTCTTCATTACACTGTAAGATCTATGAGAGCAAGGACCATGCATTTTTCCCTCCATATCCCCAAGACCTGTCATGGTACATTTAAGTAAATGGAGATACTTCTTAACATATGTCTGAGTATCACAGAGACTGAAGTTTGACCACAAAATAATGAAGATCTGTTACTAAGATGATGCAATAGCACTTAGGTAAGGCTTCTAAGTCACTTAGCTACATGCCAGTACAGTCAATATAAGCTACATACCACAGTAGCTTTAACAAGGAGTGTCTGGGTCAAGGATTTGGGATAACTTCCTTGGGACACCACTGAATTCAGAGCCACAAGCAGCTGAAAGCAAGAAAAGCATATTTAAATGGACATTTCCTGCTGAACCAGACAAGCATTCAGCATTGGCTACAGGATTAAATCCCTTAGAAAGATTTCTAGCCTAGGGGCACCTGGGTGGCTCAGTCGGTTGAGCAACCGACTTCGGCTCAGGTCATTATCTCACTTCTCATGGGTTCAAGCCCCACATCAGGCTCTGTGTTGACAGCTCAGAGCCTGTACCCTGCTTTGGATTCTGTGTCTCCCTCTCTCTGGGCCTTCCCCACTCGCACTGCATCTCTCTCTCAAAAATAAATAAACATTAAAAATTAAAAAAAAAAAAAAAAAAGATTTCTAGCCTAGAGAATCACCACCTTGAAACCCACAGAACCCATATTTTCTCCTGGCACAGGCATGGCCACAACTTAATGAGAAAGGTAGCCAGTAATGCCTTTGGCTGAAATATTGGAGATTACACATAAAGGATTATTAAATCGAAATCTTTTGAGCTGATAGAAGTGCTAGGGGGTGTTCTGTTCTACTGGAAGCTTCTACTTTAAACAAAATGTCCTGAACTTTCATTGTAATTGCTTGGATCCTACCACAATCTATTTCATCTTTTTGACTATCAACACTTGGATCACCTGCCTGCTAGAAATGTGTTTCTACCACTACACTTCAACTGTGGAGCATGTTTATTTAGAGCAAGTTAAAGAAAATCTTCTCATCTGTACGCATCTGGCCATTGGATTCCAAGAACTCTTCCAAGCATCAGGTCTATAAAGCAGCAAACAACTGAAGGCACCTAAAAAGGAGTAAGAATCTCTGCAAAAACTCAGGCTTTCCAGACAGACAGAACCTAATAGAAATGACCATCTCTGCAGTTTTCTGCTAGGTAGTCATATGCCCTAGCAATGACCTCCTCTCTGCCTTAACAGGGAGGGTAGCAGCACTGAAGGCAGCAGGATACAGGCTCCCCGGCAGGTAAACTTCACTTTCAGATCCTCCTCTGTCACTTCCATAAATTTTTTTTAATGTTTTTATTTATTTTTGAGAGAGAAAGAGAAAGAGAGTGAGTGCAGGGAGGGGCAGAGATAGAGGGAGACACAGAATTTGAAGCAGGCTCCAGGCTCTGAGCTGCCAGTACAGAACCCAACGTGGGGCTCAAACTCATAAACAGCGAGGTCATGACCCAAGCCCAAGTCAGATGTTCAACCGACTAAGCCACCCAGGCACCCCAACTCCTCTGTCACTTTCTGCTTCTACAGTCTTGACCAAAATAACAAACCAATCTGAGTTTTGGCTTGCTAATAAAAAAAAAGGTAAGTTAAAAATGTCAATTTCATGAGCTATTGTAAAGATTAAATGAGATGTTGTTTTCCAGGCACCTAGAGCTGACTCTGACACTGGATAAAAGATGGTTAGGATGATTACCAGGGTATGTATGAGAACTGCCATTCCTGAGGCCTATAGATTCAGCAAACTTTTGGGGAGGGGGGGCAGAAATCTCACTGAAGGGTTAGTGACAAAGTCTGCAATTCCAAATCATTCTAACTAAGGAAGTGAAAAGAAGAACACAACTTCCCAAATATTTCAAACTTTTTCTAAGCAACAGTAAAAAGGTTCCTGGAATTGGTATGCACAGAAGAGGTCATATAATTTGGGGGTCAAATGTCTCCCTGGCTTCAATCCTTAAGCAACTGTGAAAGCTATTTATTACCAGGCATCTTCTGGGTCCTCTTCATCTAAAAGAAACATACAACACACACACACACACACACACACACACACACACACACTTTGGTGAACAGCCCCTCAGGGATTTTTTGTCTCCTGCAAAAACCAAGCAGGATAGAATTAGTGTAGGAACCTCTATACATAATCACAGAAGATATCACTTAATAAGATTAAAATTGAGTTTGTCAAAGACGACTAGATAATATACTACAGACTACAAGTTTAGCACTAATTTCAAACCCCTCACACATTAGCAAGGCCTATAAATTCATTTATTTGTAAACTGTACATCAAGGAACAAAGAGGCTATTGACAGCAAAGCTATTTTGGAGAAAGTTTGCCTCCCAAAAGAAATAAATGCATTTAAAACAGCTATTGACCAGGCTGCTGGCATTTAGTAAACCTTCTGAATTTGGATTCTAGAAGTGCATTTATAAATGGCCTATAGCTGTCTCTTTTTATTAGCTATTTACAATGAAGGATATAAACTTCTAAAATAGAGCACCTGTGTTAAAAATTCTACCATGAGCCTGGTAGTGGCAGGCAGTGCTGCTTCTGAGCTATGGGCAATGGATTCCGGAAGATTGGTTCAATCTTTGGGGAGTTTGGGGCTCAAACTCACCAACTGTGAGATCATGACCTGAGCCGGAAGTTGGATGCTTAACTGACTGAGGCACCCAGACGCCCGTAGCCATTCTATTTTTGTGTGGAGGAGTTCAGAGTAACTTTTCTCCTCCTTTCGCAAATTGTTTTAAGAAGAAAATACTACTTCAATAATATCAACATTTTATAGTTTTTGTAAAAGGTTTTAAAACAGTTTTCGAAAGAGATAGTTTGTCTGAAGATGGGTGGTTTTCATGACACAAAAACAGAGAAGTACGTTCTCTGGACAACCAGTGAAATTCTAACCACAGCAGGAGCCCAATCACTACACCTCATGGGGGACACAAACAGGGGTCAACACGGTATTCTGGAGAGGCTAAACGGAACTCACTGTTGCTGGCAGCACCCACTAATAAAAAGGAGGCACCATAGCCAGTGGGCCTCTCCGGATAGTGGAAGACAGCTCGTACCCTCTGGGCATCCTTCTGGCAGCCACCCCAGAATAGGGCTCCTCTCAACAAGTACTGGAAGCCATTCAACAAGCTGCAGCCCAGGCACTGGCCTTGGGACCTGTGGAGCCTGTTGGCCTATGGAACTGCAAGTGTTTGCAACCACGCATGCTGAGGAGAGCCTGTGTCAGCGGGGAACTACATTGAGGCACTAGGCGCTCAGATTCTGGACACACAAGGTGCCTGAAACCACTGCCTGGTATACACCCTTGGAACTGCAGCTACTCACCGATGTGGGGCTCTGGTAAAGACTGAACGTCTCACCATCAAAGCACCTTCTGTGACCTTGAGGCCTGAGGTGACCCTTCTTACCTAGATTCTCACAAATCCCACGAATAAAATTGGACAAGCCCAGCAGAGTTCCATCATCAAAGGCAATGGTACATTCAGTTTCGAGCCAGGCCAGGATCCCAAGGGATCAGTGGCCTCCGTGAGCAGGTGACAGCCCTGCCAGAGGAAACAGAGCATCCTGTAGGGGATATGCTGACCCCTCCCTGAGCCACTTGGGAGCCGCCACCTGAAGAGGTTCTGGTCGAAGGCATGGCCTGGCTTACCAATGGTTCTGCAAAACTGAAAGCTCATGTAATCCATTGGGCTGCGATGGCTACACACCACATGATGGCCACCTCTTAATCAACACTAGAGGAAAATGCTCGGCCCAATGGACTGCATGTGGTGGTGATGGCTGTGCAAGCCACCCCACCCAATACACCGCACTAAATCTTTACAGATTCCCAGGCTGTGGCAAACTGTCTCGCCATTGGGTCAGGAGGTTGGCCACTAAGTGACTACACTCTCACGATATCCTCTGTCTGGGGACAAGGACTACAGCAACAGCTCGCTGCATGGAATCAACAGATCTAGGTCACTCGTGGCATAGGTCCCTTCAAACAAGAACATGAACAGGACTCCTGAGCCAACAAGCTACAATGGCAGCCTACTAGGTGCATAAGCAAACCAGTTATGGAAGCCCACCTCAAATGCAGAAATGGGCCAAATCCAATAGGATAATCCTCAAGGATGCAAAAGCCAAGATGTGGGGCAATCTTGTGACTGCTGCCAATGAGCCCAACCAGTACAACAAAGAGAATTTAGCACATATTTCCAGGGGCATTTGCAAGCTAGGTTTTGGCAGATTAATCACACTGGACCTCAACACCCAGCTCTTGATTCCTCTGGTGACTCACTGCCATTGACACCTGCTTTGAATATGGAACATATGGCACCCACATGTCAATACCACCCTAGTCATGTTGGAGAAAAATCTCTGCCTCGTGTTCAGGTGCCCTAATGTCCTTCAATTAGATAAGAGGTCACAGAGAGCCACAATACCAGAATTCCCCTGGTATTGTCAGGCCAACTCCCCTGTACATGTGGGTAATGTTATAGGACATGCAGTTTGTACAGGATGTAACCTCCTTGTCTGGATTGAATGAGGGACCTAAAAGCATTGGGCAAAACAGCTAGAGCAGTGGGTTCCTGAGGAGGCATTGGCCCCTGGCTTAGGACACATGGACTAGATGGCCATCCCTGGATACTCTACATCTTAAGTGACACAGGAGCATTTCCTACCTTAGGATGTATGGGGGTAATGGAGGGGGGGGGTGGACACTGATTTCTCTCTCCCCACCCAGGACCCATAGTAATGCCCGGATTGATAACACCCTCATCAAAATCAGTACTGCTGTAGCAAAGGGAAATGACTAGAAATTATACTGGATCTGGCACCCAAGGCTGAGATCCCTTTTACCTCAGACTCCTATCTTGGTGGCCTGCCTAGTACAATCAGATCTTCCTCAGGCCATCAATGGATCTACCCATCAAGTGACCCACTGATACAAATTCAGGAGAAAAATCATTCCAATGTCCTGTGCCTTAATGTCACCCATAACATGGTTGGAAAGAACCCCTCATGTGTTTAGGTGTTGCCAACTCATGCAGGCAATTCGAGCAGAGGAAGATGTACACATTTTCTCTTTAAGCCACAAGCTGGCAACAACAGGTAGAAACAAGACATAACTGGATTAGTCAATGATCTAACAACCATACCATGATGGGGGTCACTTATTCTCCCCAGAATATGTTTCTCTGTAGACTTCAATGAGCAATGGAATGTCTTTCCCCTGAAGAAGAGTCTTACTGCCTCGGGGTCCTAGGACCCCTGTCCACATAGATAACTGCACGATAGGTTGGAGAGTCACCACTCTGCTGGCTCACCACAGGGCAGCAGGTGACACCCTTCCCAAGGGGCAGACTAAGGGGTGGTTCTATTTCACTGTCCAAGTTTTAATACATACAGGCCCTAGAAAAGACAATACACAAGCTAGACAAGCTGGTGATGGTAACTGGATTGTTCTTAATAACCTTCTGGCAGTACAGGGTGGCGCCTGCCATAGCCAACAACTCTTGCTATATGTACTTCAGTGTCTGTCAAGACAGAGCTGAGAAAATCCACACACTGTTATCAGTAAATCTCCTGTCCCCATTAAGACACATTCTTTGACCTTTTTTAAAAAAATTTTTTAATGTTCATTTATTTTTGAAAGAGCGAGAGAGACAGAGTGCAAACGGCACAGGGGCAGACAGAAAGGGAGACACAGAATCCAAAGCAGGCTCCCGGCTATGAGCTGTCAGCACAGAGTCCAATGTGGGGCTCGAACTCAGTAACCGCAGATCATGACCTGAGCTGAAGTTGGATGCTTAACCAACTGAGCCACCCAGACACCCCATTCTTTGACCTTTTTAGCCAGGTAAAGCCTGATACCCGGGCCACCTGGCTAGGAAGCATACCCAGAGACGTTCTGATCATCCTCCTCAGAAGGTCCTATTAGTGGTCCTGACCACATGCTGTCTCCATTGGGCAGGGAGGCTCTGTGAGATTGGAATCACACCCAGACCACAAAAGATATCCCTCCACCTCCATATTCAGGGTAACCATCAGTCCTATCCAGTGTGACATACTTTGTTTTTCCCGGCATCAATGAGATTTGGGGGTGGACGACTAGCAAAGCATCTCAGGACAGTCAATGGATACTCTGGGCCTGGAACATTCCCTTATATGGAAGCCAGGTGCCAAGCTGCCACTTGGCCCCAGAGTCTTCTTCCTTATTAGGAGAAATTGTTCCCCGTTCTGGGTAGTCAACAAATTTCCTCATATTGCTTACTAGTGTGTGCTATATGGCACCTGGCCAGACCCACCAGCGTATCTGGCTCCCCCTTCCCCAGCCTTCACCTCAGGAAGGGCATGGGGTCTTTGCCCACAGAAGAGTGTATGCAGTCCAACCCCCTCGTGTCAGCTATCAGGAGGAACCCTCTGGCCAAGGGAGACCGGCACACAGCACAGACACTGATCTGGCTCTATCACTTCTCTTTTGTAGCAAAGTGCTGTTCCAAGCAGCGCTTTGCACATTGAGTCCTCTTTGGGGACTTGGAGCCCACAAGCTGGCATTGTCATGCTCTTTACCATCATCTTTCATGCAGTGGGAATCCTCGCCTGGGACTGTTAGCTGGATTTTCCTGCTCTACACATAGCATAATGTCAGGTAGCAATAACTGCTATGTAGAAACACAAAGCAGGATATGGAAAAGAGAGACATGGGCAGAATAACAGAAGATGAAGATGGGTCACATAGAGCCTTTAAGTTGACAAAAAATCATGAGATGTGTTCTAATGTGATGAGTACCTTTGTGGAATGCATGCATGGTCACCTACCTTGTGTGGACAGTCTCCGAGCACACATTCCATGGCGCCTAGCACCAATGGGAGGTTGCCTCCCTGAATGAACAGTCAGCCATTTCATCACTGGGTCATCTCAGAAGATAGACACTACTGATAAGTTATCAAGTGCCTTTGCAGAATCTTTATTCTAATCTTTTGATGTTACTGAAAATAATAATAATACATTCCTCCGCATCATGGTGAGGAATAAAGGAGAAAATCCATGTAAAATGTTGAAGACAGTGCATGCCATAATCATATAATAAATGTTTATTATTTCAACACACAGTAAAATAGAATAGAAACGCCCACTTAACACATAAAGTTTATTGTAAATAAAGACAGAGCCTTGACTTTATTTCCATTTCAGATTTGCAATCAAGTCTACACTTTGAGTAACACAGTTCTTGCCATGCTCCTTTAGTTACCGTCTTAGTTCAGGCCGCTGTCACAAGATACCATAGACCAGGTGGCTTAAACAGACACTCATTTCTCCCATTTTTGGAGGTTGGGAAGTCCAAGATCAAAGTGCTTGTAGATCCGTTGTCTGACTTGTAGATGGCCACCTTCTTGATGTAGCCTCACATGGCCAAGACAGAGAGACAGAGATAGAGACAAAAATAAAAAGAGAGAGAGAGAGAGTGGACAGAAGGGAAGCAAGCTCTCCTGTGTCTCTTCTGATAAAGATACTAATCCCAACATAAGGGATCCACCCTCGTGATCTGATTACCCCCAAAAGCCCCATCTCTGACTACCATCATTGGGGATTAAGGTTTCAATATATAAATTTGTGGGTGGACACAAATATGCAGTGCATAAGTTACCCCTTGACCATCCTCTGTTACCAAGAGGGTAGGAAATTCATATTTTTAAGCCAAAGCAGATACAGTATCACTCTGCTGCCGATAAAAATATTACTAATTCCCTGCAGCCTCCAGGATGGCTTTGAATGTTGATGAAAAGCCAGAGCCCCAGAGACAGTCATTTCTTCCCAGAGGGAGTTTTTTGGGCATCTCCATGCTTCCTGGGCTCCTATAACACCAGCTTCCTCATTTGTAATTCCAGCCACATTTTTGAGGACATGCATTTCAGGTAGCCCATCACAATGAGAATACAAAAATCTTAAAGATGACCCAAGAAACCTATTTCATACTTCAAAACTTCCCTTTTAAAAGCATCAATGAAAAACTGAGAAACCTTAAATTTTGTTGTAATCATTTTTTTATATGCCTCATGAGAAGGTTTTGAGAGTATGGGATATAGTTCAATGAAGGCATGAAGATTACATCCTTGCTGGACTCAAGAAGGCCAATACAAGACATTTATCAAAGATTCTGGCTGGAGTTGTTTAGAACTACCACTGGAATGTCTACTAGGTACTATGTGCTTATTCACTCTTCTTTAATTCTTTTTTTAAAATTTTTTTTAATATTTATTTATTTTTGAGAGAGACAGAGACAGAATGAGAGTGGGTTAGGGGCAGAGAGAGAGGGAGACACAGAATCGGAAGCAGGCTCCAGGCTCCGAGCTGTCAGCACAGAGCCTGATGCGGGGCTCGAACTCACGAGCTGTGAGATCGTGACCTGAGCCGAAGTCGGTCACTCAACCAACTGAGCCACCCAGGCGTCCCGTCACTCTTCTTTAATTCTTAGCACAACATGGCGAGGTACATATTATTATCTCCACATTACGGACAAGTTAATGGAAATACACAGCAGTGACATCATGTGCTCAGAATAGTAGTAGAGCTAGGTCTCAAACCCATGGCTCTGACGCCAAGGCCCACACTCTTTCTTCTGTTAGATACTGTTTCCCAGAGCAACAGTCAGAGAACGGTATCCTTTATGTGAGTAAGGAGAGGCTCACTTGATTTAGGGAAAAAAGAAATGTACTTCATCATGAAATGTATTCACTTATATCTGTAAGAGACATTCATCCCTCATCAAAGGGGGTGAGGGGATGAAAGACTTTTCCCTTATGGGCATCACTTACCACGTTTCATGGTTAGTAATTAATTCCATTTGAAACCGGGGCCTAAGGTTAATGAGTGAGTGAGAGAAAGAGGAAAAAGAATGTAGGGGAGAAACATTATAAAGGCCCTAAAGAGATGGAAGGGCATGGATAGAAAAAGTAATAAGAAAATAGAAGTGTTTTTGTGTTCTATTTCTCTTGAAATATTAGAAGTAACTTCCTTATCAGCAAGGCTTTTGAGACAGACCTCTGAAAATGTCTTTCAAGACAAAGAAATGAGGCCCTACACTATTTGGGGGGTTTCTATATTAACTTAAGCCTTGCAAATCCAATAAGATTTCCAGACAGAATCCCAGGAGATCTTGCTGTCTCCAACATCAGCAGGAAGATTTACACTAACTGAATATGGCTTTTCAGCAGGGCCCGCTCAATTGGCTCCATCTGTCTAAGTAGGATTCTAACATAGAAACTGGGAATAAAAAGTAGGAGACCGGTCTAGTGGGTGTCAGCATGGATACAAGTTGCATATCCAGATTGGTATTTAAAAATATATCAGGATGAAGCAGATCTTCGTGTTAAAGAGAAGGCAGACAAACAAAAAGGTATCACCCGCAGATCCACAAAAGGGGAGTAGATGCCAGAAGCAGTCAACAACAAAGATTTTGAACCCAGCTACAAAAGAGTCTGCTGTCTGCTGATGGGAAACACATGCTTTGTTGTACAGAGAAACCCGCTTCTGATCTTCCGAGTATATTCTAGGTACTAACATAAGACGACAAAGGATGCTTTATGGCTCTTTCCAGATGGACCACAGAATCTTGCACTGCAAGTTGAAAGAGGTTCAATGTGAATCTGAGTCCCAAACAACCATTTATATTCTAATCACAAGCTGTCTTGTTTTATCATCCTGTTGTATCTTTACCTAAACGTTTTCACATCCTCAGATCCTAACACAGTCATGAACAACTTGGTGGGATGCAGCTCAAACACTGTGCAAAAACAGTTCAGGACAATGAGATGCTACTTGTGTCTTCCAGCAGAAGTGGAGGCTCAGAAGGAAGGAAACAGGACTGAACTGGACACTCACTGCTTATATAACTGTTACACCATACTTCTAAATCACATCTTCAAGGAGACGTGAAATCCACTGTCCAGTGAGAAACAAAGCCCATTTCCTACATTTCATGTTGTCAGTGTAACCATCTCAATTTCACTCTTGCCATGATTCCTTACAACTGTCTAGAAGTTAAATACATCGTTCCAGGGGTTCCAGGTAAGTGCGCACAGCCAGAAAAGAGTAGGCTCCCATAGAGATCTTGTCTCATGTACATTTCGATTATAAAGTGTTCCAAACTTGCCATTGGGTCTTAGGAAGTTCAGGTACAAGCAGGTCAGGTAAATGAAAGCCCTAGTCACACACACAAACACAAAACAATTATTTTGAGTCATTAAATGTAAACTCTCCCTCATTGGATCTATCACCAGTATGTGTCAGTTCGACCACGCTGACGGTTGGTAAATGGTCACTAGGACCCTATGCCTCACTGTGAGCCAGCAGCTAGACACTGGAGAGCTAGCTGGCAGAGCAGAGCCCAGTGTAGGGCAATGGCCAGCCAGCACTTTTCTGAGTGGCTGTGCTCTTACCCAACCAAAGGCAAGGAGCCAAGGGATGAGAGTCCCACTTCCTGTCCAATGTTATAACTACCTCTAGTAGCTGAAATAGTTATTCATTTACTCCACAAAGATTTACTGAGGTTATTCTATGGGTTAGACATTGCACAGGACCCTTGTGATACAGATAAACAAGGACAGGTTCCCTGATGTCCTGGATTCTCAGAATGAAGGGCAGGGACAACCAATTAAAGTGGCCCAGCATCATTGCCAGAACAGCAGTAGAGAGGAAGCCTGCAGCACAATGGAAGCGCCTAACCTAAAGTGAGAAAGAACCAGCCAAGACAAAGCAAGGGAGGGTGGATTCGTGAGGCATAAAGAAGACTCCGTTTGACTGGTGCAGAGGGAGCTGGGGCTGACGGGGAGAAGAGCAAGAGATGAGTCTGGAAGGACTGGCAGGAGTCAGAAAACAAGGGTCCTTGTTGGCTACATAAAAGAACATGACTTGGTCCTAAGAGCAAAAAGCATTGTGTTCAAGAACAATCACAGCTATACTCACGAGAATGGTCAAGAGGAGAGTGAGACTAGAGACAATGAAGAGGGGAGAGGGGTGACTGAGGCAGACATGGATGGAGAGAAGGTGCCCTGAGCTAGAGCAGCAACAGAGACAATGGAAAAGAAGACACACTCAAAAGATTTCAAAATAGAACTGACAGAGCCTGGAAGGAGAAATAAGATAACAAGAGAGAGGGAGACAAACCACAAGACTCTGAAATACAGAGAACAAACTGAGGGTTGCTGTGGAGCACTGGATGGGGGGATGGGCTAAATGCGTGATGGGCAGTGAGGAGGGCACTTGTTGGGATGAGCGCTGAGTGCTACATGGAAGTGATGAATCACTAAATTCTACTCTGGTAATCATTATTACACTATATGTTAACTAACGTTTAAATAAAATTTAAAAATTAAAAAAGAATTGACAGAGTCTGCACATTGACTAGATGTAAGGGAGGCAAGAGCATCAAAGATATTATTGCCTGGGTGCCTGACTTGGAAAAGTGGGTGCATATCAGCACCATTCCCTGATCTGAAGACAAAGCAGGCCAAAACAAATCTAGGAGGAGGAAGAATGTGAGTCCTATGACGACACACTAAGCTTTGAGGGACCTGCAGGGTAACCTAGCGTACTCATCCAGGAAGGGGCTGAGCTAATGATGTCAGGATAGCGGTTGGGGCAGGAGACACAAATTTGGGCGTTGCCAGTCTAAAGATAATAAATGAAGCCATAAGCACGGATGGGATCCCCCAAGGACAGCATGAAGTGAGAAAGGGAGGGGTGGGAAGTGGACGGAAGGGAATAAAGAGGCTGAGGTCAGAACGGTGTGGTCACTCACATTTCAGGCTGCCCTGCTGGGGGCACCTGCTGAGGAGTCCTAGAGAAAGACCAGAAGATGAAGCACACACCAACCAGCGGCCCCTCAGTGATCAGTAGTCTCAATGCCTAAAACCCAAACAGGATCCGATTAGTGGGTCCAGGACCACAAAGGAAGAAGTGAGGAGGGGAGAGGAAACCCTGGGGGAAAAATTACATTCACTTGACATTCAGCTCTAAAAATGGATTTACAGCAGACAGGAACCTTATTGGCTGCTTCCTGGTCAAATAGGCTGAGGGACCATCCCAGAGAAACATAATGTAAGCCACAAATGTAAGCCATATTTGTGATATTAAATTTCTAGTAGTTACATTAAAAAGTAAAAATAAATATGAGAAATTAATTTTAATACATATTTAATCTAACCTAATATATCCAAAATATCATCATTCACTAAGTAATCAATATAAGAAATTATTAATGAGAAATTTTACAGTTTTTTGGTATTAAGTTGAAATCCAATGGGCACCTTACTCTTACAGCACATCTCATTCAGACTGACTGCACTTCAAGTGCTCAGTGGCCACATGTAGCTGGTTGTACAATGCAGGTTTACAGTTTGTATACAAACAATTTACCTTTCCCCAAATTTTACGTCATTAAAAAAAAAACCATGGGGCACCTGGGAGGCTGAGTCAATCAAGCGTCCAACTCTTGGTTTCGGCTCAGGTCGTGATCTCACAGTCTGTGGGTTCAAGCCCCACATCCAGCTCTGCACTGACAGTGCAGGGCCTGCTTGGGATTTTTCTCTCTCCCTCTCTCTGCCTCACTCACACTTGTGCACATGCTCTCTCTCCTCTCTCTCTCTCGAAATAAATAAATAAACTTAAAAATATATATTAAAAAAAACCCTGAAGAAGTCTATGATCAACAGGAACTCTCTAAAAGATCTACGGAGCAAGCAGGGTATCAAATCCACATGAAGGAGAGTTAGAACACTAGGGAGCTTTTTCTTAACACTGTCACAAAAGGAAAAGAAGTTGGGGACAGGCCGACCTCACGTTCATTGCTGAAGAGTAGAGCAGATGGCAGCTGCTGCAAAATGGAGATCAGAGCTGGTTCCCTATTAGGAATAAGTCATTTAATACACAGTAGGTGTATTAAATAAGTCATTTAATACACAGTAGGTGGCATAGCACATGTCACCCTCCAGAGACGTGGGGGAAGGGTTACAACTTGCCAGTGGAGAGACGCCCCTCCCCAGCCCAGTGACAGCTAAAAAGATTTCTAACTAGAACCTCTCAAAGTCTTTTAGTCATCTCTTCACATCACCTGGCAAGGGTGCGTGTGATTTCCTCATCATGGGGACACTAATGGGACTCGGCTTCCCTGCTCCCTATTTTCACTTCATCCACAGCAAGGTGGGCTCCCCAAGGAGGAAGGGCAGACAGGGGAGAATCACATCGCCCAGCCTAGGATCACCTGGCACTCCAATGATCACTGAGATCAGGAGCCCAGCTCAATTTTGCTGGCCTCACTTTTCCAACTTCTGGACCTCACTGCTGTACCTCAAACCATGAACATTCTTTTTCTCTTTGGATAACCCCAAATGTTGTTAGGTGGAGAACTCACACCCCTGAGAGAGGAAAAAAAAGGGTGAAATGTGGACACCTAAACTTAGAGAAAGGAAGCACTATTAACCATAATAGCGGTTATATAGTTAACGGACCAGACTTTGAAGACAAATCCAAATCCCGCCACTGACATTTGCTAGTAGTGTGACCCTGGGCAGAAGACTTGACTCTGCAAGAGTTTCCTTAGACCAGAAAGACGGGGAGAATCACCATGCCGACCTCACAGAGACTTGGGAGGATCAAAATGAGTTCATGTATTAAAGCAAGTGTATTAGAAATTCAAATAAGTAGAATGGGCCTGGAACACACTAAGAAGTATAGAAGCGATTACTATTATTGATTACGCTACTCTTGGGTGTTCCATAAATAGTAGCTATTGTTGGGGCGCCTGGGTGGCTCAATCGGTTAAGCGTCCGACCTCAGCTCAGGTCATGATCTCACAGTCCGTGAGTTTGAGCCCCTCATCGGGCTCTGTGCTGACAGCTTGGAGCCCGGAGCCTGCTTCGGATTCTGTGTCTCCTTCTCTCTCTGCCTCTCCCCTGCTCATGCTCTGTCTCTTTCTGTCTCAAAAATAAATAAATAAAAACATTTAAAAAAAAAATAGTAGCTATTGTTATTAAAATCCCTACTCCTTCCTTTAAAGCTTACCTCAGCAATTAACTCATTCTGTTGGCTTTTGCTGTCAATGCCACTCTACCAACCCACTACGTTCCACGCACAAAAGCACACTAACACACTCACATCTGATGCCCCTCCCTGGGCAGCTGGGGCTTCCCACACTTCCCATTCTTAACTCCGTGGTACTGGACATAATAACTATATGCCTGTTTGTCACACTCCACAGTGCTGCTCCTTAAATATTAAGGTGCAGAACAATCATCTTGGGATCTTGGAGTCAGGAGATCCAGGGTGGGGCCTGAGCTTTTGCACACCTAACAAATTTCCAGGTGATGCGGACACTGCCAGTCCATGGGCCATGATACAAACAGCACTGATGTAGACCACAGGGTCCTCTAGAGCAACAATTGGAGACGTTGGCTCCTGGTGTCTCCTGCCCTCATCTCAGTCCCTGGCTCGTGGCTGAACTAACTGGAAACAATAACACCCATTCCCGGAGCTCAGGCACCTCCTTTGTAGCTCACCCACATGTCCAGAATCTGTGAGGTGCTTTGAGGTCAAGAGACTCTTCTCAAGCATAATCACCCCCACATTAAGCTTACCCAAAAAGCTATGCTTAGTCAAGAGCAACTCTAGGGTGTGAAAACTATATGCAGGGTCAGCCTCTCTAATGAGAGGGTAACAAAAATGTGTGCACATAATTACCAATGGCGCAGGGCTAGCCAAGGAAGCTCTCAAGGAGTCACTCACCCTGAGAAATTCTCTGTGAACAGCTCAGTGCTTCCAGGCCAGGCTGTCCACCATCAGCCTATTTACCTCCCAGAATACACAGGGACACATGCGACCCCTGCTGACTGGTATGTGGGAAAGCATCAGGAAATCAAAACTTTGTTAACAAGAGCATACTTTTCCTTAACCACCTCTTGAGAGGAACCACAGGGGAGGGGAGAATGTACCCCATCTAGAACCAGAAGACCTGCACTGAAAGCCCAACCTTCATTTATGGATTTATTAAGTTCTTACTATGCACAAGGCACCATGGCAGGTTCTGAGAAAATGCAAAATTCTCTGCCCTCATGGAACTATGTTGGGAATGTTACGTGTTCATTCGGGAAAATAAAGCAGGATAAAAGAACAGGGTAGACAGGCTTCCATGGAAGGCAGCTCTGAGAAGAGACACCAAGGAAGGGAAGGAGTAAGCCATGCAGATATCTGAGTGAAGAATGTTCCAGGCATGTTTAAGAAACAGCAAGAAATCTGGTGTGGCTGGAGTATAGGGAGTGAGTCAGGGAGAGGAGTGATGAGAGATGCAAAGCCAGGAGGGCCACACAGTAGGACCCATGGAAAGAGATTTGATTTTTTTTTTTCTGAGTAAGATATAACTGTCCTGGAGGGCTCACATGCAGAGGAATGGTGTGATCTAACCCACATTTTTAAAGGTCACTGCAGCTGCTATATGGAAAACAGAGAGAGGGGAGACAAAGGGTGGATGCAGGCTAACCAGACGGGGTGGGGGGGGGGGGGGGGGGGGGGCTTTACCATCACCGGTCCAGGTGAGAGTGGGTGTGGGCAAGGGGTGATGACAGAGATCTCAACAGAACTTGCTGAGGGAATGGATGAGAGAATAGAGGTGGTTTTGGCCCTAGGACTTAGTGTGGTAAACAAAATAATGGCTCCCAAAGATATCTGAACCCTAATCTCCAAACCTGTGAGTATGCCATCTTCCATGGCAAAAGGGACTTGCAAATGCAATTTAGTTATAGATCTTTAGATGGAGAGATTATCCTGGATTATCTGGGTGAGCCCAATATAGTCTCAAGGGTCCTTATAAGAGAAAAACGGAGGCAGGAGAGTCAAATCAGAGAAGGAGATGTGATGGTGAAAACAGAGGTCACAGTGATGCAGGGCAGAAACTCATGGAACACAAGCAGCCTCTAGAAGCTGGAAAAGGCAAGAAAACGGATTCTCCCCCCAGAGTCTCCAGGAGGAACCCAGCTCTGCCAACCCATTTGGACTTCTGACCTACAGAACTGTGAAGCAGTAAAATTTATGTTGCTTTAAGTTGGTGGGAATTTGTTACAGCAGCAATAGGAAACTATTACACCTGAGTTCACACTGGTGCCTTTTATTGAGACAGAGAGCACTAGAGAAGGAGCAGGAGCTGGGAGCTCTGTTAGGTTGTGCTAAATTTGAGTGCCCAATATTTATCCAGGTGGAGATACCAAGTGGGTAGATGATAACCGATCCTGCAGCTTCGAGGGAGATTTGAACTGCATGTGACCTTCTGTAAAACAGGTGTTATATCTTTTTTTTTTTAAGGTTTATTTATTTATTTATTTATTTATTTATTTAGAGAAAAAGAGCATGAGCAGGAGGCTGGGGAGGTAGGTGGGGCAAAGAGAGAGGGAAAAAGAGGATCCCAAGCAGGATCCACGGTATCAGCACAGAACCCGACTTGGGGCTCAATCCAAATAACTGCAAGATCATGACCTGAGCCAAAATCAAGAGTCAGATACTGGGGCACCGGGGTGGCTCAGTCAGTTAAGTGTCTGACTTCACCTCAGGTCATGATCTGACAGTCAGCAAGTTCAAGTCCCGTGTCGGGCTCTGTGCTGATAACTCAGAGCCTGGAGCCTGCTTCAGGTTCTGTGTCTCCCTCTGTCTCTGCCCCTCCACCATGCATTCTCTCTCTCTCTCTCTCTCTCTCTCTCTCTCTCTCTCTCTCTCAAAAATAAATAAGCATTAAAAAGAAAGAAAAAGAGTCGGATACCAACTGTGCACCCCTCTTCTTTTTTTTTTTTAAGTTTATTTGTGTATTTTGAGACCAAGAGAAAGCACGAGAGGAGGAGGAGGAGGAGGAGGAGGAGGAGGAGGAGGAGGAGAGAGAGAGAGAGAGAGAGAGAGAGAATCCCAAGCAGGCTCCACCCTGTCAGTACAGAGCCTGACATGGGGCTCAAACCCAGGAACCTTGATTTCAAACCTGAGCTAAAGTTGGACACTAAACCAGCTGAGCCACCCAGGCACCCCGGATCAAAGGAGACATTTTATCTAAGTGTTCAAATTATGCCACTAACATAAGGCATTTATTATTTCTAGAAATCAGCCTCTAATCCAAAGGCAATGGGAGTCATTTTTCAGAGACATTTTAAAGTCTTCTGTCTCCACAAACCTCATCATATCCCATCAAGCTCCACAGAATGGAGTTAGCAGCACCTGGGTGCCACAATTCTCAAGAACATGCCAGATAGCCCAGGGCATTCCCAGTTGATAAAGCTATAATGAAATCCGACCCCCACCACACTCCCTGCCTGACCAACTGTGATGAGCTCATATCCAATGGCCAAGTGATGGGATGTGTATTCCATTTCCTGCTAAATTATTAGTGAGTTTTAAAGAATGTTGGAGCCCAGAGAAGTCCGAACCCCACCAAATGCAGGATCCATTCAATTATTCATTCATTCATTCATTGCATGATGATCTGCTGAGCAGAACCAGGCCAGGTCCTGGGCATCACCAGGTCGGGCAGAACGAGAGCAGGGAGTACTCACACAATCTATTCTTCCTACAACCTCTCATCCACCTGGGAAGGAGGCATTTGCTCTTCCCAAGGCTCTGGTATCCTATGGATCCACCACTTCCGGTGCCTTTGGGCCAATTTCCAAACCTGTCTGCATCTCAGTCTCCCCATCCATAAAATAAGAATCATGATCCCTCAAAAGCATTTAGGATAGTATTTGGTCCCAAGGGCCCAATAACTGGCTGCCTTCTTTGTTATAGTTATTACTGTTCAAGTATCACAAATTTTTTTTATAAACAGCCTAAAATACATCTTCCTGAAATATCCAGTAGGACTAACTAAAATCCCTCCTCCTTCTGCCAGCACTGCAATATCTGAAGGCAGATTTTATCACTGCTTTTCATCTTTTTTCCAGAGCAAATATACTCAACTCCTTTACCATCCCGCACAGAACTCACTCCCAAAACCGTTCCCCATCCTCGCCGTTGTTCTTATGTCTTTTAGGTTTGGCCACAGTCCTCTTAAAATATGGCCCTCAATGGAACACAGTGGTCTGACCAATGTCAAGTATAATAGAACTGTTACAGAGTAAATCTTTAGCATTAAAAGATTTAACAATCACCATTTCACTTATTCACAAGCAGCAATACCAAAGATCTGTGACATGTTCTAGTGTGAAATTTCACTGAAATACAAATTTGGATATTCCAGATGATGCACCTAGTGTTTGGTGGAGTTACTGAGGTTCCAGGGGCCCAGCATCTTTCTGCAATAAAACCTGGAGATTCTTCCCTTGTCCTGAGATGCAATAATGCCCATGATGTGATCACAAACTCAGGTGCTTGTGAAGACTTGACAACAAGCAAGAGAAGATACTTTAGTAAAACTGTATTCACATAAAAGGCTTTATACAGAAAATGTGATCCTAAGAGAAACATGATCCCTAACAGAAATACCATTTGGGATAAACAAGGATCCAGATAAACATTTCCGGGTTCAGAAGTTTGGAGGTTTGTGATGGCCTCTAATGTATCTTTCATAAATGTCATGTATCCTCTGTATACATATCAGTGAGGCTGAAGAACACTCTAGGTCTTCTGTACATGAAACAGGCAGTATAGTGGGTACAGAACTGAATTAAGAGACAGGTCCCTAAGTTCCAGACCCAGCTCTGCCAGGCACTGTGTGACCTTGAGAAGTTGCCACTCTTGTGGGTCTCAATCTCCCTGCCTGTAAAATCAAGAGGCTGGATGAAGTCAGGGACTCTTAACCTGCTATCCAAGGACAGATAGGTCAGGGGAGATGTTTATCTGGTGAAGTTTTAAGGATGTGAATATGTGCACTTTAAGGGTCAAAGAGCCACAGCATTTATCAAATTCTAGGCATTGTGGTAAGTGCTTTATAGAATAATACCTGTAATAATTGCTAATACTTAAAAAAGTTACTATGTGCTTTATAAATATTATTTTACTGACTCATAATATTCTAATGCAGTAGGCACTGTTATTACCCCATTTTATTGATAAGAAGGTTAGATTTAGAAACATCAGGTAACTTGCTTGAAGTCACCCAGCAAATAGTTCAAGGTGAAATTTCCACACAGGTCTCAATCCACAGGGCCTATTCTTATCCACAATACCACACTGCTTCCCAACCAGTTTGGTAACTGGGTAACCAGACTAATTGCTTAGCACACCATAGTGTGGAATTGTCTTGAATTTGCCCATTCTTCAGTCTAGCACTTTCTCAAATCTCAGCACTAATTGGCAGACACAGTTCATTCAAATTAGCAGACCCAGGGGCCAGACCGGTATGAATGACCCTGCCATTAGCAAAGCAGCTCTCTCCAAGAGCTGATAATGCAGCAAAGACAGAATTAGGAAAATGTAGTTAGTTACACATATAAATAAACCACATTTTTTAAATTTATGCTAATACGATTGCTGTTTGCATCACTTCCGGAAGAAATAAGACCTGAGTGGGCTGTAAAGACTAAAATAAGAGAGAATGCTACAGGTAAAATTTCATTTCTTAATAAGCTTTTACAATCAAATCCATAAATTATCTTGTTAACTTGTTAAAGTATTTCTGCTTATGCAGCAAAGTCTCCTTGGGTCACATTTCCATTCTTGAGAAATGTTAGATGAACTTAACTTTTCCTGCTCCTGTGTATCTTAAACAAAACTAGAGGATAATTGACTTTCTATGAATTAACAAGCTTTGAGGCCCAATTACAGCCAGAAAATGGGCCTAAAGCAGAATTGTAATATATGTCTATGAATATCTGCACACATAGAAAAAATAATTTTTACATTAGTAACAGAAACTAACTCTGGCTAGTTTAAACAAAAAGTAGAGACAGGAGATTTTTTTATTATATTATCGAATACAAAGCTAAGATACATGCTGGAAAGATCTAGAACCAATGCCTGGAGCATGAGGAGAACTAAGAAATATGTCCTCCCTCTCTGATTTCACCTTCAATTTAAATTCTTTCTGCAGATTTGCTTCATTCCTCTGTCACTGTGCCACAGGCCACTTGACAGAACAGGGCCTCTGACAGCTCTTCAGTTTGCTGCCCCACTGTTTCAGCTACCAGGAGAAAAACTAACCTCACTTTCTCAACTGCAATTGCAATACCGCGAGGAATCAAATATGAAAAACCCCTGGGTCAACCAGCCATGTTTGGGCCACAGAGTAGCCTAAAGCAACAAGGCTGCTTCCATGATAGCCACAAAGTAATAAAGAAGCAATTTCCAGAACTGGGAAGGGACTAAGCAGGGGTGGTCACGTTAGAGGTAAATACATTATGTGTCCCCTACACATACTTCCTGGGATAGACACTTTTTGTGGGCAGAAAGCTCCCAGCTCAGAGTCCAGAGTCTTCAAGGTGACCCAGGAGCCCTCACGATCTAGCTCCTGACCTCCATTCAGTCCTCCCCAAGGCAAACTCACCTTCCCACATGAGCTCCGGCCACTGTGTTTTCTTTTCATCTCTAGGACAGCCACTCCTGCTTACTTCTAGGCCTCCCCATAAGGTCACTAGCACTCTATCCCTCCCGTCTAGCTACCTCCCCTTAGCCTGTCTTCTCCTTACACTTCCTCATGATACTCAGGCCAACTAGAGCATGGATCACAACTGCAATTAAAGAGCTGTGTGGCCTTTGGTTTGACTTTTTTTTTTTAATTTCCTCTCATACTATAAACTTAGTAAGGGCAGAGGCTGTCTCTCCTGCTTGATTCTAATTCTATTGTGCCCAGTACAGTGCCCTGCAATTGTAAACACTAAACAAAATATCCAATGCATATTTTTGAGTGAAGAAAATGAACAAGGGAACCAGGCCAAATCCTAAACTTTCAAATTTAATGGTATCCAAACGGTAGGAGCGGCCTCGACTCAAAGTATTTCTCACACCTCATTTTCCGACTCAGAACACTTACATAGACGGGACCCAATTGGCAGGTGATGGCTGGCAAGGACAACCCCAAAGGCATAAGAGATGCTTTGTTACACCAAGGCAACCCTGAAAACAAAGTCAAACTGTGGTCCACCAAGAAGCAGAATTCTTGCACTCCAGGAAGCCAAGTACATGTTCCCATCCCCAAGGCTTTTCTCAAAACAGGCTACTAGCCACTCATCTGAAAACCAAAAATCCCAACATCAAGGTTCTTTTCAACCTAAAATACACTGCCAAAAGATCATTGCTGAAGACCCACAGCCCCTGTCAATTGTAAATGACTCCTTCTGTGGTTTTAATACTAAGTGTGGCTTTGGAATACAACTGGCATGTAGTGAATTCCAATTCTTTCCCTTCTAACTGACCTTAAAAAGAGAAGTTACAGCTACCCCAAGTCAGTCATGAATCCTTGGAGGGGCGAGGGGTACCTACCCAGTTTACTTAGAGACATACTGAAATATCCTGACACATAGAAAATATACGAAAACCAAGCCTACGCTCCAAAAGCCAACTTTCCACCATGAAGTGCCAGGAAATACATGCTGAAACATACACATCTAATAAGTGATCCTATAGTAGCAGCCTTGTTCAGTTTTCTTCCTTGACAAAACAAAATCCAATTCTAAAGGGCAGAGAACAAAACACAAACTGTAATTATTTTAAATGAAGATCAAGCTGTCGGATGTTGTGAGGATGGCCTCTCGTTTCCTCAGCACACATTAAACTCTTTTTTAGGATCCTCCTCGACTGATCAAGGTCTTGGGTCTAAGAAAGAAAACCTACCACTTACATACACTTCTCTGCCCCTTCTAGGTCTCCTCTTCAGCTGCACCAATTCGTCTCTTAAACGTCACACAGAGTGTTTAATTATGCCTGCTTCATTTGTGTAAGATTTATATTTTGTCATCAGGGAAAAAAATAAGCCCTTGTAGAAGCTACAATGCTAGAGAAAGTCAGGAAGAAGAAAATAAGCACCTTCCACTTCATTGCTCAGAGACTTTCATTACTCTAGGCCTGGCACAGGACAGAAAGTCCCTGTTCTAGGAAAGGAATTGATAAAACACGCAAGTAATGAATTTCAATTTTGATAAGTGCTACAAAGAAAGAGTATAAGATTAAATACAATGAAAACCGTAATGGGACCTCTCACTCTAGTTATTATTTTGAGACCCATGCTTCCTCCATTTTTTCAGAGCAATTGTTAAATACGCATACATTTTATCCACCTGGGATTGGATAGTGCATACTGCTTGAGGATAGACATTCCATTTGTCATTTCCAAAGCTATCTTTCACAAAGGAATTGTTTGTCTCAGAATCTTCTTTAAAATCCCAGGAAACAACAGTGGACAAGACAGCCATCAGTGAGTTACAAATGGCCACAGATGAATAAGGGAATTACGTTTTTAGATCTCTCTTAAGCAGTCAACATCTGACCAAAAGGGAGCCATTACTGAGAGTTGGATGAGGTTCATCACACTATCTCAAAAGTACAACCAAAAGAATCAGATTCTTCTTCTTTCCAGGGTCTTACAAATTTGCCAAAACTGCTTATCTACCATTACTGCATTGCAGATTTTCAGATAAGACCCCATAATAATGTCATCTGGTAACTCCTTCACCTGATCTGCCCCCTTAAGATATGGCTAGATCTTAAAAATTGACTAGGGTCCCCCTCAACTCCAAGCCCAAAGGAAATACAAATCCCTTACTAAGATTTCTGAAAATTTCTAAGTGATTTCTGTGTTCTCATTGTCAAACTTCACCTACAAGATTTTATTTCCATACCTGCTATGTCCATACTAATGCCCATTAATCTAGACACAGAATTCCAATATTTTCCTCAGTTTCTAAAAAGTAACCCACTTAAAAACCATTTAAGAGTAAAATTAGAGTTGCTAAAGATTAGTAGGTTACAGAAACTAGATAGCACACAGAAAACCAAATTAAAATCTCACATTAGACCTTGCAGTTCCTAATATCTCTAGGGTTTTCTTATTGACCTTTCAGAATACATAGCATCCAGTCTTCTGTCATCTTTCCAAACTCTCTCTCCTTTCCCTCTCTTGTCTCTGCTTCTCTAGTTTCTTCTCTACCTCTGCTGAGAGCAAAACAAAACATAAATCCTTTCACTTTATCATATTCAAAAGATGTGCCATCTTTTTGTGGCTTGGCCTCCCGCACACTAATGTTTTCACTACAGACTAATGTTTTCAGTGCTTCACCATCTACTCCAAATGAATGATTGTGATATTTCTCCCAAACAAAGGCAGTTCCCTCCCTAAGGGAAAGTCTGGTACGAGCTATAAAGATTATAATATTTTCTCTGTTTTATATTGGTCTTATAGGAACCAAAGACCACAATGAGGCAGACTTGTTACTCTAAGACCATACACTGGTAGACACCTGTAGCCCATCTACACAGCCTGTTCCTTCAAGACTCAGCTTCAACTCCTCAGACTCATAGGTTTAGAAGGGCCCTTGGAGATCGTCTAACTCAACCTTTTCATTGCATGGTAGTGCAGTCAGCTCACGTTCCCAAATCCACAGTGCAAACTAGTGGCAAACCTGAATTTTGCCAAGTCCCCATCTCTCCCAGATGGTGCTGTTTATAAGGTTTACTCACACACACTTCGGTGGTCCCAGGCATCGCACTAATCCAGGCAATTCAAGAACAGGGCAAAGCACGAAAGTTGCACGTTCATTTTTCAAATGAACTTAGGTATTAGTTGATGCTTCTTTTATAAAGGAGGCTAAGTCTTCTAATTCAAAATAAGTAACAGCATTCTAAATCCCCCGGGAGTATCAATATCTAGGTTTGCATTCACATTAAGGTGTCTAAAGTGTAGGTAACTGAGATCGGACTCATTTCTGAGAGCAAGATGGCAGGGGAGGAGAGGATGTGGAGAATATGAAGGTACTAAAAGAATAAAAAGAAATGATAATGAGGCCCTTTGGGTAGAAGGTAGAGAAAGAGGAGCTAAGCATGGCCAGCCCTGTTAGTTTCCATACAGATATCTACAACCAAGCAAACAAATTAAAACTCAATGTTAATTCTCAGGTCACTGTTTGATAGTCTCATAGTCTGTCTTATAATTTTTAAAATGAATGTGTCATTTAGTACATTTTCAAATGCTTTCAAATGGCTATTTTCTTTCAGTGGAAATTTACCTTAATAATTTGTTAGTAGAGGAAACAATAGAAGAGCAATGTGATCTCCTTCTAAACCTTTGCTTGAAAGAACACACTCCCAGCCTGATTCTCAGCTAGGCTTTGCTTCACCTCTTAGTCAAGTTCCTAAACGTCAGGAGAAATTTCCCGTCTCGGTTTTCAGGGAGGAATGACTTCATCCAAAGTGTGCCTGGAAGCCCAGGCTCTGCACAGTGTCCTGGCACACAGGCAGTGCCACGACCAAGCAACGGGATGTAGTTTCGGCCCTTTCCCACGCAGACTGAGATGGGATCCTCCAGGCCACAAGGAAACCTGGGTTCTCCGAAATGCTACAGCAGGACAGTCAGACACCAAGCAGGACATACTGTCCAACGGACAGGAGCCACCAAAGTCTTCAGGAAGGTGAAGACAGGACTTGGCTTCTTTTCCTCTGAGGCAAACATTCCAGAATGACTTATAGAAAGCCCTGAACAATGAGCCCCTTTGACCAATTATGTCACAGCTCTTAATAACAAATGACAAATGCCCAGGCCTTGGATTTGATGCCCTTCCCACCTCAGCTCAGTTTACGGGAGGCTTTGGTTTTCTGCATGGAAACACAATGCCATTCTAGCTTCAGAATTCTCCAGTTACTCTTACCGGAGCAGGAGGCAGTGAGAGTATAACCAGAAGGAAAGTCAGCACAAAATTGTATTCATTCTTCTGATCAGCCAACTTCTATATATGCTGACAGAAGTCCTACAGATCCAAGTCACCAACATAAACCATAACAGCAAATAAGCCCTGGCTACTGTTGTTTATTTCCTGTATTGTACGACTCCAAGTTATAGATGATTCCTTCCAGGAATGCAAAGGCTGCACTAGGCCTGTCAGAGAAACTATAAATCATCTAATTAAATAATATGATGTAACCCCTCAGAGTATGGCAGCTTTCTGATTAGCTGTCATATTGCTGTGGACTAAAAAACCGCAAAGGAAAAATGCTTATTTCTTTAGATGTGAAAAATTTCATTTTCTTCAAACATTATACATGCACATACACACTACAGATTTAAGAACTCAATGTTTTGGAATTCCTCTCTTCAAAGCAACCGAGCCTTCTGAAAATACATAACGCACTATGCCTATCCATTACTGAGACGGTCTTTTTCATCCCTCCTAGGATCTTTATTTCAGTCAAAGGATTTAAATTCCCCATAAAATATTTTAGTGACCCTACATATGAAGGCTCAGATGGGCGGCTGGCTGAAGATGACACCTTTGCTAAGGACACCTTTTTGATGGTGAATAATTCTGCACAGCTGCTTGGCTACTTTGTTTCTTTTTTAATAGTCTTGCAAAGTTGCAGTGATGAGCAAACAGAACTTGGCAATTCTGTTCCATCCAAGAATCTGGGATGAATATCTATCTCTATTCATAACAGAAAAGGCCTTGGTTTAGAGATCAGAACATGATTAAGCAGGAAAGGTGGTGCATCACAAAGCTGGGGTTCTTAGGAGTTCTTACATGGGCTTTAAAGGGTCCGGGAACCCCCTCCAATTGCATGCAAAACTGTGTTACGTATTCTGTGGATTTTCATGTAAAAAGAGTCCATAGCTTTCAGTAGAAGGGTTGGTTGATTCAATGAAATTTAGGAACCTTGAGGAACACAGGCAGTAACTGTTTGTTAAATAAATGAATAAATGAACTCAGGGAGAACAGCTTCAGACCCCCACATGTCCTGACCTGCCATGATCAAATTCTTCTTTAGAAGCACTTGAAAGAATGCCGGAACAGAAACTGGAGATATTGAACCAGCATCACACATGTAAGCATCAGGCTTAGACGAAGTTGCTATCCTGTCCCTCAACTCTTTTACCAAATGTTACTTTAGTCTTCATCATTTTCGACTCGGCTCAAATATGTAACTGAAATCATTTCATTTCAGTTTTTCACACTTGAAAATCACTTCATGTATTAGAGATCTGTAGCCAAGACCCCCATACATGTAAATGTCTCCAGACCAAGTGCCACAAGGTGAGCTCCAAAGATGATGGAAAGGCAGACAGGAGCAAATGGACAAAGACAGTACACTGGGGTGCAGAAAGAAGGCGTAGGTGGAGGAAAAAACCCAGAAGCTTCCTTTCTTCACCACATTGCATATTCCCGTGAGCCCGTGCATGTGGACCGCCTACTCTGGTCCACCCACAGGTCTATATGTAAACATAAGGTAAGCTAGGGAGTGGGGCAAGAGGAAAGAGGGCCTCAGTCACAAAAAGGCACATACTGATTCACGGGGAAGGAACGAGGAACAGAAGCAAGTGAAAAGAAGTCTGTGCATACCAAGAATAATGAAAAACAAGGGTAGTATCACATACAAGAACACTCACAAGGCGAGGAAATAATCACCAGATCGGAGAATGGAACAGGGGTAAAGACCGCATTCTCTGGTGTCAATCTGGGATTGAGAGCTGGCTGCACCTCCTAGAAGTGTGACCTGGGCAAGTTACTAAATCCCTCGGAGACTTCACTTCCTCCTCAGTGAAATGAGGATAAAAGTAGGACAGACAGCCCTGGACTGTTGATTCTTGAGAGAGAAAATAAGAATGTATTTTAAGAATAACGTATTTGATTAATACTTAATTAGCAATAGCTGCTTTTATTCTCCTCAGCCAGTGTATTCATGAGATTAGTCAGGGAAGACGTTGGTCAGGAAAGAGGAACCAAGTCCGCTAGGACTCGAGGAAGTGCCTGCACTACAGCTGCAGACCGACAGTGAAAATTCCCTCCATGACCAATTAAACCCTACGCAGTTGGTACAGACCCTGAATGAAGCCTGTGTTTCTTTCCCTAAACTCATAATGAGGGAGCATGTGATGATTACTATTTTGGTTCACAGGGAGGGAAAAACGGAAGTTAATTTCTCAGGAAGATAACAAGGAATTGTCTTTAGGCCTTGAAAGTGTTCAAAGGGAGTGGGCAAAGGGGAGTGTACGGGTATGTGTTCCCATTTGCAAGGGAATGCTGCCACGCATGCATTTCCCGTGACAACAGCAGTGGGGGCAGGGGGGAGGTCACTTAGGAAGCGCCCCTGTGGTATTTACTTATATACTTCAGCACACTGATTTCAATCATTAGAGAATGGGAGATCCCAGGCTTTTGTTGTTGCTAATAAGTCCACTCCCCAAAGCAACCTTCCTCATATTTGAATTACAGATTTTTCTGTTTGCTTAACTCAAAAAGAGAAACAAAAAGTATTTCATGGCTATTGCTCTGCCTCGCCACACCAGGTGACATGACTATTTTCAGCTATACTATTGGATTCCTGCACAGAACCTTGCAGGCCATCAACAGAATCACATGTGGGACACAGTCATCCCAAGCACAAGGAACACTGCTAAGATCAAAGCACAGACCAAGACTTGCTCAGAGAGCTCCACGTCTGAGAAGCGTAGAGTAGGAAAGGAAATGGCAGAGTTGCCAAGGGCAACTTGTGGACTTACCAAAACTCACCCTGTCCACCTTCTCCCCTAATCAACACTACTCAGTTCATTTTTTTTAGGGATGAGGGAGGGCTAGAGAGGAAACAGATTTGTTCTGAAAGAGAATGATCTGTTAGTAACAGTGACAACAACAATAACACCAATAAGAGTAATAACTAACACTCATTAACATTCACTATGTGAGTGACCCTGTGCTAAAAACTACATAAATCAACTCATGTAGCCCTTATACCCCTAAATCAAGTAGGCACTATTAATTATTATCCTGAACTTACAGATGAGGAAAGTGCGAATTAGATAGAGCACTAACTGGGTGAACCAGAAAGTGACCCCCAGGGGACAGGCTTACAGAACAAGCCTGGAATCCTAAAATCCTGCCATGGCATTACAAGAGGCTATAGGGTTCTCAAGAACATGGACAACATTGCTTTCTGCCAGGTACTTTTGTCTTAATAAACTTTACTCACTGCAATTAATGACGGGAAAGTGTAATCTCTACTATTGAAAAACCCAAATGATAGAAAATGTATACAATGCACTTAAATCCATCAAGATAAGTGCAAGTACAGGAGACAGGAAACCCAACTTAAACTGGCTTACACAACAAAAGAAATTAGTTCAGGTAATAAAAAAAGTCCTACAGTAGGATAGACTTTTGAGATGGTTTGATCAGTGCTTTGGCCCAGTTTCTATAATACTTTTACCTCTGCCCTCCTCCTTGTGTCTGCTTAATTCCTTGGCTGGCTTCCCTCATGGAGGCAAAATAGCTGCAGCAGCTCCAGGCCTCACATGGACAGCCCAAACTGTTTTGAGCAGGAACAAGGCTTTCTCATTCTCCGGCCTTCCAGCAAAAGTCCTGGGCTTCATGCTGATTTGACCAACTTAGGTCATATGTTCAGTGCTGAACTCATCCATGTAGATAGGGGAAAATGCTAAACACTGACTCAGTAAGGCCTGGGTGAGGTCTGCCCACCATTCCTCAAAAAGCATGGTATGTGGGAAGTGGCTCCATGCCAATCAGGGTCCATCCGTCCCAGACTAAATGGCTGCTATCAAATGAGGTATAAGATGGGTCACAAAGGAATTTTCTAGGTGCTGTTAGGAAAAGAGGAGGCGGATGCTAAGAAAGTAACCAACAAATGTTTACCCACAGCAATTATAGTACTTTGCTAACCACAAGTGTACCAAGCAGAGAACACTGTAAATATCTGCGATCATAGGGGCACCTGGGTGGCTCAGTTGGTTACATGTCTGACCCTTGGTTTCATCTCAGGTCATGATCTCACAGCTTGTGAGACTGAGCCCTGTGTTGGGCTCCACACTCAGCAAGGAGCCTGCCTGGGATTCTCTCTCCCTCTCACTCTCTGCCCCTCCCCTGCTCACTCACTCACACTTTCTCTCTCTAAATGAATAAATAATAAACTTAAAAAAAAAAAAAGATCTACAATCATAAACACATTAGAGCCATTTGCATTTAATTTTGTATATAGAGAGGTGGTAATGTACTTGGGAAAAGTTTATTTACTTAAATAGGTTCTATATTCCCCTTGTTCATATGCTTCATTTGCTTAACCACTGCTACCTTCAAAATTAGCACTACTGTAGACTTTTGGCCAAGCCCTCCATCAGCGTTGTCACAAATTCCAAATTAACAAGAACCGTCTCCATTAGCAACATTTTTTGATTAAATTATCCCCATCCAATTTTAATTTTTATCAGACATGTTTTTGTTTCAGTGAGCTCCCTGGCATCACTGTGACCTGCAGGTGTCCTGGAGGGAGGCAGTATAGCAGAATAGTTAAGAACATAGGAGCTGGGAAGACTGAGCTTAGTTCGAGCTCTGAAATCCCAAACAAATTATTTGACTTCTAAATTTCCTCACCTGTAAGTGAGGATAATAACGTCTATCTCGTAAAGTAAGGATTAAATGAAACATTCTACACAAAGTGCTTAGGAACTCATGCTGGCATATAACAAATGTTCAGCCCACATTAGCTCTTTTATTAATAAAAATTTAAATTAAAGTTCATGTTCGTGCTTTGAGCCATTTTTTAATCTCACGAAGTGACTAATTAAAAGAAAAAAATGCCCACTTGCATTTATCACCATCACAAAAACAACCATATAGGATTTATTGACTGCTTACTATGTTTGAGGCACCGTGCTAGGTGTTTTATAGGTGTAAATTCTAAAAGGCAAGCATTTTGTTATTTGATAGAGGAGAAAACGAATTCTCAAAGAAGTTAGGAAACTAGCCGAATCCCACAGAGCTAGTAAGTAGCAGAGGAAATACGTGATCACACAGTAGTCTCACTCCATAGCTCGTGACAATTCTATTTTCTCAAGCAAGTGAAGAATTGTCTCTCATAAAAGAGAGCTAATCTTCCCAGTTAAAAAAAGAGAGAGAGAGAGAGAAAATTGTTTAAAGTGGTATTTGTACAATAATTTTAGGAAATGTAATAGCCAGATGATAATAGCACTAGCAATCCGGGATGTATTTTATGGGGCTATTAATATATGCCTCGAGTGGTCAAAGGCTTTGCCACTCACTTGAGGCAAGTAGTAATGGCCAATAAAACTTGCCTTGTCGTGTCTTAATGTTACATTATATCATCACACTTGTAATGAAATGCTCCCAAACTTCGGTGTTACCAGAAGAACAGAAAGAGTGGTGGTTAAGCAAGCTAGCAAAGCGAGAAGGAAGTGTAGAAAAGAGGAAAGAGCTCTGAGCTGGGACCCTGGCCTAACTCTGCTGTGCACCTGCGTGACTGTCAGCACATCTCTGTGTATCTCAGGATCCCGGCATCTCCATCTGTAAACTGAGGTTCGTTATGGCAGGCAAAGACCTCTTCCAGCTCCTCCAGCTCCAACAGTCTGTAGTTCAACAGAGAGTGACATTCATTCAACAACAGCTCATGGGATGCAAATGAGGCAGTAGCTATACCCTGTGCCCGGAGCTGAGGACACAGAAGCAGCTAAGGTGGAAGTCCTCTAATGATGGACTTCAGAAGTGAATAGATGGCTGGAGGTTGAAATACTGCCCTGCTTTACAATGGTCTCTTCTTATATGTCACAAAAACATTCTAAGCAAATGTAACAAAACCTGGTTAATGATTGAATTTGGGTAATGGTGTGGTTCTTTGCACTATTCTTTCCCCTTTTGTGATGTTTGAAATCTTTTTTTTTTTATCATAAAAATTTCAGATAGATGAGAAAAGCTTCAGGGAGACCTCTGCTTCTAATAATAACCCACTAGGTGTGCCAGATAAGCTTTTTCATCAAATATAAGTAAGGAAGAGGGGCACCTGGGTGGCTCAGTTGGTTAAGCATCTGACTCTTTGTTTCGGCTCAGGTCATGATCTCACTGTTCGTGAGTTCGAGCCCTCTATCAGGCTTCGCAGCTTCGCACTGATAGTGTAGAGTCGGCTTCAGATTCTCTCTCTCCCCTCTGTACCCCTCCCCTGCTCCTGCTCTCTCTCTCTCAAAATAAATCAACAAACTTGAAAAAAAAAAAAAGGATAAGGTGGAAAGACAGACAAAACATTCATTCAATGCTTAAAAACATCCCAAAGCCTACAAGACGGTGTGTGGCGAGGGGTAGTGCTGGAGGGAAGAAACAAGTGAGGATGAAAGGAAGGAAGTCCAGAAGGCATTTTGGACCTCTTCCCCCTCCACAAATGGTTTCAGAAGTTAGGCAAATAGAGATTTGTGTCCACAGTCGGCTGAGAATGGGAGGAATAGACTTGAGCATAACATTTGTTTGGGGTTAGGATCTCCAAGGAGCTGCACCTTAGCACAAAGGGAGAACAGAAAGCTAACAGGCCCTTGCAGAGGACCCATGGCTTATCATCAAACCATCACAATCTCTGAAACTGAAATAAGGTGTTTCTAGAGCGCCTAATGCCCCACATACTCGTAGAAGCAAACATGAATCCTTTCTAGAGTTGAATAATGTTGACTTCAGATTACACCTGCAAAACACTGTGCAAAAATAATGACTCACACACAATTAAAAATAATAAGCACATGAAGAGAGAAGATGCAAATAAAAACCAGCAGAAATAACAGAAATAGAAACAAATCCATAGGACTCCATATTTGGAATGATATGAAATAGACTTTTCGTTAAAAGTTTTACTATGTAGGATGCCTGGGTGGCTCAGTTGGTTAAGTGTCTGACTCTTGGTTTTGGCTCAGGTCATGATCTCACAGGTCATGAGCTCAAGCCCCACATCAAGCTCCACACTGGCAGTGCAGAGCCTGCTTACAATTCTCTTTCCCTCTCTCTGCCTCTCCCTCTCTCTCTTCCTCCCTCAAAATAAGTAAACTTTTTTTAAAAAGTTTTACTATGTATAAGATAAAATAATAAAGTTGAGAATTTCAGCATAGAATGGTACAAGGGGCTAAATGGCGACCCAGAAAAAAGATACGTCCATGTCCTAGTACCTGAGACCTGTGAGTGTTTCCTTATGTGGCAAAGGAGTGAATATTACTTTATTGTAAAAGATCTGACTCACATACAGGTATTAAAAGGAGCAGCTCATCCTGGGAGTTTTAAGACAGAGGCACAGAGAAGAAGGCAATGAGAACACAGAGCAGAGAGGGATATGGCCACAAGACAAGGCTGGAAGAGGCAAGGATTAGATTCTTCTCAAGAGCTTCCAGAGGGACTGTGGCCCTGCTGACACCTTAATTTCAGGCCTAAGACTCCAAAACTATGAGAGAATAAGTTTCTGTTGTTTTAGGTCATCCAGTTTCTAGTAATTTAGGAAATTACTACAAATGCCCTAGGAAATTAAGATAAACAGGAAACTCAAGAAAGAGACTCAAATTGAAAGTTCAGACATAAAAATATATATATTAACTACAATTAATAACTTAATGAATGAATTTAAGTCTAGAAGAATAGATACAGCTGGAGTGGGAATTACAAGAAAACAATTAGAGTGAAGCACAAAAAGACAAAAGAATGGAAAATACAGGAAAAGATACATTACAGAACATAGTGAGAAAGGAATTAAGCCCACATAATTAATAAAGTAAATACAAGTAATTATAGCCCAAGGAAGAAAGAAGAATGAATGGGGCAAAGCAATATGTGACAAGATAACAGTTGCAAACTTTCCAGAACTGAAAAAGAACAGCCGGCCTTAGAAGGAGCTAAGACAAGGAGCCCCAGACATCTTGAGCAGGATTCATAATAAGAAAACTTCATCTGGGCACACTAAGATAAGACTGCAAAACCCCCAAAGAATAAAACTTAAAATCAGCCAAAGGGAGGAGAAAAGGAACAAAAACTAGACTTTCAGCTAACTTATAAACAGAAACAAGAGAAGCCAGAAGTAAGTAAATATCTTTAAAGTGCTCAAAGAACACAGTGACAGTGTGGAATTCTACGCCCAGAGAAATTATCCTTAGGAATTATGGTGAAATAAAGACATTCCAGACAGACAAAAATTGAGAGAATTTGTCACCAGCAGACCTACAATAAAGGAAACACTAAAGGGTATTTGTTCTTCAGCCAAAAGAAAGTAATCCCACATGGAAAATCAGCAATAAAAGGATAAATGAAGAGCAAAAGAACAGGATGAATATACAAGTAAATCGAAACAAATCAGGATTGTGTAAAACAAGAATAGTATCCTGGGCATCTAAAACGTATAGAAGCATGGGGCACCTGAGTGGCTCAGTCAGTTAAGCGTCCGACTTCAGCTCAGGTCATGATCCCACAGGTTGGGAGTTTGAGCCCCCATCAGGCTCTGTGCTGACAGTGCAGAGCCTGGAGCCTGTTTCAGATTCCATGTCTCCCTTTCTCTCTGCCCCACCCCCGCTTACGCTCTATTTCTCTGTCAAAAATAAATAAACATCAAAAAAAAATTTTTTTAATGTACACAAGTGAAATAAAAACGACAGACAAGTCAAGAGAGACATCAATGGTACTAAAGTGTTTATAGACCTAAATCAAGGACACATACTAAAATATTTAATGTAACCATCAAAATAATAATATAAAAAAATAAAACTCCCATGCTAATAGAGAGAAAAAGTGGAATGGTAAATAAAACAAACTCAGTTCAGAAGAAGAGGGAAAAAATAGGAACATGGAATATGCGGGTCTAAAAAGAAGCATTTAATATGACAGTAAATTTCAACCCAGCTATGTGTGTAATTACATTAAAAGTCAGTGAACTAAGTTGGGGCGCCTGAGGGGCTGAGTCATTTGAGCATCTGACTCTTGATTTCTGCTCAGGTTCTGATCTCACAGTCATGAGATCAAGCCCTGTGTTGGTCTCCGTGCTGAATGTGGGCTTGGTTAAGATTCTCTCTCTCCTTCTCCCTCTCTGCTTCTGCCCCACTCCTGCTCTCTCTGTTCTCTCTCTAGAAAAAAAAAAAAAAGATAAAACTTGTCAAGCCCAAGATTATGTTATATACAAAAGATACATCTAAAACATAAGAATATATAAATGTGAGAACTAAGAGGATTTTTAAAAAAGATATACTAGGCAAATAATAACCAAAAGAAAGCTGGTGTTGTTTTATTACTTATGGCAAAAATTCTTATTAGTTGTATGGAGAGTCACTTTGTAATATTCAAAGGTTTCAATTCATCAGGAAGATATAACAATTCCAAACTGCAAATTTCTCCAATATAGTTCCTAATTATGTAAAGCCAACATTGAAAAAAAAAACAAGAAGAAAAATACAAATCTATAATCACAGTATGGAATTGGAACACACTTTTCTCAGAAATCTATAGAACAAGACAAAAGAAATCAGTAAGCATATAGAAAACCTGAAAAACATAAACAGCAAATTTGACCACATAAATATACAGAACTTCGCATCAATCAACTAGAGAATACACGCTATTTTCAAGCACTTAGCAGGCATGTACAAAAAATGGGCCACATACTATGGAACCAAATGAGTCTCAACATTTTTTTTTCTTTTGAGAGAGAGAGAGAGAGAGACATAGAGAGAAAGGGAGAGAGCATGCACAAACAGGAGAGGGGCAAAAAGAGAGGGAAAGAAAGAACCTTAAGCAGGCTCCATGCCCAGTGTGGAGCCCAAAGTAGGGCTCTCTATCTCATGACAGTGGGATGGATCATGACCTGAGCTAAAATCAAGAGTTGGATGCTTAACCAACAGGACCATCTAAGTGCCCCTCAACATATTTTAAAGTACATAAATCAGAGTGTGTTCTTTGCTCATAATGCAAGGAAGCTAAAAATCAATAATGAAATGGTAGCTAGAAAATCCCCAGTAGAAATTAGAAAATACTCTTAACTGAATGATAACAAAATGATTTCATATAAAATTACAGGATGCGAGGCACCTGGGTGGCAGAGATGGTTAAGCGTCCGACTTTGGCTCAGGTCATGATCTCACCGTTCCTGAGAACAGCCCGTGCTGAGCTCTGTGCTGACAGCTTGGAGCCTAGAGCCTGGAGCCTGCTTCAGATTCTATGTCTCCCTCTCTCTCTGCCCCTCGCCCCCTCGCAAGCACATGCACTCTCTCTTTCTCTTGCTCCCAAAAATAAATATTGAAAAAAATTTTTTTAATTTAGGATGCAAAGAATAGTGCTTAAAGGTAAACTTATTATTTAAATACTTTACTGAGGGGCCCCCAGGTAGCTTAGTCAGTTGAGTGACCAACTTCCGCTCAGGTCATGATCTCCCAGTTTGTGAGTTAGAGCCCGGCGTCAGGCTCTGTGCTGACAGCTCAGAGCCTGGAGCCTGCTTCTGATTCTGTGTGTCCCTCTCTCTGTGCCCCTCCCCCACTCATGCTCTGTCTCTCTCTGTCTCAGAAATAAACATTTTAAAAAATTAAAAAAAAAAAATACTTTATTGAAATACGATTGAAACTGACAACCAATAAACTTAGCACCCCATTTTAAGAGACCATTTTTAACAATCAACAAATTTAAAACAAATAAGTAGAAGAAAGGAAGTGGACAAAAATAAGAGCAGAAAAGAGTGAAGAAAAAGCAAACATAAGAGGATCAACTAGGAAGGTGTTAAAATGATTAATAAAACTGATAAACCCTTGGAATAGTAATGAGGAAAAACCAATGTCAGAAATTTTAAAAGGAGACATCTCTCAGATCATACAGACATTAAACATATAAGATATTATGAACAAATTTATGCCAATAACCTTGAAAATTTATTTTTAATTTTTTTAATGTTTATTTGTTTTGGTGGGGGGGGAGGGGCAGAGAGAGAGGGGGGTAGACACAGAATCTGAAGCAGGCTCCAGGCTCCAAGCTGTAAGCACAGAGCCTGATGCAGGGCTCGAACCCATGAGCTGTGAGATCATGATCTGTATCCAAGGGATACAGGTATGCTGTTTCCAAGGGCCACATGCACCCAATGTTTATAGCAGCACTATCAACAATAGCCAAAGTATGGAAAGAGCCCAAATGTCCATCGATGGATGAATGGATAAAGAAGATGTGGTATATATATACACAATAGAGTATTACTTGGCAATCAAAAAGAATGAAATCTTGCCATTTGCAATGACATGGATGGAACTAGAGGGTATGATGCAAAGCGAAATTAGTCAGAGAAAGACAAAAATCATATGACTTCACTCATATGAGGACTGTAAGACACAGAACAGATGAACATAAGGGAAGGGAAGCAAAAAGAATATAAAAACAGGGAGGGAGACAAAACATAAGAGATTCTTAAATATGGAAAACAAACAGAGGGTTACTGGAGGGATTGTGGGAGGGGGGATGGGCTAAATGGGTAAGAGGCATTAAGGAATCTACTCCTGAAATCATTGTTGCACTATATGCTAACTAATTTGGATGTAAATTTAAAAAATAAATTAAATTAAATGGTAAAAAAAATCTACATATTTAAATAGATATGAAAAATATCCATGCAGAATAGAATATTATTCAGAGAATTTAAAGGCAGTACCACTTGAAGCTATATGCCACATTTGCAGATTGAAAGATTCAATTTGTGAAAATGTCAGTTTTTCCCAAACAGATCTATAGGGTTAATGGAGTCTTAAAAAACAAAAACAAAACAAAAATAAATTTTAAAAAGACAAATAAAAAAAACCTTACTAAAGTATACATTACAATCAAATACACACTTTTTTTTTATGAACTCTGTAATCACCACCCCAATCAATACCCAAATGCCTCCCCATCTCCTCTACCCCCTACTCCAGTCAACCACTGGTTTGATATTTATCACTATAGAGTAGTCGGGATTATTATAAAACTTCTTATAAATGGAGTCCCACAGTATATATTCTTTTGTGCCTGGGTTCTTTTGCTCAACATAATGTTTTTGAGATTCACCCACATTATGGGGTGTATCAGTAGTTCATTCCTTTTCATTGCTTAGTAATTTGACATTGTATAAACATATTGGTTCTTTCCAGTTTGGAGTAATTATGAATAAAGTGCTATAAACATTCAAGTACAACTTTTTTTATGAACATATGCTTTCATTCTCTTGGATAAATACCTAGGAGTGAAATTTCTGGGGATCCAATGCAGCCTTAAAAATCACAAATAAAATTCCACAGTTATTGTGGAGTTTGATACACTAATTTTAAACTTCACAAGAAAATATAAAGAGCTAGAACAGCCTTCAAGAAGAACAACATGGGGGCGCCTGGGTGGCTCAGTCGGTTGAGCGTCCAACTTCGGCTCAGGTCATGATCTCGTGGTCCGTGAGTTTGAGCCCCGGGTTGGGCTCTGTGCTGACAGCTCAGAGCCTGGAGCCTGCTTCAGATTCTGTGTCTCCCTCTCTCTCTGACCCTCCCCCGTTCATGCTCTGTCTCTCTCTGTCTCAAAAATAAATAAACATTAAAAAAAAAAAAAAAAAGAAGAACAACAACAACATGGTGGAAGAACTGGCTCTACCAGAGATAAAAACTTGTTATGCAATTTATTATAAAAACACTATAGTGTGGTATTAGTATAAAAATAGTCAAACAGCGAAGTGCCAGTTGGTTAAGCGTCTGACTCTTGATCTCAGCTCAGGTCTTGATCTCAGAGTCATGAGTTCAAGCCCCACGCTGGGCTTCACACTGGGCACGGAGTCTACTTAAAAATTAATTAATTAATTAATTAATTAATAGTCAGAAAGATCAATGGAATTTAACAAAAGGCCCAGGGACAGACCCAAACACATATGAACACTTGATGTGTGACTAAGGTGCCTCTGCCAAGCAAGAGTGGAAGGACAGTTTTTGTTTGTTTGTTTGTTTGTTTGTTTGGAGAGAAAAAGAGACAGAGCATCCAAGTTGGGGAGAGTGCAGAGGGCAAGAGAGAATCTTAAGCAGGCTCCCCACTCAGTGCAGAGTCCCATGCGAAACTGGATCCCACAACCTTGGGATCATGACCCGAGCCAAAAATCAAGAGTCAGTTGCTCAACTGACTGAGCCACTGAGGTGCCCCTAGAAGGATAGTTGTTTAATAAATGGTGGGGGGATACTGCATACCATAATAGGGTAGGGGAGGGGGGGGACTGATAGTTTATTTCACATTATACAGAAAAATAAATTCTAAATGGTTTTTAGGCTTGAATTTCAAAGGCCAAATAATAACAGTTTCTAAAAGTTAATATTATACACTTGAATGTTTTCAAGAAGTTAGGGGAATGAAAGATTTCTTAAGGAGACATTTTAAAAGTCAATTCTAGGGGTGCCTGGGTGGCTCAGTCAGTTAAACGTCTGACTTCAGCTCAGGTCATGACCTCCAGGTCCCTGAGTTTGAGCCCCGTGTCGGGCACTGTGCTGATAGCTCAGAGCCTGGAGCCTGCTTCAGATTCTGTATGTCCCCCTCTCTCTCTCTCTGCCCCTCCCCTGCTCGTGCTGTCTCTCCCTGTCTCTCTCTTTCTCTCTCTCAAAAATAAACATTAAAAAAAGAAATGCAAATGAATTGTCTCATGGAATGTAATGGATTATTACCTTGGGGATAGACTCATTTTGCATTTACTTGTAAATTCATTTCAGTATCCCTATTGCCTAGATATGTGTAGTTCTTTCAATTCTTTCAACCAGTTATAATACCTTAGTGATTCCCCCATTAATTAATGAGTTAAATGAAATCTTTGACACAGGTTCATTCTGTATTTGTAGGAGAGTAATGATGTACTTTTAAAAAAGAGGGGCGCCTGGGTGGCTCAGTCGGTTAAGCGTCCAACTTCGGCTCAGGTCATGATCTCACGGTCCGTGAGTTCAAGCCCCGCGTCGGGCTCTGTGCTGACAGCTCAGAGCCTGGAGCCTGCTTCAGATTCTGTGTCTCCCTCTCTCTCTGACCCTCCCCCGTTCATGTTCTGTCTCTCTCTGTCTCAAAAATAAACATTAAAAAAAAAATTTTTTTAATTTAAAAAAAAGAATTTATCCTTTAACACCACAAAGGGTAAAAATACATATATCCTATGCCCCAGCAATTTCACTCCTAGGTATACAACCAAGAGAAATGCCTGTATCTGTATCCCAAGGGACATGTGCAAGAATGTTCATAATATTATTATTCGCAATAGCTAGAAACACCCTCCAAATATGCATCAATAGTCAAATGAGATAAATCAATTGTGGTATAATAAAGTACAGCAAGTAAAATGAATGAAAGACAGTTATACACCTTAATAGGGAAGCACCTCAGATTAAAAGAAAAAGTTAGGAAAAAATAAGCCAAACATAAAACAGTATTGTATGATTCCATCTATGTGAAATTCAAAACAGATATAAAACTAAACCACAGAGTTCAGAAATATATATGATAAAACTTCTACTACTAATTTCTTTGCTATTCACTATAAAGTCAAGACAGTGGTCTGTCTCCTTGTGGAAAGTGCAAGAAGGTAAGCATGGAGAAGGAGGAGGAGGAGTGCTTCCCAGACACCTGCAATGTTCTATCTTCACCTCAGTAGAGGTAACAATTGTAAACATATCCACCTTATGATAAATCATTGGACTATCTAATTGTTTTGTGTATTTTTCTTAATGTACATTATCTTTCACAACAGAGAAAGCATTAAAAAAAAAAAACAACTACAGAGTGAAGGATACAGTAGCCAATTAGAGACAAAAGCTACAGTATTCATTGTACTGTCAACAAGCAAGTTTTCCATGTTAATATTCCAAGTCATTAAAGAAATGTCCTTCAGAGACTATTTTCTAATCCCCCAAAGCAGTAAAATAAATGCAATAAGCTTCTGAAAAGACAGGAAGCCTAACAACAGTCCAGCACCAGGGCTGTTTTTTTCTTATGAGGCTTTGCCAGGTTCAAAAACTGAGTATTTTCAGCCACAAGTTAAAGTTTAAGCTTTGTCCTGCTCTCTGAAAACAGGAAATTAGCTGTCATTCAAAAGAAATTAACACTTGCATCTATCTCATTACAAGAGAAAATTGTTTCTTTCCATCTCCCCCATAACTGGATACACTGATGCATGCCTCAGACAGTGGTGACAGCTCCTTTGTCATCAGCATAGGTGAGTGTTGCCTAGGTAACCAAGCCCTCCACTGGTGCCAGGTCCTCCGATCTCTGGGCTGACTTCACCAGGCAGAGTAGGCACCATCCCTGCACATGAGGGGATGAAAAGTTAGAAAAGTCAATCAACAACCCTTGGCTGTTCATGCTTGGATTCATCTGTCCGAGTGTCAGAAGGGCATGTCTGATGGTGTTGTGATAAAGGCTGCACCACATTTACAAAATATCCAGTCTCATTCAGCCTGGAGGGGAAAAAAAGATTGGACACTGGAGAAAGTATATAAACACTTCTTGGGCTCTTCCAGCACTACACAATGTTATTTCTTTTCACTAGTAAAAATAATAACAGTTACCATTTATTGAACGCCTGCTATGTGCCAACACTTTGTATCAAATATCTCATTAAATGTTCTTCACAGTAATCCTTGCAAGTTAGCAGCTTTGTTTTCATCTTCTAGGAGGAAACTGGCTCAGACAGGTTTAGTGATGTGTCCAGGATCACACCTCCTAACAAGTCTGACCCACTGCCTCCAGAAAACTCCACACATTGCCCATCTTCCATTCTGGCAATGAATCACCCAGGCTTCCTAAAAGGCAACTCATTAGCCAGAGTCTGCCAAGAACTGACTCCCCAGCTTTGAAATGATATAAAAGTTGCCACAAATGATACAAAAGAAAAGAAAAGAAAAGAAAAGAAAAGAAAAGAAAAGAAAAGAAAAGAGGAGCGGAGGGGAGGGGAAGGGAGGGGAGGGGAGGGGAGGGGAGGGGAGGGAAGGGAAGGGAAGGGAAGGGAAGGGAAGGGAAGGGAAGGGAAGAAAAAAGGACAAGTGGTAGATAAAATTTCTTACACTAAGGACAAATGTAAACAAACATTATTTATACAAAGTATATAGCCTTACGTTATATTGTTCATGACAACAAACAGTGAAGCAGTTATGATTCTTATGCCCAGGTTAGTGACAGAGAAACAAAGGTTCAAAATGGTTTGCTGCCTGCCCCCAGGTCCTGCTGTAATTGGTAGAGCGAAGACCCCAGCTGACTCCAAAGTCCTCAGTCACCACATACACCAACAATGATGACTGAGTGTGCACATTACATCACTCTATATGTGAGGCATGTGTGTGCCCAGGGACCGCATGGGTATTTATAACTTGTGTCTAAACCCTCATAAATGTCAGCTGTGATCATCATAGTGATCCCTAACACACCGGGCTATAAACCTACACTCCCTAAGTTGGCACACAAAGTTCATCAGTATGTGGTCCCCACCTTCCTTCCAACATCATCTCCAACACCGTGGCCAGGACCATCTAGTTGCAGCTCACCCTGACCACAATCTCCCTCGCCTCCTTGCTTTTGTTTTCACCGTTCCCTCCATCTTGGACACTCTTTCTCACCTCTAGAGAATTCCCCTGAGCTCTCTAGACTCCTCTGAATGTAGTCCAGATGACTTCCTGGGGCTCCTGGGGCCCATGCCTGCCTCTGTGAAAGCTCTGGGTGCCCTGTATCCTCACTCCTACCTCCAAGCTCCAGTGTTTTGCTGGCCTCTGCCTCTTCACAGAAAGTTCTCAGGAAATGCTAAGAGATGGATCTTGGGTTGCCTCCGATTCTAGCCACAGACCACAGAGGGACGATTTTTGCCAACGTGATATGATGTAAATTCTCTCCTGTCTTTCTAGATTTCCCTTTATAGCAATCCATGAAAGGCTAAAAAGCAGCTTCTCATAAAACAGTCCATAAAACTGTATGTGGTAATTAAGTGTCACCAATCCACAGAGCACCACATGCAGATAGGCAGTGTTGGGGGACTGTTTCCCTTTCATATGCACAGGAGCTGTCGTTTTCTATTTTTTCTAATAAAGTTGTACAAAACAAATGTGTTACGGTATTTCCACTTTGTTCTCTTTTATTTTTAGGCTCTGATCTGTTCATTACGGCAAGGATGTGCAATTCTTGCCATATCTTCAAATCCTCCCTGCTGCTCTCCTCCCAACCTAACTGGGAAATTGTGTGTATCAGATAACCGGGCCCAACAAACAAAACTCAAATCCAAACAATTCAACAAAGATGCGTTAAACTGCCTGTCTCTAAAGACAGGTCCAAAGAAAAAGAAGGTGGAGGGAGCTTGCTTTAAGAATATGGGATATGGGAGTGTAAGCTTCAGACCAGGTAGTCTGGGTTTGAATCCTGGTTTTGCCACTCCTCGCTGAACTCACCTAGGCAGGACCAGCTATGTAATTTGGGGGACCCTGTGCAAAATAAAAATGCAGGGCCCCTTCTTCAAAACTATGAGGAATTTTTAGACAGCAACTATAGCAATTAAATCAAGTGTGAGGTCTTTCTAAGCATGCAGTCAGTCCTGCAATCACACATTGTGACGTCACAAAGCCGTCCCTTCATCTAGTCTTCCTGCATCTCGGTTTCCTCCTCCGTAAAATGGACACAATAATAGCACCCTATGGGTGTCGTGAGGATCGGATTACAAACTTGCATTTAAAAATCCTCTTATTGGGGCACCCAGATGGCTCAGTCCAACCCTTGATTTTGGCTCAGGTCATGATCTCATGGTTCATGAGTTCGAGCTCCACATTGGGCTCTGTGTCAACAGTGCACATGCGCACATCCAGACACTCTCTCTCTCTCTCTCAAAATGAATAAACATGTTTTAAAATGCTCTTATAGAGCACCTGGTACATAACAAAAGATGCTTGATTTGCCATGATTTTTTAAGTCAAATTATGAAACAAAATAACTAAGGCATTAATATTCAATTTCAAAATAATTCTTTACCAAAGGATTAACCACAAGGTCCTTTAAATAGAAAACCTCCTTAATTCTGATTGAGTTTAGAAAAGACTGATGCCTATACTACTTATTATTAAAAAAAAAAAAATCTATTAGGCAAAACAACGTTTTTTCTATTAGAGAAATAAACCCAACACAGAAAGATGGGCTACAGACAGAATGGCCACAAAATGGGTTTTTTATTTAAGGTCCATGGGAAAGGAGATCTCTTTTTCTGTTCTTACCTACCATTCTGACCTATCTATAGGGCAGCCTCATGTCTAGAACAGGGCTGGGGTGAAGAGCATGGATTTGGGGAGTCAATAAGAACTGAGCTGACTAGATCTCTTTCACTTAACTTCTCTAAACCCTTAACTTGTACATACTTCTCTAAACCTACATTTCCTCATTAACCATGCAAAGTCACAGGGGGCTTACAAAACAGTCACAGGGTTGTAGAAGCTTTAGCTGACATGCACGTATGTGGTGCTTGGCTTGATGTTTGGAGCTCAGTATTGCTCATAAAACGGCTGCCTCAAGGGCAGTAATAAGGAACCATGCCCCAAGGCAAGGGTGGGAAACAGCAGGCGTTTAATAGGCAGTGGGCCGGATATATCTCACACCCTTAAAATTACAGTTTAAGATTACAAACATTGTGTTCGTCCATATCAGAAAGAACCTGAACTGCCCCATCAATGATCTGAGAGCTCAAAAGATTACTTCTAAATTTAGGCTTGCCCTGATTAAATGAAAATGTCAATCCCTGTATTATTAGCTTTATTTGCCAAGAATATTTTACTTTTATCAGCACTTTCAAATGGATTGATATATTTGCTTATCCAGATTTTACATATTTTATAGATGACACAATCTCATTAAAGTGTAGTCACACAGACTGTGGTCTGGAGCCCACACAAGACCCCAGCCTAGCACTTTGACTTCAACAAGGAACATGTTCTTTAAATGTGACTAACTCTACCACACCCAGGGAGAGAAATGACACTGCCGTGCTTTAACTTACAACTCTCTGATAAAAACTCTGCCTGCGTCATCTTTAAGGCTGCCATAATTGGGACAAACAATTTCCAAGTACAAAGAACAATAACCAGACCCAATCCAAGGACTCTGAACATTGTAAAGAGTCAATAAGACAATAGGATTTTCTATCCCCTGCTCAATGGCTCCAGCACATTTAGTCTTCTGCGTAAAATGCTTCAAAAGTGTTCCATCATCCAAAATATTCCGAAGGTATTCTTTGGATGAGGTCAAGTCCAAACCGCTTAGTCTACCTAATCTCCCACCAGTCCTCCTCAGTTCAACCTAAGCTGGAGCCACACAGAACTGCCCACTGTTCCCCACAAATGTTGTTTCAGGTCCAGGAAAAAAATCTCAGAGGAGCCAAAGCAGAGATAGCAGGGATAAGTGCCTTAGAAGAGGCTGGGGAGGGGGGCAGGGGCAGGTCATACAGACCTGTGGAGTCATGATAAAAATAATTTATTTCAAATGAAAGGGAAGCCATTGATCAGTTAAGCAAGGGAACAAGATCATATTAAATGCATTTTTTATTGAGACACAATTAATATACAACATTATATTAGGCTTAGGTATACATATATATATACATATATATATAGCATAATGATTTGATATTTGTATATATTGCAAAATGATCACAATAAGTAAATTTTAACTAAAATCCATCACCAAAGTTACAAATTCTTCTTGTGATGAGAACTTTTAAGATCTATCTTCTTAGCAACTTTTAAATATGCAATACAGTGTTACTAACTATAGTCATCATGCTGTCTATTATAGCCCTAGGAGTTATTTATTTTATAACTGCAAGCCTGTTATAAATTTATTCATCACTGGACACTTAGGTTGTTTCCATGCCTTGGCTACTGTAAATAATGCTGCAGTGAAATGGGAGTGCAGATATCTTTTTGAGTTAGTGTTTTCATTTTCTTCAGATGAAAACCCAGAAGTGGAATTTTAAGATTACATGATGGTTGTATTTTTAATTTTTGAGGAACCTCCATACAGTTTTCTGCAGTGGCTGCACCAATTTGCATTCCCACCAACAGTGCACAAGAGTTCCTTTGCTCCACATCCTCACCTGTTTAATAATAGCCCTTCTAACAGGTGTGAGGTGATATCTCATTGTGGTTTTGATTTGCATTCTCCCCATGATGATGAGTGACGTTGAGTATCTTTTTGTGTACCTATTGGTCGTGTGTATGTCTTCTTTGGAAAAAGGTCTACTCAGAGCCTCTGCCCATTTTCTAATTTTTTTGTTGTTGTTGTTGCTATTGAGTTGTGGGAGTTTTTCATATATTTTGGATATTAACCTCTTATAATTTGTAAGTTATTTGCAATTTTTTCCCGAAAACATGACCGGTTAGGCAAGGGAAGGAGATCAACTTACATACATTTTTAAAAGTTCCTTCTACGGGGCGCCTGGATGGCTCAGTCGGTTGAGCGTCCGACTTCGGCTCAGGTCATGATCTCACGGTCCGTGAGTTCAAGCCCCGCGTCGGGCTCTGTGCTGACCGCTCAGAGCCTGGAGCCTGTTTCAGATTCTGTGTCTCCCTCTCTCTCTGACCCTCCCCCGTTCATGCTCTGTCTCTCTCTGTCTCAAAAATGAATAAAACGTTAAAAAAAATTAAAAAAAGAATGATGAGGGAAGAGGAGACTGTGGAGGGGAGACCAGTAGGTGATGAGGGAAGAGGAGACTGTGGAGGGGAGACCAGTAGGTGAATGCAGGACAGCAGTCCCAATGCTCACGCTTCTCCATCGAAATTCTGTTCAGGTATCCATTCATCAGAGAAACTAATCTTACTAGGGCTGAATCGAGCTAAACAGGTGGAATGAAATGTCTGCCTAAGTGTAAACTAGTTTAAAAGTTCTCCAAATTAAAAAAGTGTTCTTAGAATTCTTTGATTTTTTTAATATTTGGTTTCACTCAGATCAAAATCATTTCTATAAGCTCCTTCAAAGTATAGTTATGTTTAGTTCATTTCAATAGTCCTATATGATTCTCTCCTCTACAGAAGTAGGAGAGCAGACTTAAAATAAAAGCAGGGCATTTTGAGTCAGACAGATCTGAATTTAATTCCCCAGCTCCAATACTCACTTGGGAGAATTACACTAGTCACACCCCCCTTATCCACAGGGGATACAATCCAAAATCCCTAGTAGATGCCTGAAGCCATATATATATGGTATATGCGTGTGTGTGTGTGTGTATACACACACTGATTTTTTCCTATACATACATACCTATGATAAAGTTTAATTCATAAATCAGGTACAGTAGGAGATTAACAACAATAGCTAATGATAAAACAATAATTATAACAATATACAGCAATATACTGTAATAAAAGTTATATACCTGTAGTCTCTCTCTCACTGAAAATATCTTATTGTACTGTACTCACCCTTCTTCTTGTGAAGATGTGAGATGGTAAATGCCTATGTGATGAGTTGAAGTGAAGTGAATGACGTAGGCATGGTGATGCAGCATTAGGCTACTATTAACCTTCTGATGGTAGGTCAGAAGGAGGATCATCTGCTTCCAGACCACCACTGACCACAGGTAACTGACACCATGGAAGGCAACACAGTGGGTAAGGGGAGACTATCGACTTAACTTCCCTGAGCCTGTTTCTCCATCTGTAAAATGGGAATACCTCTACCACAAACAGATGCTTTAAAGTTTTACCCACAGGTAATGTAGGATGATGACCAGCTCAGTGCCAGCCACAAAGTAGGTGCTCAATAGATAAGAGCTGCTGCAAAGACAATAATATTGTCCTTTCAAGGCAGGGTCCCAAGGCAGTCGCCACATAATGATCCACAGGGCAGAACTATACAGCATCCTCCTTAAAAGCAATACAATCAATTGAATATAAAAGTCAGCTCTACCAGAGCCTAAAGTCTGTCATGTATCACTTAAATGACTCAAGATATAATGTCCCAATTTAAGATTTTTCTTCATTAAATGGGAAGTTGAACAAGTAATAACTTATTTGTATAAAATGTTTAGTTTTATTTTATCATTGGCTCATCAGCGTTTGACAGATAAAACACCAAGCTATGCCATACACAAGCACACTTCCATCTTTGGTAAATTTTAATTTCCAGCATTCTGTTTGAAATTCTGCCTGTGCAATCCTTGCAGCAGAATCATAATTGGGACAAGTAATTTCCAAGTACAAGGGACAATAACCAGAGTCAATCTCAGGACTCCGAGTACTCTAAAAGACAGTGAGACACCAGAATGTTCTCTTTGACTCAACACCTCAACTGCATTTAACAATCTGTTTAAGGGAAATACAAATCAAAACCACACTCAGATATCACCTCACGCCAGTCAGAGTGGCCAAAATGAACAAATCAGGAGACTATAGATGCTGGAGAGGATGTGGAGAAACAGGAACCCTCTTGCACTGCTGGTGGGAATGCAAACTGATGCAGCTGCTCTGGAAGACAGTGTGGAGGTTCCTCAAAAAATTAAAAACAGATCTACCCTATGACCCAGCAATAGCACTGCTAGGAATTGACCCAAGGGATACAGGAGTACTGATGCATAGGGGCACTTGTACCCCAATGTTTATAGCAGCACTCTCAACAATAGCCAAATTATGGAAAGAGCCTAAATGTCCATCAACTGATGAATGGATAAAGAAATTGTGGTTTATATACACAATGGAGTACTACGTGGCAATGAGAAAGAATGAAATATGGCCCTTTGTAGCAACATGGATGGAACTGGAGAGTGTGATGCTAAGTGAAATAAGCCATACAGAGAAAGACAGATACCATATGGTTGCACTCTTATGTGGATCCTGAGAAACTTGACAGAAACCCATGGGGGAGGGGAAGGAAAAAAAAAAAGAGGTTAGAGTGGAAGAGAGCCAAAGCATAAGAGACTCTTAAAAACTGAGAACAAACTGAGGGTTGATGGGGGGTGGGAGGGAGAGGAGGGTGGGTGATGGGTATTGAGGAGGGCACCTTTTGGGATGAGCACTGGGTGTTGTATGGAAACCAATTTGACAATCAACTTCATATATTGAAAAAAAAATAATCTGTTTAAAACCCATTAGTGTTTCCTCATTTCCAGAGTATTAAGTTCATATTCCTTGGCAGGACCCACATAATCTTTCACGATCTAACCCATATATATAACCTCCTCCAGCTCCCAAAACCAGTCCAATGACCGCCATCCACAACTTTTCGCTACTCCCAAAATGACCTGTTGCTGCATGCCACCATAACTTTGCACATGCTTTTCCCGCCCCCCCCTTAAATTAATTCATTCAACCACTCATTGGTTTGTGAAATACACTGTGCTGGATGCTAGGTACATAGTGATGAATAAAATAATCATGATCCCTGCCCTTTCAGTCTTCTGACTGACAAGTAAACAAACAAACAAACAAACAAAAAAACATGCATTCATATATTAAGAAAATGCTATGCACACAATAAACAGGGAAGCATAATACAGAATATCAGGAAGAATTATATTTTATTGGCATGATCAGCAAAAGGCCTGTCTGGGGCAATACATTTTAATTTGGGACATGGAAGAGGGGAAGAGATAGCCTCAAAAAGAATCTGGGGGCAGAGGACCAGCAGCCCAAAAGCTCTGAAGCAGAAAGGAACTTGACATGGTCCAAGAACTGGTTTGAATGAAAATGAGCAGTGGACTAAGGTATAGGAGAGGATTTCTCAAGAATAAGTAGGAGCAAGATCATGAGTACTGTGAGCCGTGGGAAGGAGTTTAGATTTTGTCCCAAGTGGAATGGAAAACCACCAAAAGATTTAGACAGGCAACCACCATAATCTGATCTACTTTTTAAACGATCACTCTGGCTGCCCAGTGGAGTTATCCAGGGGGATGGGCGACAGAGAGGAGAACAGAGGGAGAGCAGTCAAGATGGAAAACTTCCTGGCATTCCCTATCCAGTCAGAATGATGGCCTTAGGCTCAAATACAAATACCATCTCCAAAAGGAAATAAATTCATGTCTGATAACCTAAGTGGGTTTTCCCAAGGGTGATCTGATTCAAAATTCTTCAAAGGCAAAAAAAAACACTGAAATTTTTTTTTTAATTCAGTTTCTCTCAAGTCAAAAATCAAGCAATCTCGGGTATGTGGGTGGCTCAGTCAGTTAAGCATCTGACTTGGGCTCATGCCATGATCTCATGATTTGTGAGTTCAAGCCCCACATTGGGCTCTGTGCTGACAGGCTGGAGCCTGCTTGGGGTTCTCTCTCCCTCTCAAAAATAAGTACACTTAAAAAAACAAAAATCAAGCAATCTATTTCATTTACATAATCTCCTTGGAAGCAGGCTGATTTCACACTGCGATATATTTCAACAGTCCAAAGTGTTTCTCTACACTAAGAGGTAAACCACCAAAAATGGCAAAACAGCAAACAAACAAAAAAACTCAAACAAAAACAACAATTAAAAACAAGGTGTGTGGCCATGTGCATGTTTGTTACATACAAAGATACCAGAACCAAAGTGCCTGTCATTGCCAAAAATAGTTTGCCAAAAACTATCATTGCCAAAAAGAGTTTGGTGGCTTTAACCATTCTCTGCTTCAGTTCCTTACCTGGAAAATAAAGATTAAACGAGTTAGTAAGTGTAAAGGGCTGAGAATAGTGCCTAAGCCTTAGCACACAATAAATGTTAGCCAATAACAATATTTTTTTATTGTTAAAAAAAATTTTTTTAATGTTTTTATTTATTTTTGAGACAAGAGAGTGACAGAGCATGAGCGGGGAAGGGGCAGAGAGAGAGGGAGACACAGAATCTGAAGCAGGCTCCAGGCTCTGAGCTGTCAGCACAGATCCTGATGCGGGGCTCGAACTCACAGATTGAGATCATGACCTGAGCTGAAGTCGGACGCTTAACCAACGGAGCCACCCAGGTGCCCCAACAATATTTTTTTTTTTTTAACTGGTCATTACTTACAATGCTATGTTATCGTTTATTCTGGTCTCTATTTTATCTATTTCTGATTTTTCTTATTCCCTTCCTCTACTAAATTTTAGCTAAATTTCTTCTTTTTCCAGTTCCTTATGTGGTAATGTTGTTCACTTGAACTTTTCTTCTTGTTTTAAATATTTTTATTTTAGAGAGAGAAAAAGCACACGCAGGGAAGAGGGGCAGAGCGGGGGCGGGGGGGAAGAGATTGAGAATTTCAAGCTTCGCGCTCAGTGTAGAGCCTAACCGACTGAGCCACCCAGGCGCCCCTCTTTTTTTTTTTTTTCTTTTAAGTTTATTTATTTTGAAGGAGTGAAAGAGAGAGTGCATGCACACACATGAGTCAGGGAGGAGCAGAGAGAGAGCAACAGAGAGGATCCCAAGCAGGCTCAGGCTCACCTTCATGACGCAAGGTTACTACCTGAGCCAATATCAAGAGTTGGACATTTAACCAATTGAGCCAACTAGGCACCCCGATATTTTTTTCTTAATACAAGCATTTCTAACACAAATTTAACTCTAACACTCACTTTTGCTGCATCTCATAGGTTTCGGAACGTTGGGTTTTCTTTTTCTTTTGAGATATATTTTGATTCGCTGTTTGAACTCTTATTTGGCCCATTGCGTGTGCAGTAGTATGTTGTTTAATAGTTACATTGTAGGGGCGCCTGGGTGGCTTGGTTGGTTGAGTATCCAACTCTCAATTTTGGCTCAGGTCATGATCTCTGTCATCAGATAGAGCCTCATGGTGGGGCTCCAAGCTGGAAGTGGAGCCTGCTTAAGATTCTCTCTCTCCCTCTGCCCTTCCCCTACTCACCCGCACATGTGTGTGCTCTCTCTCTCTCAAAAAAAAAAAAGCCTCAAAAGAAACATATATTCACACTGCAAATTTTCCAACTTTGTTTTATTGTTGATCTTTTGCTTTGTACCATTGTGGTCGGAAAATATACTTGGTATGATTTTAGTCTTCTTAAATTTGTAATGTTTGTTATGTCTCTTTTTATGTGATTAAACAGGGGATTCTTCTGTACTTACTAGAAGAAAATGTGTATTCTATTTCTTTTGGATGGAATATTTTATATATATCTTTTGGAACCACATATTCTGAAGTATGCTTCAGGAAAAAAAAAACTAACTGAGGGTACTCATTCAAGATAAAGCACATGGGGGGGTGGAGACCAGGTGAAACAGATGAAGGGGATTAAGAGTACACTTATCATGATAAGCACTGAGTAATGTATAGAATTGTTGAATCATTGTATTGTATACCTGAAACTAATATAACACTGCTAACTATACCAGAACTAAAATTGAAATTTAATTAAAAAAAATTCTTTTTAAATAATAGCTACAAAAATAATATGGTCACACAAATTTTCTACTCACTAGCCATGGAGCCTTGGGCAAAGAAGGTAAGTTCTGTCTAAACCTCAGAGTTTCCTCACAGGTAAATAAGATATGATAATAGTATTTTTCTAAACAGGATTATTGAATATTGAAGGAAATCATGTGCACACCTTAAATAGAGTACCTACAATAAAGTTAGGACCCAGAAAATGTTTATTGACATTATTTTATCATTAAAGTTATTATTGTGGACAAGTTACAAATAGGTTTGTCCATGCATGACTACAGGAAAATATTCTGTTACATATATTTTACCTCGGCCAGACTCCTGGATTCAAATCCCAGCCCCCCCCCCACCCCCCATGCTTGTACAACCTTGGGGAGGCTCCTTAACCTCTCTAAGCCTCAATTTCCTCATCTATATCGGAATTTATAATAGTATGTACCTTATGAGCTTGACAAATGAGATAATGCAAACATATAAAGTCCAGAAAGCCCCAACATAGCAAGTACTCAGGAAATATAAGCTATTGCTACAATTAATATTATCATCCATGTAGACCCAAATTTCCCTTAGAAAAGAATTAAATTCTCAGCTTCTCAGGGGCACCTGGCTGGCTCAGTTGATAGAGCACATGACTCTTGCTTTCGGGGTCATAAGTTCAAGCCCCATGTTGGGTGTGGAGTTTACTTATATACATATATAAAATAAAGTAAAATTGTTTTAAAAAAATACACAAATAAATCATCAGCTTTTCTTTCATCTCCATTCCCTCTACCCCTCCTCTCACCCATAGTATTCGGGTTCTCTCTAAGTGCTTGATGATAAACTTCTTCTTCACAAAAGCCTCTATTTGCTGAAGATAAAAGGCAAAAATAGGTCAAACACAGACCTCTTTAACATCCTCAAATCTAGAATATACAGTGAATTTCGATTTTTCTAATACCGAATGGAACATGGTTTCAGATGTCATGTCTTTAAATAAGGTTTTAATATCAAGGGTCAAACATGGATGAGAGAAAAACAAACCTTACTTTATCAACAAGTGAGAAGTCACATGCAGAAATCTTGGCTCAGCTTAAGCCATCAACCAGGCTGCTGGGGTTAAACAGCATGGCAGAATTAAATAAACATTAAACCAGCTAAGGAACAAATAATTAAGTGACATAAACCAGGGTAGGAAAGAGAGATTCTCTTATTCCCAACTGAAAGAATGAAAGAAAAAATAAATAAGGGAGCAGGCGAAAAGTGGCAGGTAATTGCTGCTCCTGGGGAATGAATTTTCTCCTAGAAATAGGGAGAAAGAAGGGACGACAAGGTCGAGAAGGTCAGCAATAAAAAAAGCAAACACAAGTAGTTGTAAAGTCAGCCTCCAGGCAGTGGCAAAGGTGTGTGGGATGACATCCCTGAGCTGTCATGAACACCATACCAATGATTTTATACCAAGCACAGAAATGAGTCACATTTCCCAGAGAATTCCTAACAGAGTGGCTTATAACCTGGGACCCTGCAAGAGGGTTTTATCTACTTGGTAATAGAATTCTGTATGGCTTCCCTTCTACTGAGCTGAGATTATGGTTCTTTAAACATACTAACTAATGGCCCCTGTAACAACTGCACTGGGGAGGGACCCAGAGGCCAGAGATGAAAGTGGGTGGGTTGGGGGGGGGGGGGGGCAGGTAAGAAAAATTAACTGCATAATAAATAAAGGCATGGAAATAGAGAGCCAGGAGAAGGTAAAAAGGTACACCTTAGAGATTTATTTTCTTTATGCCAACATGAGCCTATGAGAAGAGATTAAATCAGCAGTTTCCAATGCTTTGTGTTACTTATTAAATCCCAAACAAGGCTGTGAATCATCAACATGAAAAAAGAAAAGCTATCATCTTTCGCTGGTCTTCATTCTCCCCATTCCTAATCCTTAAATAATGACTTTTTAAATATGAGACCAAGTAAGCCAATAATTAAGAGAGTGAACTCTAACACTAATGCATTAACTTGCATGACCAAAGCCAGTACAACTTGACTACAGAAGCTGTTTTCTGCACCCCCAGCAGAATGGGCTTGGTTGGGGGGAGGAGGGGACAGAGGCAGAAACAAAGCAAGAAGGGGTTTGACATACAATCAGCAGGAACCAAATCGCTGGTTTATAAATCAACATAAACTGATTTCACAACTGATTTGAAAGAAACTGAGTTTCCAGAAACACATGAGGGGTGCCACCAGAAAGGGGTTCATTTCAGCCCCAGCCCCTTGCTGTTGGACACAGAGGCATATGCATTCCAATATTCACGGTGGTCTAAGCCCCATGGCATTAGAAAGCTTGGGGGTTAATGAGAATAATGAAGGAAGAAATCAAATATTATAATGCCTAAAAAGTTTTATTTGAATGCACTTGACTTTCTAAACTGACTTAAATTCTTGTCAGTTTCTGTTGGCCATTGCAGGTGTGTTAAGCCTTCCATAACTCAACAACTATTTGTTGAACAGGAGGTAGCATGTCAGGACTGACGTCCAACAATGGGCCTCATCAGCATCACCTGGGGGCTTTTTAGAAATGCAAATTCTTGAGCCCTAACCCAGGACTGACCTACAAAATCATAAACTCTGGGGGTGGGGATTAGCAATCTCTGGTGAAATAAGCTTTTCAGGGGTCCTGGCACCGTTCAAGTTGAACAGCACTTGTGGTAGCATATCTGTTAGAAGCAACAGCCTTATTGGGCTTTGGAGTCTGAGTTCCAACCCCACTATCTGGCTTTGAGGAATCACATATCCTCCCTAAGCTTTAGTCCCCTCTTCCACATACAGTGCTTGGCCCCATGCTCAGTAAATACCCCTGACACCCACAGTGTGAGGCCCCAGGGCTAGTGCTGAAGACCCATGGGAGAACCCACACCAGCCCTGTCTCCAGCTCTTACACTCTACTGAAAGAACTTAACAGTGTGGCCCACGGGTTGGCACACTTTATCTGTAAAGAGACAGACAGCAAATGTTTAAGGTTTTGCAGGCCTTACAGTCCAAACATCAACTTCTCAACCCTGCCATTGTAGCACGAAAACAGACACAGACACTGGGAAAGAAGCAAGCATGGCTGTTCCAGTAAAACTATTTATAGACACTGATATTTGAATTTCATACATTCCCACACATCATGAAATCTTATTCTTCTTTTGATTTTTTTCAACTGCTCAAAAATGCAAAACCCATCCTTAATCACAGGCTCTTTAAAGCTATGCATAAACAGGTGACAGGGGATTTGGCCCAAGGGCTCTCCTTTGAGGATCCTGGTCTAACACTCTTGCATTAGCAAAGTTGTTAAGCAATATATACCAGAGTCCCCTTGTCAGTCCAACAAAAGTAAATAATGCCCATTCTGAAATCTTGTTGTGGGATGATAAACAGCTTCAAAATATCTGGCAGGCTGTCTGCCAGAGAGAAGGCCCTCAGCATATGGCAACTACTGTCCATCTCATGATCCAAAAAGACTAGTTGGAGCAGGGCAGGTATAAAATGCAGAAGTCTACACTAAACAGAGCTACAGGTTTACAAACTGATTTGCTCTAAGCATCACTGGACACACAGCTTTAGCATATTGCTGAATTTATATGCACACAAATAAGAAGTGAAAAATAAGCCAAAGGAACTCCAATCACCTTACTCTATCGACTTAAAAGAAGATATGTGGTTTATTCTGGATGTTCAAATTGCTGCCATATGTGCACTGCCCTCCTAGAGCAATGGAATGGCTCAAATAAAAGTGTATAAAGTCTGTCTCTGACCTCAAAGCCTACAGGAGTTCACTGCCACATGGAGACCAAAGCTGCATTCCCTGGGAGAATTCACAGCTGCTCAACACCTAGGGGGCCAATCAGGCCCAGCATATGGAAAAACGTAGGAGTCCATTTTAGTTGAAATTCCAAGGGCTCAATAAAGGCTCTAATGTGTCCTTGGGTCCAACACTCATCACTTGCTCTTCATTTGCTTTCCTCTGTTGCCATCAGTCTGACCAACAGGAGTGTCCTCCCCTTCTGATTCTCATCCAGTAGGCAATCCTTTCCCCTACCCGCTTACACACTGCTCTCATTGCCTCCATGGTTAGTGGTGTCTTCCAACGGTGAGGATGAACACCTGAATAAACATGCTGTCCGATACTGTAGCCACTACCCACATTTGGCTTTTAAGACTTGAAACAGGGCTGGTGTGCCTGAGAGGCCACATTTTTTATTTCATATTATTTTATTTAATTTACACTTAAAAACTAACACTAGATTCAACTCTTGGAAAACTTCTGACCACCTTTGGAGCAACCTGAACACGTGAATCCACACTTTTGACTGTAAATGTTATAAAACCTAAATCTCTAATGAAAATTTAGCATCCTGACTGAGAGATGCTGCAACAGTAAAATGTACACTGATTTTTGAAGACTTAGTGAAAAAAATATAAATATCTCAATTTTTATATTGACTACATGTTGAAATGAAAATGTTCTGTATATACTGGAGTAAATAAAACGTACTATTAAAGTAAATTCTGCCTGTTTCTTTTTGCTTTTGTTTTTTACATGTGGCTCTTAAGAAATGTCAAGTGTATAAGTGAGCTGCGTTATGTATCTACCGGACAGCACTGCGTTAAATAAATGTACGACCGTCATTACTCATACTGATCACAAAGCTGGACTCAGACGCAGAGTCGGTACAGCTCTGACCTCTGCACCCAAAACCTTTTACCACCCACACCCTAGAGACTAGCCCCTCTTTCTTGGTTACCATTTTCCCTGATTGATAAGGCAAAACCTTCACAGGGAGATTTCACCGCTCTTTCTTTAGAGTCCAGTCTATTGGTGGGGCCAGGGACGCCAAACAGGGGTCCTGAGAGTGGCAGCCGTGCGGTCTGCAACTGTGTATCCCCCTTGTCCCAAGGAGGGGGCCATCCCAGAACAGCTATTTGCTCATTCTAGTCCTTGAAACCTAAGACGAGCTCCATGTGCACACTCTAATCCCACATCGTGACTCATCTCCAATGCAGGACACACACATTTTACTTCTAATTCCCTTGTGATCATGATGTTCTCAGGGCAAGATGCAAATATGATTTTCATAACAAACCAAAGAAGTTTTTATTTTTGTGTCTGGTAAAGGCACAGCTAATAAATGTACTAGGACTGTACAAGATAGCCTTTGAAATTACAAGTGTCTTCCAAGAAGGATTTTATGTGCAAGACTTTTCAAATCTGGGTAAATATTAAGATATGATGGTATGAATGTGGGTATATATATATTTTTTAATTGTTTATTTATTTTTGTTAGAGAGACAGACAGACAGACAGACACAGTGTGAGCAGGGGTGGAGGAGGGGCAGAGAGAGACAGAGACAACTCCAAGTGGGGTCAAGGCTCCACGCTGTCAGCACAGAGCCCAGCACGGAGCTCAAACTCATGAACTGTGAGATCATGACCTGAGCGGAAGTCAGATGTTTAACCAACTGAGGCACCCTGGGTATATATTTTTATTTACATATTTACATTACTAAGTATATGCAAATAAATACATTTCTTCTTTACCCAAATACTAGAACGACTCCAGTACAAGAACCCTCTTTCCTGGCTCCCAAGCCATTTCTTTGGGAAATAACTTCCCCCACCCTCCCAAGTACCAGATGTTGTGAGCCCCCACCCATCCACATCACACAGGAAATGAGAGAGGCCTGGAGATGATGGGGTATGGGGCACAGGGCCTCTGTGAGAATGTTACCTAGCCCAAGGCTCCTGTTTATTGAAGTCTCTGGATACCCTGGGCCAAGGTCTCTGATGAGGCCACTTTAAATCAGTTTAAAATCAGAACCAGAGCCTACTCTCAGTCCTCGCGCTGAGGGAAAAGAGAAAACAATAGTGAAAGCACAGATAATCCCTTCACCTCATTTGAGCCATTTCCTATAACCACCTGCCTGCTGACAAACCTTGACACAGCTATTAACGAGGAGAAGAATTAAACAATTTGGGGTGTAGCTCCTCTCCCTCTCCTGGCTCTGGTGGAGGTGCTAATTGGCAGTAAAAGGCATAAAAGGTGTACATCAGAACGGCCAGGGTTGACAGGATCTGGATAATCCATAAACTGAATAATGAGCCTTTTAATAACCAGGAGCTAACAGCAACTTTCTGTAATGGGATCCTGGTAGCACTTGTAAATCTACTCTCTCCAATTAGAAAAATGCCTTCCTCTACTTTTCCCAGAAGCCAGGAAACAGAAAAGAACTCATCCAACTCCCAGCCCTCAGGCACAAGTGTGTGTTAAATTTTCACAAACAGATAGAGGTTTTCCTCCTGGGGAGGAGATTTCATAATTTTCCCCAGCCATCTACAGGAAAGCTTAATAGGCTCCCTCTGCTTTCCTCAGACCTAAACCCTTCTTCCTCCCACCAGTCCCCAAGACAGGTTCCTCAACTCAAGCTGTTATCTAACTATTAATAATGCTAATAATAGTTTTGCCATATGTGTGCAGTGGGTTCTGCTTGGAAGAGTGCCTTTGCAAGCATTAACTCTTTTGGACACCAACACGGCCCCAGAGGGGGTCCACTTGGGGAGCCTGAGTTTATACGATTTATGGGACTCTTTTAGAAAGTGGATATAAAATTACAAATACAAACATCCAGGGCCTCTTCCCAAAGCCTTGCAGGGGCCCTGAAGCTTGGCCTAAGGGCAAATCCAACTCTGTACTATCCCTCTCCTTCCTTCCCACCCCCAAAGAGACATGTGGGTTTCTCAGGCTAGGGGTAGAGGTCACGTGACTTGCCCAGGATCAAAGGGCTATTCAGTCTTGGAGGCAGAATTAGAACTTTCTTACCTTCTCAGTCTCTGCCGCCCCTCTATTTCCCCTAGTTCCTCAGTCACAAAGGAAACTCTGAAGAAGGAACAAGTAAAAACAACACAGCTAAAAATGATCCTCACCAGGCGGGTGTTAGGAAGCTGTCTAGACTGAGTACTGCCTGGGTAGAAGATAGTGAAGTAAACACAAAGTCCCCACAAATATTCACTTCAATTGGCACTGAAGGTAAAAAGACATTTACTAACTAACCACACGGAGCCAGGTGAATTCCATCCTCACTACTTACTAACCACACAACCTGGGACAAGTTACTTAGTGTCTCTGAACTTCGGTATCTTCATTATAATACAAGTTTGCATGAGATGACTTCTATAAAGCACTCAGCATAGGACACTCTGGGTGTTCAATAAATAGCAACTATTATTGTTCCTATTGTTATCAGTTCATCCAAAGAGCACTGCTTTTACACAAGAGACGGGTTCCCCAAAGGAACGTTACAAAAGCACGTGGAAGTTGCAAAAACATTCTGTTCGGTTACCACAAGACTGAAAATTCGGCAGGACGGCTGCTCCCAAGACTTTAGCATCTCTTGCGCAGCAGAAAGAAACATCAGGGCAGATTTATTAGATGAGGTGCCTTGTCCATCCCACTTGCTAGGGTTTTCTTAGAGTTTCAGATTTGTAATCTGTGGACCTGTGAAGTCTCTGCGGTTTTCCAGGCTCAGTGAAGCCACACCGTTTTCTAACACTTTGAGACCTCAGTTTGAGTACCTCAAATTGGGATTGTGGGTGTTGGTGTTTTGTTTTGTTTTTGCTTTTGCTTTTTTGTTTGTTTCTGTTAACCTAGAGAACCAAAATGATCAGAAGAACAAAAGATAAGCCACTCCTATACTTCCTCCTTTCTTCCTCCCAGTCCAGCGCTCCCTTTCCCCTTCCCTTCAGATTTCAAATTGGCTCCAGAATTTATAGGAGACACAGTAACAGATGTATGAGAAACAAACTGAGAAGGCGCAAAGTAACTGATAAGCCCTACCTGCTTGCTTGCTGTATGTTAGAGTGAAAAATCCATGCTACATCCATGAAGAATTCAGATGTTTACAGAGGTGGATAGATCAGGCCCATGTCTATAAACATCTTAAAAAAACAAAAAGATAATGCATTAATACATTCAACAAGCATTTAGGGAACACTTTGCTGAAAGTCAGGCTAGCATTTATGGATACCAAGCTGAATAAGGCAAGGCTTCTGCTGCCCCCAAGACTCATTTGGGTGGCCACCAATATCTCCATCCATATACTCCCACACTACCAGCAGTAGTCATTCACAGCGTTCAGTAAACACTAGCTGAGTGACCTACTGAAGGCCCCTGCCCTCTAGGAGTCCACAATCAAACAGAGGAGTCGGGCATGTCAACAGTTAATCGACAGTTCAGGGTAATATCTGCTGCTACAGAGATAAGAACTCATACCATGGAAGCAGAGAACAAGCCTGGTGAAGCACAGGAAGGCTTAACCGCAGATGTGACACTGAACTAGGAGTGGAAAGATAAGCAGAACTTTTGCCAGTGGAGGAGAAACAAATGACAATATAAATTTAAAAGTTTTACTTCACTAGTAATTAAAAAAAATACAAATGAGATATTGTTCTTGTCTATTAAATTTCAAAGACGTTTAAAAAAAACACTCCTTGGCAAAAGACTGGTCCTTGATTTAATTGTTCACAACAGCACAGCTACCCAGGAGAGCTGCCTAACCAGGAGTGTGGCAAGAAAGGAACTGAAAACTTGGACTTGTTTTTGTTTTTGTTTATTTATTTTGAGAGAGAGCACGTGTGCTTGTGTGTGTTTGTGAGTAAGCAGGGGAGGGGCAGAGAAAGGGAGAGAGAGGATCCCAAGCAGGATCTGACAGTGTGCAGAGCCCAAGGCAGGGCTCAATCGCATGAACCGTGAGATCATGACCTGAGCCGAAATCAAGAGTCACTCAAGGAACACTCAACTGACTGAGCCCAGACTCATTTTTACTTAACTATTACTAGCCTATCCTCTCTAATGTGCAATATTCTCACTTAACCCCTAGCATAACCCATTGAGGAATGCACAATTGTCCCCATTCTAGAAACTGGAGCAATGAAATCAAGAAACTTGCTTGTGGTTATACAGTTAGTAAGTAAAACCCACATATTTCTGGCTTCAAAGCCCATACAATGTGGAATGAATATGTATTTCACAATTAAATGATTATTGAGGCCATAATCATCATTCTGTTACAAGAGCCAGCTTCATGCTTGGGCAGAATGCTTGTTCACCATACACAGCACACCAAGGGGATGGTTCTGTATGCTGCAAAAGCCCATCCCAGCTGCCTTGTCATGGGCTTATCTTCTTAGCTAGTCAGAGGTCCCCACTTTTAGGGTCACTGCTATGTAGATAATAACCTCTCTTTCAGTTTTCTCATATATAAAAATGGATAATAAAATCTACTTCAAAAATCTGTTGAGAAAATTAGTTTTCACCCACAGAGTAAAGTTAACACTGCCTCAAAAGTTATCTTACAAAAACACAAGCTCCATAATAGTAAATATGATTCAGTCTTCAAAATCTAGCTCCAAAATAGTAAATGGAAAACCTGCCTTTAAAAAAAAAAATATATATATATATATGTTTTATTTTTTTATTTTTGAAAGAGAGAGAGCATGAGTGTGAAAGGGGCAGAGAGAGAGGGAGAGGACCTGAAGCACGCTCCAGGCTCCAAGCTGTCAGCACAGAGCCCGACGCGGGGCTCAAATCCACATACTGTGAGATCATGACCAGAGCCGAAGTCAGACCCTTATCAGGATGAGCCAGCCAGGTGCCCCGGAAAGCCTGTCTTGACTAGCCAATAGGAGGGTTCACTGGTCTCTACTTCTGTGCCCTATTATGCCTTCCACAGATCTATGTTACTCTTCACACTGTAGCATAAATGTGCATTTTCTTTTCTATCCCCTTTACTATACTGTAAGCCACTTAGGAACCAAGTCAATGGTTCATATATCTTGTGATGTCAACACCAAGTCCAAGGCTGGCACGTGGCAGAAAATGTTTTGTTTAAAAAGAAGAAGAAAAAGTCCATCATTTTACCTTCATAAAACCCAGCCAGATAATCACAATTATTTACATTCTAAAATGAGCAAGTTGCAGAGACTACCTAAAATCACGTACAGAAGGCCAAGTTTGCACTGAATTCAGGTCTCCAGACTCCACTCCACCATGTATGGCCTTTCAAAGACAACAAGGGGAAAAGGCCTACCATAGGCCATGGAGACCATGACTGCACACAGGTACTTTGTCTAATACGGTAAGGGCTCTGAATGGTATTAGGGCATCTTAGAAAGTGGTCACCTGGGAAAGTACAGAGAACAGCATTAAAGTATAAAAAATGTTGGCAGATTTGGGTCTAACTCCATGCTTACTTTGTCCTTAACCCTGTTGCCTTGGGAAAATCTCTTAAACTGAGGACTCAGCTTCCTCATCTGTAAGATGGGGTTTTAAACAATGTTACTCACCTTGCAGGGTCTGATGTAAGAATGAGTGTTATATTATATGAAGTAGGCAGAGAATATAGTAAGCATTCTTTACACACTCATTACATGTCAGAAAAAAAGTGGCACGTATTAATGCCTATGCCACAAAGTAGTTTTCATACCCTATCTTACTTTATCCCCACAGCAACTCTGTGGAGTAGCTGCTATAATTTTGATCTTACATTGAGGAAACTGACACAAAGACATTTAAGTAAGTTGTCCAAGGTCACACCAGTGGCAACTGGCCGAACTTGCGTTCCGACCAAGGCTTTTCTGAGTCCAAACCTCTTTGTAGTTTACCTGTCTACATCTCAGATGAATTTCGGTGGAGGAAAGATAAGGAGGACTGAGATATGCCCCAAATGTCTGAGGTTAATGTGAGGTGCTTGAAAAGAAAGTTTGGATCAGATTCATGTGTAGCTTGGGATATGCATTAAAAATGTTTGGAACATGTGTGACATGAGGTGGGGAGAAACCAAAAGAAGACGGCCAACGATAAATGTCATGCTCCTCAATTGCCCTTTCAGCTAATAATATAATACATAGTAAAGACAACTCATATTCTTATTTCAGTACTTGTGCTCCAAGTTAAAAATACCATATTGTAATAGGGATGTATTTATTACGTATTTCCTCTTGATCTTGCTACCGTTTGTTATGTCCCAGAAAATGTTCCAAAACCAAACAGAGGAAGTTCAGAAAAGTCACAGGAAATATCCAACCTCTTTTACGCTAAGGAAAAAAAAAAAAAAAAAAAAAACCCTCTACTAGGTTAATCTCTTATTTGTGTCATTACCACACATGTTTTAAGATGACTCAGGTAACTAGCTTAATGGTAGATGGCTTCAAATCATCCTGAAGAGAAACAAAAGCTATTTCACAATAAACAACAACAAAAATCTTTTTCTGGTGTTTTCCTCTATCACATACAGCTCCCCCAACCTTGTAACAAACAGGCCTTTGCTTTCTCCAGTCAAGGCCCAGGAAACCATGCTGTGAATGTTTTTGATTCAGGCAGTCAGGAGTCAGGTTAGGCAAGAGGAGAAACAGTTGTGAGAAAATGAAAACAGAAAACAAACAAAACACCTCTCTCCATGGAATGGAAAGTTCTCAAGTCAGTGACTGACACCAAGTCCTCCCACCTGACACCACAAAGCAGTAAACCCAGAAAGATGCTTGGTCCAGGCTAAGAACCCAGACTTGGAGAAAGAAAACTCAACAAAGAAGAGGTGGCTCGGCCAGCTCTGATATGAAGTGAAATCATTGGGTCTGTTCAAATTTATGAGCTGAAGGAGGGTCAGAGATTCTCTACTAATAAAAACATCTTTCTATGAACTTTTCCAAAGTAGAGTTAATGGCACCACAGAACTAGCAGGTCTCCTGGAAAACTCATTCCTAAGGGACTACCTGTAAACTCATAAGTTTTTGTCTTCACAAGATCAAATGCTCAATAGAACCCCCCCTCTGCTCACTCTCGCCCCCATTCAAAGTGCTATATAACCTTTAGCACCAGTAACCCAAGTCCAGACTCTTCTCCATTCTCCTAGGCTCCTGAAAGGCCTCAAGCAACAGAACCGCGGGACCCGCGGGAGCACCCCTCCCCTCCCTGCCATCCCCATTATTCGGCACACAGCCCTGCTTTCCCCTGGAGCCAACAGTCTGCAGCTCCTTCAATGCAGGCGCGAGCAGGCAGGAATGGTGGGAAGAGAAGCTGTGCCAGCTGCATGTTTCAGAATCTCCCTCCATATGCATTTGCCAAAGGAACAAAAAGAAAATCAATGCCAGGAAAAGACAACTGAGATGAGGATGCGGTGGGACCGCGGCTGACTCCTTGCCTCTTAGCAGCAAGGGTCTGGCCAACCACGCGTCCGAGCCACAGATCCGAGTCGTTACCTTCAGGATGCAGGCCATGGCGCTCCGCCGGCCCTTCTGCCACCGAGCAGCAGGCGCGCCTGGGTCAGGGGCAGTCCCGGCGACAGGCTGGAGGCTGGTACCACGGCAGGACCGCTCCAGCCCACATTCCCGCAGATCCAAATAAGGGGACCGCGGTGCGAGCTGCGCGGGCACAGGCCCCGCCCCCCGCGCCGGGGCCCCGCCCCCGGCCTCGTCCACTGGCTGGCGGCCCTCGAGGCTCCGCCCCCGGATTACGTGCCGTCCCGGTCTCCCGCGGCTGCTCCTGGATGCTTGCTACTTTTTCTTTTCTCTCTCTTCCTCTCTCTCACTCTCTGTCCCTCTTTTTTTTTTTTTTCCAGTAAATGTTCTGTGGTTCAACGTATACAAAATCTGCTCAGCAGCAGGCAGGGATCTGGGTCCGGCTGGGGAGAGAAAGCGGCCTTTTCTTCCCCATTCGGTCTCCTCCAACAGATCAGAGAACTCCTTGCAGACATTTCACACTTTTTAAAAAGTTAAGTGGGTTTGGAATCACCCTTCTACAGGTATTGGGCATATCAAAGGATTCTTCAAAAGTAGCAAATGAAATTCTCCCTGGGCTGTTTAAGGGTAGAGCCTTTACTCTGCTTAAAAATGCTGTGAGGGGCGCCTGGGTGGCTCAGTCGGTTGAACGTCCGACTTCGGCTCGGGTCATGATCTCGTGGTCCGTGAGTTCGAGCCCCGCGTCGGGCTCTGTGCTGACAGCTCAGAGCCTGGAGCCTGCTTCGGATTCTGTCTCCCTCTCTCTCTGCCCCTCCCCCGCTCATGCTCTGTCTCTCTCTCTCTGTCAAAAATGAATAAACATTAAAAAAAAAAAATGCTGTGATAGGCTCATCCAGAATTAATAATTTGCCACTAACAGGGGAGCACAAATACCTATCAACAAAAGATGCCAGGAAACGTACACTGTGTATGTTTTGTGTGTATGTACACGTACACACAGGTATGAATTGCTTTCTTTAAATTTGTGTGTTCATGAAAAATGTGTATATAAATACATAGTAAGTAGAATATATGCATATATATGAAAATTTAATATTTTCTCATATATATACATTGATTGTATATGTATATAAATTGTGTTTGTGGGGCGCCTGGGTGGCTCAGTCAATTAAGCTTTGGACTTCCGCTCAGGTCATGATCTCAGAGTTCATGAGTTCAAGCCTGCCTCGGGCTCTGTGCTGATAGTTCAGAGCCTGGAGCCTGCTTCAGATTATGTGTCTCCCTCTCTCTGCTGCTCCCCTGTTCATGCTCTGTCTCTCTCAAAAATAAATAAACATTTTAAAAAGTTTTTTAAATTGTGTTTGTGCCCACAAGCATAGGACTTTGCTCTTCCCTGCTACAAGTTTAGAATTTGAATGAACTTTGTTGTAACTTCAGTAACCAGGTTAAATCTAAACTTTCCTGTTAGGCTTAGAAATCCAGAAAGGTCATTCTTCATTTAACCTTAAGACCCTGATGACAAAAACAAAAGGTGCAGCTTTAAGAAGCAGGCAGCCTGGTAGAAGATATGTTTTGAATCCTTTCCACCCCTCCTTAGCAGCCCCCTTCAAATGAAAATCAACAAGAAAAGCCCAATCCCCAAGTAAGGAACTGGCTAAGAGAAACAGTTATTTCTATGAGGAAAGTGGCAACACACACTTAGAAGAAGGGAGAGAGAGAGAGCATTCTGTATATATACACAGATTTCCACCACTTGGTCTGTCAGAGAAATCTTAAAACCAGGCCCAAAATATTTACTCAAAAGAAGTTTCACTTGCTAGAAGCCCTGTCTGGTTTGCCTACATGGTACATGGAGTCAGGAAAAGCACTGTGGGCTGCTGGTGGCTGTGACGTCATGAGACTGGCTCACAAACCACAAGGAAGAAACCAGGCTTTCAAAGGATTTGGTGTTTTCTTGGTGTGAACATTCAGAATCCTGAGAGAGCAGGAGGCACCACAGGAAAAGCGTTGCAAAAACTGAAACTGGACAGACTACCTGCTCCCAGGGAAAGTTCCTTTTTTCAGTCTCCCTAAGGGACCACATCCTGTTCTCCCACTCCTTCCTCAAGCCCGTCCATGTGCTTCAGAGATCTGCTGTGTTTTCAGTAAGAACTTCTCGATCAGGCATATATATATATATATATATATATATATATATATATATATATTTTTTTTTTTTTTTTTGGCACTATATATTTCAAACCACTGCTTTAGCTCATGGTCTTTAGTAGGCCAAGAAAACTCCATATCTTATTCATTTATGAATTCAACAAAAATTTACTGGGCTGCTACTAGAAGATAAGTCTTTTTTGAGCTACCACTAACTGGAGGAGGGGGAAAAAATTGTATTGGGGTACTAAAAGACCTGTCAGGGATGAGAGAATGATTTTCACGGTCTCTAACATCATCCCGAGGTTCAGTCACGTGGGAAACACAAGAGATACGTGATAATATAACATGGTAAGGTCCGTAACCAAAGTGGAAGCAAGGCTCTAAGGAAAGAGAGACTGAGCCTGGCAGGGTGGCAGGTGAGAGGGGCAGGGTTAGGCAGATCATATCATTCTCTCTCCAGAAAGTCTGCTGGTCTGGGCAACAACACAGCTGACTAGTGAGCAACCTTGCTGAGCACTTCCTTATTGGGTGACTTTGATCAAGTCTTGTACCTCTCTTTAAACTTCAGCTTTTATAGTAGTATATATCCTTGTGACAATTAAATGATATGATGCTTATAAATCCACTCTCCCCAATTCCTGGCACTATGGACACTCTCAAAATGGTAGCTCTTTATCTGGAGGAGGAAAAAAAAAAACATTTGACAAAGATAGCTCATGTAGGGGTGCCTGGGTGGCTCAGTTGGTTGAGCGTCCAATTCTTGATTTCAGCTCAGGTCATGATCTCAGAGTCCAGAGTCGTGGGATTGATCCCTGCATGGGGCTCCATTCTGAACATGGAGCCTGCTTAAGATTCTCTCTCTCCCTCTCTCTCTCTGTCTCTCTCCCTCTCTCTCCCTCCCTCCCTCCCTCTTCGCTCTCCCTCTGCCTTTCTTCCCTACTTGCTCGCTCTCTCAAAAAAAAAAAAAAAAAAAAAAACAAGATAGCTCATAGGAAAGGATGAATAGGATGATTGTCATTCACCATGAATGTCTCAGAAAGATAAACAATGATGAGACAAACACTTAGCATATTGTGACTTGAGTATACCCACGTGAGGGTCTGGTGAGGGCTTTACCAGCTCCATCAGTCTGGGTATCCCTCTCCCAATTCAACTACCACTCACCCATGCCCACACTTCCCAAAATGTTATTTTTTTAATTAACATCCACAGTTAGGCCTAAATAAAGGCACATTTATAACAACCTAAAAACAAACTCAACAGATTCTGCAATAAATATGAACTGAAGTTTTACAAATCTGGGCAGTTTTACGAAATAATAACAATCACTGTCTTAGATGGATAGCAGTTGGATGGAAAAAGCTGTTGGATGGGAGTAAAAACAGGTTCTGAACCTATTAGATAATGACGGTGCAGGCCAGATTTGTGAGAGGATGGGGATGGGTGGATGGTATGCCCAGGATCTTTTTTTGTTTTATGAGTTGCCAAACTATAGTCTAGTCTGTAGATGTAACGCAATTTTCCAAGTCTCAAGTTATGTGACTTAGAGCCAAAAACCTATTTCCAAAAATAACAAAATGGATGCACCTTGCAATTAAATACAATAACCCATATGATCCGCACAACATCAGTATGGATGTTGTTGTCCTCAGCTGGTAAGCGGGAGAACAAGGATTTGGACCCAGGTAATTTGACTTCTGGGTCTGCCATCTTAACAACTATAACCAGCTGCCCGGCATGTAAGAAGCCCAATCTCTACCGTTTGGTACCATTCAGATTTATTGTTCTCTAAAGTTTGGTAGTCAGAAAACCTAGGGTAAGTATATATCCTCCCTAAGATATAAAACCTTAGGGCAAGTATATAAGTATGTAGAAGATAGATATTCTTTGTCTATCTGAATGTACAGGGTAGGTACGTTCACCTTGTATCTATCAGCCCTCAGTCCCTAGGTCCTTTAACAAAGACACGGTACATCCCATCTAGATCTCCCATACAGCAAAGCCGTTACCACCTTCTGCCCATGAGAACTGCCTCCCACCAAAGACTCTGCTATTGTATCTCACCTACAATACACAGCCTGCCATATAGGAACCTGCCTGCTCTTGCTTTCCTTCATGGCAAGATCCTTGGGCGCTGGTCCTGTGGCTACCTGGGTCTCCCTAGGGCCTTTCTTGCCTCCTATTGGTCCATCTTCCCTCTCCCCACAGGCCTTTCACCAATGAGATCTCAATATCTCTTAAGGCTGAGACCTCATGAGTTATGACCAGTCATGGGCTAAAATGTCCTATTTAAATTCAGTTTTGCTTCATTGTAAACAGCCCCATTACAAAGTAATTCTCAGTTACACAGTTTCCTGATAGAAATAGAATTAAAATGAAGACTCCCATAACTTTTCCAATTTCATCTTGCACACATATTAATTTAATATATTTATACTCAACACAGAGTCATTTATTAAGGTTTTAATTGGATCTCCATTTTTCCCATCTAAAGATTTTAAATGAATTCCAGATATCATAAACCTCTTCTTGTCATCCACTACATAAATTATGCTTCCATAGGAGACTGTGACTGGAAGATCCATTATACAATGTTATGGGAAAGTCATTTTTTTTTTTTTTTTTACATTCTGAGCCAGAATAGGAAAGGATTTTTTTTTTCTAGAAACCATTGCACTGTTACAATGCAATGACCTAGGAACTTTTTATATCCTAAAGCACATGCCTATCCTGTCCATGTCCATGTGCATGTCTATATCAGTATCTGTGTCCAATTAGGTCTATAAATGTGCTCTTTTAGATATACGTTTATGAGAATATGTTGACATGTGGGGTAAGCTACATTTCCCTCCATTTTGGATAGCAGATCATTCTAAAATGGCATCCGTTTTGCATTCCGAAAACTTTACTGCTTTTTTCAAAGCTTTATACAGTTCTAATCCAGAATTCATCATTATCCCTGACTATACTCATACTTATCTGGGATGAACTCCAAAACAAGTTATGCATGCTTTAAAATTACATTTTAAAAATATTATATATTTTCTCCTTCTCCCTTAATGTTCTCTCTCAAGTTCATCTCAGCTCTACTCTCCCTGTTGGAAGTTCTCATCTTTTCTCAAATTTTTTTTCAAATGAACCAAAAAAGAAAAAAAAATCTGTTTTTAATTAAGAAAAAAATCTGAAATTAATGTTCTTTAATGTTCTAGGTTTTAACCAGATTTGTTTTTCTTAAGCAATTCCCCACTAAGATTTTTTAATAATATAATCAATTGAAAGTAAATATGGGTGGAAGCACAGGCATGTAGTTTGAATTCGGCTTGTATTGGATTTCTCTAAGGCTATTGAAGGCTCCATTATTAATTGAGTTTGATATTTCTTAACCACGTTTCTTAGAGTTTGTTTTCTTTTTATTATGAGGTTCTTCCCCTGTGTGTTTCTGTACACTCTTCTTAGATTTCTCTTAGTGAGGTTTGATGACATACTGTCTTAAAATATTAGAGTGGAAATCTAGTATTTGAAATGCATCCATGGTGGATCTGATAGGGATACCCACAGGACAGGGTCTCACAGTTGGCCTCCGTATGCAATTTGTTTTGCCTGAATCATTTTTTCTCTAATGATTTGGCTCTCACAAACCCTCTGGAAAGAACTAGGATTTTTTGCTAATTCCCCATGTTAATAATACAAACCCTTATTTTTTCTATCTATGTCTGGCTATTGTAGGAAAGGTAGGAGAAGCACAATGTCATGCAATCCAAAGAAGAATGGTCCAAGGAGAAGTCATCTAAATATAGTCTTGGAGAAGCCCCCAAACACAAGGTGTCGTTTTGTGTCCAACAATGTCAAAATCTGTGAGAGCTGCTCATGCACACCTGTGTGAAGTTAGGATGGACAACCTGAGACACGGAGAGACAACCTGAGAGGGTCAAGGGGCACATCCCATACAGAAAAGCCATTCATTCTTTTCAAGAGTAACAACTATAAAACAACAGTACACTTGGGAATCTGAAAAATTTTGTTCATTTGTTGATTTAACAAACATTTGCAAGCTCAGGTGATATGTTCAGGAACCAGAGATAGTTGGGCTCCTTCCTATATGTAAAACCTTCAGTGGTGCCTCTTTATCTCCAGATAAAGATACAGATACAGGCCTGTCAACCTTTCTTTCCACCATTTTTGCGCAGTGGTCTCTTATACCAGGATTCAGCAAACTTTGTCTGTAAAGATCCAGACAGTGAATGTTTTTGACTTTGTGGGCCATTTGGTGTCTGTTGCAACTCCTCAACTCTGCCACTGTAGCACAGAAACAGCCAAACACATAAATAAAGAGTGGCTGTGTGCCAATGAAATTTATCTATGGACACTGAAGTTTAAATTTCATATAATTTTCAGTGTTATGAAATATCATTCTTCTTTGTTTTTCTCAACATCTAAAACTGTACAATCCATTCTTAGTTCCAAAGGTGTACAAAAACAGGAGGCCAGATTGGGCCTAACAGTAGTTTGTCAATCCGTCTTAATCTTTGCACTCTTCATTCTGCCATATTTCATCCTCAAGGCCTGGATCAAATGCTGTTTGGTCCTTGATGCCTTTTTAGAACACCCTAGCCTATTGCTGTTTCCCCGACTTGAATTCCAGCAATCACTGTTTGCAAAATTCTTTGGCAATTATTCACATCCTATCATTTCTTCTAGCATTAACTTGTCTTATTACCTAAATCTTTATTTGCTTTTTATTTTTAGCCTTACTTCCCAAATAGATTACGAGCTTCCTGATGGGTTTTTTTTTTTCCTTGCAGCCTATACCTCTCTGTGCCCCAAGCAAGGAAATACAGCAACTCTGAAGAGATAACTAAGAATGCCCAGTGAGAAGCAACCACAATTTTATAAAATTGAAAATCAGGCTGTCCTACCATTTTGGACACCACTCAAAGATTTTGAGAAGAGAATTTTGGATGTATTATTAAGTTCTCTACCACATATGATATTCTCAGGTCACTCCCTATAAGGAATGTATCAGATTATCTTAGTGGGTTTTTTTGTTTGTTTGTTTTTGGGGTTGTTTTTTTTGTTTTGTTTTGTTTTTTAATCAACAGAGTGATTACTTGATTTAGATGGATTCTGTAGTCTGCGTTTAATGACAAGAGTGGCCTGTAATTACCCCTGTGGGTGTTCTCAGTTGATTAGGAAATCAGTGATGCTTTTAAGTGGAAGCTGCCTTATTTCCAACATGATTTTTAAAAATCACCCTACAGTATTTTTTAATCAGTCACATTGCATTATGTTTATTCAATATTTATTCTCATTAAAAATGACTTGCTGACTTACACTATGATTTTTTTTCAGTCCATTCCACTTTATTTTATCTTTATTTTCATTTAATGAAATGAATAGGATATTATAAATAAATCCATTTTGTCTAATAGATGAAGAGATATGGGTTTTCAAAGGTATTAAATATTTAAATAACTGAGTTTGCAGTTTTCACTGACACCTCTGTAATTAAGAAATAGTAAGAAGTTACACACTAAATAATGGCATATTCCAAATAGGATTAGTCTTCTGTTCCAGGTGGTGAGTGCAGCAGTATTTAGAACAAGCATCGCATGATTTGGACACCAGAAACATGTCACTTCCTGCATCTTTCAACAGCTTACATTTTAAATGAGTTACTTGCAGCTTTCTCCATTTTTGAATTGCAATAAAAATTTGCCATTTACAAATAGATGAAGAATAGTAAGCGACCTCTCTCTTGACAAACTAGCTTCTCTATATTTTCAACAAAAGCATGTCTGGTAGCACAGACATTGGATGAACCCCAAATTTTAAAACTGTCTAAACATATAAAAATGTTTAATACCTATGTCCTACTCTTTTCTTTGACCTGTTTTTCTTTTTTTCACTACTTTTGGTGTTTCCATCACTTCATTTTACCTTTACTTTACCCCTTTTCCCTGGGAAAGTTTTTCAGTTTAAATTGAAGAAGAAAATTAAAGACCCAGGGAGATCTTTAACCTTGAAAAAGTACTAGTTTGTCTCAAGTATTTGTCTGAATAAAATGTAAATACTCAAAGCAATTGGCCTGTTTGTGAAGAGCCTGAAATTTTATCGTACATGCAAACTATGAAGTTATCTGCACATTTTATGGCTGTTGGCTAAAGCCCAAGACTCCAGGGCCAGAGATACAGGACTATTTATTACCTACAGTCATAGAGCTATTTATTCCTCACAGGAGTTCCTCCCAGGCAGATCATCAGCATTTGCTTCCATTCCTGGGGCCCCAATTCCCACAACAAAACTTGAAGAAAACCATATACTCGCACGCACAGGCAGCTCTGTTTCATAGAAGAACCCTGAGCTTAGAGAACTCAAATCTTTTATAATGGGCAATAGGCATGCTGGAAATAATATTTTTCTCTTCCAAGACCAGGAGCTGTATAAACACCTTTGAAAAGATTATCCAGGACAAAGGCATTCTATACCTCCATTCGCAAGATAACACAGAAATTTAAGAGAGAGAGCAACTGAGAAGTGTCCCCTCCTACTAATCACATCACTGTACACGCCCTTATGAATTTTAACTGAATTAACTGTACCTATTTTCAACAAATTTAGGCAACTGGAAGAGAATGTAAGGCATTCAGTAGTGTTTGTTCAATGAATGTGAGCTGCTTCAATTTTTTAGCAAGCAGTTTGTAAAAATAGTAATGATATAAGTAATTGTAAATCGTAAAGTAGACACAGGTTCAAAATATTTGTCATTTCTCCTCCAGCCCATAATATCAGAATCCATCAAGACTTTGTTTTAAAATGAATTATTTACCCATTGACTTAAAAAAAATCTTCTATTTTCTTTATGTTTTCTTCTGGTACACACACACACACACACACACACACACTTCCTATCTTTCTCATGGCCAGGGATTACATAAAATATGACCAAAGTTTTAGCCATGTAGAGAATAGAGAATGGTGATTGAATTACATATGAGTAACTGATGCTCATTTACACGTTGAAGCTACTCATATAACCAACTAGATTTTTTTTCTTCTAAATTACACTTGTTTTCCTTCTTATTTCAGCTAAACCCAAATATTCACTGTCAAGCTCAGGGAAGAATTAGAGAAAGTAAGTATAGCAGGGCCTTTATTTGCAGAATTGCTTTATCTATTTTTGAATGATATGAAGTGGTCACAGAGACCTGGCTATCATGCAAATGTTAATGTCTTAAGTGGGCACTCGAATTATCCCTTTGTTGGCAAGATAGTGCTAACTTAGTCCATCTCAGAAAGGAGAGAGCCCATCATATTTGAAAAGGAAATTTTACAACATTGTTCAGGAACCCTCAGCTCCATTACTTCTAATCTTTCCAAAATCCTCCTTTACATGAAACCTGGTATTTCCCTTGCATCAAATTAAAGCTCTTTCATTACACATAACTCTTATCTTCCAGTCCCTTCATGGTCCCACATTTCCCTTGGATTCTCCACACTCACTCCAATGTCCATGTGTGTCTGAGTGTTCAGTGCACTGGGCCCCGAAATGTGTGTCTGGTGCTGACCTTCTGACAAGAGACATAAAATAAACACTTTCCATTTCCCTTCGATGGTAAACTTCCTCTCCTTCTCAGGCATCTCTTGCCTACAGCCGGGGAATGGGAGTGACATCACTAAACATGTAATGTGTGGTGTGGCGTGGGGTCAGCTGAAGGGTAATTTCTAGGAAGCACGCCTATTCAGAAGTCAAATCAGTGTTGTCACTGAGCAGGGGCACTTAGCAAAATGATGCATCAGGGATGTCATTTCCTCAGGGTACCCAGTACCAGTGACCTCATGAAGTAACCATCAACGCAGTAGTGTTCTTTAGGGGCACCTCAAGTGGCATATTTATGGATTTGAAGTAGCAAAATAATGAGATTTAGCCAAGGTTTCATCTTGAATAAAAGTGAAGACATGCTGTCAAATAAAATACTTCTGGAATCCTGCAAAGCTTTCTTTTAGCTCTGTATCTGAGAGTGGATGTGCCCAGTTATCATTTTTGTTCAGAATACTTTAAGGCTAAAACCCAAACTGACCCTAGCAATAAGCAATGCTCTTTCTTCTAATCCACAAGGTGGTGTTGGGAGAGGGGAGTGAGAGAGGTATGTGGAAGAATAAAAGCACAAACATAAAATGACTCTCTCTCAAACCACCACCAAGTCTAAGCATGATATAAGACATAGGGCAATCCATTAAATGACTTTTTCCAACTCTGTGCAATATTTTACCCCACCCTTTACCCATGACTTTCCTTTCCACCTCAGCATTTTTTCACATGCTTTCTGCTACCTGGATGGTGTTCCCGATCCTCGGCAAGCAGTTAAAATTCAACTCATCTGCAAATGTCTAATTCAACAGCTATAATCTATATAATGATCCTTACAATAGTAAATATTTGACAGATTCATCCAAGTGCCTATTCTATGCAAAGGGGTAGACATGTAGCCCTGAACAAGGCAAACACAGTTCCTGGCCTTATAACAGTTGTAGCATTCAATTCCCCCTCAAAACTCCTAAGGTCTTTACTATGACCCTGACTCAGGTTGTAGTGAGATATTCTCCTCTGTATTGAGCTTTACTGATGGATCTCTTTGATAGGCTTGTTTAGAGAACTTGCCATCCTCTTTAGAGATTTTGCCTTTCTTAGATACCCTGAGAAGAATGTCAGGACACAGAGCACTTCTCCAGACACAACAAAACTTAATTACTTCAGTAATGGTAAGTGAAACCACAGTTTCAGTAAAATGTACCAACTAATATAGAAAACTGTTTTGCCTCTACTTTTATAATTAAAAAATGTTTCTGCAGGTACTTGTCTACTTTTTATAAGAGCAATGCCGCAAACAGAATTGATATTTATTTAAAGGCTGGTATTTTCCAGTGTTATTCTTAGCAATAATAGTTTTCACTAAGCAGAACTATAGATGAAGGTGAGCTAGGACACTGGACTTACTATACACTGATCTAAAACCATGCTCGAGGACTCAAAAAAGAAAAATTCCTCTTATTGGTTATCATCTTAGCATTTCTTCTTTTTCACCAAACAAAAGTGCAAGGGGAAAAGCCAATCATTTGAAGATTCTAGTTAGTTGGGTACCCCTGTGGCTTATTCCTATAGTCATCAGTCTACTAGACAATAGCTGGGTAAACACCAACTATGGAGAATTGCTCTCTGATCATTTGTCTGAGGTGTGGTAGATTATCTCTTGTAGAATTTTATCAATAACTGCAAATTATCTATATTTTGAACAAATGGGTATTTAACAATTTAATAAAGGACTCTGTCAACATGAGAGTTAACAACCAATCAAGCCAAAGAAGACATCAAACACACACAACTAAAACTACTGGCTATAATATACTGGTTAAGTCTCTAATGGTTTCCTGAGTGTGTGTCTCACATGCAGACTTCTTGTGGAAAGGGACTATGTCTGTCCTTTCCTTGATTTCCTCTGAAAGACCTAGTGTGATACAAGACAAACTCAAGTCCTGATTGGAAATATAAAGTGGTACCCTCCCTCAACATATAATTCAGCACAGAAACCCTACTAAAACACAAATTGGCCATAAGGAGGTCAAGCAAAGTTCTTGTTTGTGTTTCTCATGGAAATTAGCTTGAACCCTAACAAAAAATACATATATATGAAATGTATACAGGAAGTAAAAAATATATGAGAAGTATATAAGGAATCAAAATATATCAAAATATATCTTACTATACATAAGAAACATATATAAAGACATACATATAAATACACATGAATATGTGCGCATGCACACACACACACACACACATACACACAATCAACTTCTTGCCCACCCCAATTGTTTTTTTGATGCCCCTATTTTGTTGATGCTTTTAGAATGCATATAGTTGCCTATTGGGTAATCCTGCAGTGCACAGAATAAAGCCACATTGGGAAAAAAAAATACAACCAAAAATATTTTATTTTTGTTGTTGTTGTTGATGTAAACTCTGTGTCCAACCTGGGGCTTGAGCACATGACCCTGAGATCAAGAGTCAAATGTTCTACCCACTGAGCCAGCCAGGTACCCCAACGAAAGGCATTTTATATGTACAAAGACCAGAGCAGAATCTCAACAACTGATCCTGCTCCCTTGGTAACTTTTATTAAAGAAGAGACTTCATTAATGAGCAGCCATATCAGACCAATTTTCCTAGGAAATAAAACTTCTTGGGATGATGTTTTCATCACTAAGATACTTGGAAACAACAAGCCCTCTAAATATTCTTGCCTGAGTCAATGAAATTCCTAGAAGTTGAAAATTTTTATAGTCTCTATCATCTTACTGTTTCATGAATGTACTTAGAATTGAAGATTCCTAAGAAAGGAAAAAGGCCACTAAAAATCCACTGTCATAAAATTTACTTGTACTGTCAGAAGAGAATAGTTTTGATTCCATTTTCATATCCAAAGTATCCATGTGTATTATACTTCCCCTCAAGCTGACATAACTCATTTATCAGCACATTTCAAAGTTAGAGCGAACTTTTTACGATACTCTCATTGCAGTCCCCGATTTTTAAAGCCTGTATCACCATTTGTTATAATTTTTAAAGCAAACTTGTCCTATTCAAAGTCTTATGCATCACCTCAACTGTGTTTCTCATCGTGGTTGTGAGTAAATACACTGAGTTTAAAAACAAATATGATTTTGAAAGACACTGTGTTGTTCTAACAAAGGGAACATTGTTCATCTTTCCTGACAGCCTCTCTCTAATTAAAGAGGCCCTGATGCTCTGCAGAATGCCAGGCTCCTTAAACACTCCCCTCCTACCCACTGTTTTCACTGCACAAACAGTGGAGAAAACAATTTGTAGCCTACTGGGGTCTCCTTCTTAGAAGAAAATTTAATAATGTCCCAGAAGGGATAAGGAAGCAAAATTTCCTGATGGGACATACATTTCTTCTTTCAAAGTACCACTGGCTGGGAGAGTTGGTTAGAAAAGGGGCTCCCTTTACCACCATCTCTGAGCTATCTGTGTATAATCAGCCTGTTTTCTGCTGTTGTTGTTGTTGTGTGTGTTTTTAACAGTGGCCTTTCACTTCTTTTATCCACACTGAGAAACCATCTTTGACATTATATTTTCCAAAATCTGGCTCTGCAAAAACACAAAAGCTGAGATATCATTTCATGACTAGAAATGGCAAGGCCAACTTCTTCACTTTCAAAAATCATCTTAAGACAGACATTTTGCACAAACAACCAAAGATGTGCTGGTTACACACTAACCCGTGTCTATTTTACAGTCACAATATTCCACAGTAGAGCTTACAAAGGGAAATGTTTCTTTTATTTTTCTGAGCTTAATCCAGGTATTTCTACAGCACCTCACATGTGCACACGTCTGTACACCTTTATAAAAAGAATGCAATAACATCTACATAACACCACACTGTTTCTAATTTCTTTTTATTTTGTTATGAGAAATATTTATTCAGTTAGAGATAAATCATAACATATTTTAACTTAGGGCAAAGTAACAGCAATAAAAATACTCTATATCTATGCCTTAAATGTTCCAAAAAAAAAAAAAGTTCATTCCTATTCTATCATTTGACCTTCACAGCAAGCTTGTGGATCAAATAGCTGGTAAATGTTAAGGGTGGTGATTCAAAGTCCAATTCTCATTCTGTAAACCAGAGATCAGCAAAATTTTTCTGTAAAGGGCCAGACAGTAAATATTTTAGGCTTTGTGAGCCATATGGTCTTTGTCACAACTAATCAACTCTGTTATCATAATGCAAAAGCAATCACAGAGAATATATTAATGAATGAGTGTGATTGTGTTCCAATAAAACTTTATTTCCAGAAATGGGCAGTGGGCTGGATGTCTAGAGGCTTGTAATTGGCCAGCTTCTGCTCTAAAGCACTATGCTGTAAAATCTGGAGAAGGTAGGAATCACAAGCCAATTACAAGTTAAAATTATTATTAGTCTTAAAGGGAGGAAGAGATTACATCTTGAGCCTTCAAAAAAGACTTCACGGAAAAGGAAGTACTTTAGCAGGAACTGAAAGATTGGTTTAGCACACCATGGGGTTTTAATTACATTTTGGGCATCAGAGGGTTGGGTATGTCATGCAAAGAGGACAATGTGTGTAAAATTCTGCAGAAAGGATATGTAGTGAGGTATGTAGGAAAAAATAATTCGGTTACTGAGGCACAAATATGTGAAGAGAATTAGTGAAATAGGTAAGGTGCAATCTTCATTAGATACAAATATCTTGAAATAAAATCTCATTCCATAAAAAACTGAAAACCATTATTTGTGAGTAGAGGGGTGGCATGGAGAGGAAATAATGATTCAGTCTCCCTTATAATGATCAGAGAAAGTCATCCAGAGGCACTGAGAAGTGGAGTCCTAATGAGTGGGGATACATTTCCAGTCATTGTGGTGAAATGGCTTGACGTGGAAGAACTGTAGTGAAAGGTGAACTGGAAAGGCTGTACCCATTAGGTAGTGATAAGACAGCTGCCATCTACCTACGTCATGAGTGGAAAAGGGCCAACTGTAAGAATCAGAATCCCAAGACTGTGTGGTAGATTTAGATCATTTTTTTAATGTTTATTTATTTTTGAGAGAGCACAAGTGGGGGAAGGACAGATAGAGGGGGACACAGGATCTGAAGTAGGCTCTGCACTGACAGCAACGAGCCCGATGTGGGGCTTGAACTCATGAACCACGAGATCATAACCTGAGCCACAGTCAGATGCTCGACTGAATGAGCCGCCCAGGTGTCCCTCACATTGCCTGCTTGTGATCTGTTAGTCAGGGGTTCAGGTCAAGCCTTTGCTCCATGTAAGGCTGGGCTCATTTGCTCCTCTGCATTCAGGTAGTGGCTCAACTGGGCTGAGTGAAGCTGAAGGTCCAAGAAGTCTTCACTCATGTTTGTTCTGGTGCTTCCCAACTTGGCCTTCCCCTCTCTATGTAGACAGCATGGTGGTCTTAATGTTGTTGGCATTTTAACATGATGATGGGCCTCCAAGAGGGAGCATTCCAAATGGTAAAGGTGAAAGTTGGAAATCTCTTAAGACCAAGTCTTGGGAGTTACACAGTGTCACTTCTACCACATTAGACTGTTCAAAGCCTGTCAAAGGGCAGCCCACAATCAGGGGAAGGGAAAATAAACTCCACGTCTTGATGGGAAGTGGCAAGATCACACTGCAAACGAGCTTGTGGGAGAGGAGATATTGTTACGGGCTTCTCTGGAAACACTATCTACCATGGAAATTTAATATAAAAATTAGGGGAAGGCCAATGAAACTTCTAGGGATCTTGCAGAGTAAACTCAAAACTACCCCCCCCCATAACTCGGGTCTCATGGGACTCACATGGAAAACAAACTGAAAATAAATTTGTGATAAAAAATTACAAACTACATAGAGAAACAGAATGTAGACACAGCAGAGATTGGAATTAGCACACTATGACCTGGAATAGTGGAAGAAAATGAAAGAGATTTAGAAATAAACACCTTTAAAATGTGCAAACAACTACAGGTATAAATAGAAGACATAAGGCAAGAACTGGATGGTATAAGAAACAAATGGGCATGTGTGAAAAGTATTACATTGAAATTTTAGCCATGAAAAATATATTCATTGAAGTAAGAGACCTTAACAAGTGAGAGAGAACTAATGAAATGGAAGGTAGTCCTAAAGAAATTATTCCAGCACGAGTGTAGCACGGAGATGTAAGAATTCAAAACATGAAATACAAAAGAGACATTAGGAAATTAGAAAATTAAAATGGAAAAGTCTAACATGTATCTAGTAGGAATTTCAGGAGGAAGAATGGAGAGAATGAAGAAGAACCAATATCAAAAGAGATAATGGCTGAGAAATGAATAAAGAAATAAGTCACTAGATTTATGGATCACACAAAATCTCAACAAGATGAATAAAAAGCAAACTTGCAACTAGACACACTTTAGTGAAAATGTCCAACACTCAAAAAAAAAAAAAAAAGTAAAGCTTTCTTCAAATCTAGTGGAGTAGGAAAACAAGACATATTAGCAATTGGATTGACTGAATTCTACTCAGCAAAAATAGGTAGATAATAGAATAATATATTTAAAGTGTTAGGGAAAGTAACTATCAACCTAGAAATCTATGTAGTATTAAACTGTCCTTCAAAAAGGGGGGGGGGGAACTCACTGTGAGTTTTCTATGAGTTTCTGTGATTAGACAGAAATCATCACATCTGATTTTTTTGTGTGACTCAACTTTACTGAAACATATTTTATGTACAATAAAGTACATCCATTTTAAGAGTATAGTTTAATGAGTTTTGACTATTACCATGATCAAAGTACAGAACATTTCCATAACCATGAAAGGTTTCCCTGTCCCCCTTCCCAGTCAATTCCTCTACCCAACCCTGTCTCCTAGCAACCACCGATCTGCTTTCTATCACTGTAAATTAGATTTACTTTTTTGTAGAATTTTTTTTAATGGAATTATACTGCATGCAATCTTTCTGTCTGGCTACTTTCACTGATCTTAATACTTTTGAGATTCATGCATGACATGTGTATCTCTAATTCATTTCTTTTTACTGCTGAGTAATATTCCATTCTACAGAAGGCTGATGCTTTCAAATTAATTTTAGAAAAAGAAATTACTTCTAACAGGACTGTTCATAATGATAAGAAGCAAAGTATATACCAAGAGAGTAAAATAAGTATAAATTTCCACACTTCTAACAATGTAACCACAAAACATTTAAGGTAAAAACAGGCAAAATGACAGAATTACAAATTCACCATCGCAGTATAATTTTTTACAAGACACTTCTCTCAGAACTGGATAGACCAGGCAGTCAAAAGTGAGTAAGGATATAGAAAATGGGCAAGACGGATTGCTGACATTTTCAATAAGATGGTCAGTGAAGGCTTCCCCAAGAAAGTCATCCACTAGCTGAAGGGCCTCTCAAATTCTGACATGCTTATACGGCAAAGTACGATCACCTACCTGCAATGGAAATGGGGTTGATATGAAGGGGTTTATACTAATAGCTGTTTTGTAGGACACTGGTGACCATGCATCCGGGGAAGATTTAAAAACAAAAGTAGTATGCTTTTTCCTTCTCCATGAATAAAGACCAAAATACACAAAAGCAACAAATAACATTAACGAAACACTCAGCGCGTATCAGGCAATATGGTAAGCACTGTGCATGTGTTATCCCTTTTAGTTCTTGCACCAACTTTTGAGTTCAGGGAAGAGGAAACTAAGATTCAAAAAGGTGGCTAGTGAGTACCAACATCCGGACTTGAACTTGGGTCTGACTCTAGAGTCAAGGGAGAATTCACAAACTCCCACCATTAACTACCTCTTCCGAAAGCACAGTGCATTCCAGACCTGAATCCCTCCTAAACCAAAAGCCAGTTCATTCTTATTCACACTGTGGAGCTAACTCAGCTGGATTATTTCTCATGTAAAGCATTCCATCTGCAGGGAAGCAAGACAGACTTTTTTTTTTTTTTTAAACAGTCCGCCTGCGGCTGGCCTTGGGATGAAAGTGAAAATCAGTGGGGTGCCAAGGCCGTGGCTGAAAATGAAGCTGGAGATCAGAGCTGGGAAATGACATGCAGATATAGCACATCAAAGCTGTGAGAAGCCGCCTGAAAACAGGCAGCTCAGGGTAGACCCAGCTCCCTGCTGCCCAGGTGGGACTGGGGCGCTGCAGTCGTCCTCAGTTAACCACAAACTGATTGCCCATAACCAAATAGCTGATGCCTTGCACTGCATTTGCATGGATCTTTGCTTCCCGTGACCTCAGTTCTTACCTCAACCTTAGATTGTCTTACAAGCCAGAAAAAAAAAAATTCTTTAATGCAAGACACACTCGAGTTCTCATGGATTTTAGAAAAAAGCTGTAAAAACTAGAACCCGAATGAATCCCACATGTTCGAGTTACCTCACCTAAACTTAGGTTTTTAAAATTGGCCCTTTCCCTAATCTGAATTATGTCTTACACAAAAGAATAGAAAGAAATAACTCATTGGTATTCTGCAGAGAGCTTGTCGTTTTCTGCAGAAAGATTATGAGGAGATACATGGAGAGGACCCAAATAAAAAACCTTAGAAGATAAACATTACCTTAGCTTTTGCCAAACACTGTGTGTTAGCCACCTAGTATGAGATGTGCCATGTGGCTGGTGCTAAATAAATGTTCAGTGACAATGAATGATTATGACATGTTAGGGAGCTTGGTGAAAAAGTACTGAATTAAGCAAAATGAGTGCTATACTGTGCAAAATAAAGGGGCAGATGAGCAACTGTTAGGTGACTTTAATCAACCAGGATCATCAACAGCCTAGGTTCAAATCCCCATTCTGCTGTGTGACCTTGGAGGGTATTACTTGACTTCTCTGTTCCTCAGTCTCCTCCTCTGTGGAATGAGGACTATAAGGTTATCTCCTTCTAGAGCTGCTGTGAGGACTACATTAAATTATGTATGTAAGCACGTGGTACAGTGCTTAGTATACAGTGAACACTCAGTAAATGTGGGCTCTTGTCTTTTATTATTTCTTTAGGTCTCATCCTCTACTGTTTTACCTTTGTGAATAAAATGTAATCATACAACTTCAAAAAGTTTTTTAAACTAGAGGGTTCTAAACACTTAAAACCCAAAACTCCATACCAAAGCGACTTTCTTCCCACAGTTAATGTGATGAGTAGTGTGGCCAGCGTTACATAAACACTGAAATTTTAAAAAATATATATATATATTTTTTACGTTTATTTATTTTTGAGAGACAGAGAGACAGAGCACAAGTGGGGGAGGGAGAGAGAGAAGGAGACACAGAATCCAAAGCAGGCTCCAGGCTCTGAGCTCCAGGCTCTGAGCTCTCAGCACAGACCCCAACGCGGCGCTCGAACTCACAAACTGTGGGATCACGACCTGAGCCAAAGACGGACACTTAACGGACTGAACCACCCAGGCGCCCCACATAAACACTGAACTTTGATTCTTTCTTCTCTTCACAAAAAATACTTAATAAAAACAGAAAGCTTATCTCCTAACATATATTTTCAGATACACAGCCCTATTGTGCACCATTTTTAGTCACAACAGATAAGTATACGAGAAATGTTCTCAAAGGCAGTGAGCAAAAACAGCTTTGGCTTCAGTATTAGAAGGACTAGAGAGTAGGTATGTATGTTTTTATTTATTCCTGAGAGAGTGCAAGTGGGGGAAGGGCAGAGAGAGGGGGCTAGAGGATCCAAAGTGGAGCTGACCAGCTGACAGCAGCAAGTCCAACGTGGGGCTCGAACTCATGAATCTCGAGATCATGACCTGAGCTGAAGTCGGACACTCAAACGACTGAGCCACCCAGGGGCCCCAGAAAGCAGGTATTTATGAGGGAAGCACCTGTTCGTGGTCACTGTAGCTCACGTGCTTGGCACCGTGCCCGGCACAGGGGAAGCACTCAGAAAGAGTGTGCACGAGCGTGCCTAGTGGATCCCTCTCTGATGCCAAATTGCCGTCTCCAACTTCATCCTCCAAAGATGAGGTGGTACAGTGGAGACCCTAAATCAAACAGGCCTGGATTCAAATCCCTACTCTCTTACAAGGTTGTGATCTTCAGGAAGATATCCTTTCTAAACTACACCACAGTTTTCCACTTGTAAATGGGGCAGCAGGACTGCTGTTTGAACTGAAGATAACACATGTAGAAATTTCCTGGACCTAACAGCACTCAATAAATGGTACATACTCTAGCATAGGTTTTCCTAAGGTTGTATCATCCATGGATTCATCTAAACTTTGATTCTATTTAAGTCAGTCAATACTTCCTCTTCCTCTCATTTTTCTATCTTTGTCTGTGAATTGAGAATACTGTGGCATAATAAGCTCACGTCCTGGAAACTGACAGATCTGGGTTTGGAGCCATCTCTGACACACAGGAAGAAGGTCTGCTCCAAGGGAGGCAAAGACAGAAAAAGCTTCTGACCTATCATTTACTACCTCAGTGACCTTAGGCAAGCAAGGACTTAGTGTTCCTAAGCCTTAAATTTTTTTAATGGAAATAATAATAATAACCCTAACCTCTAGAGTTGTCAGGAGGATTGAATAAGGGCTCAGTTGGGGCTTTGTCTTTAACTTAATCACCTCCCACAGAGAACCAAGTGTGGTGAGCATTTAGAAAGTAATCAATTAAATGGAGCACCTGGGGGGGGCTCACTCTTGATTTAGGCTCAGGTCATGATCTCAAGGTAGGTTCTGCACAGGGCTCCTCCTCATGGGGCATGGAGCTTGCCTAACATTCTCTCTCTCCCTCTGCCCCTCCCCTGCTTGTTCTCTCTCTCTCTCAAAGAAAAGAAAGTAATCAATAATGAGGGATGAATAAATACCTGAATGAATAAATAAAGGAGAAGAAAGAAGAACAGACAGGGGGAAGGAAAAAGGGAGAAAAAAAGAAGAAAGGAGGGAGGAAGGCAGGGAGAGGGAAGGAAGGGAGAAGGGAGAAATGAGAGAGAAATGGAGGAAGGCAGGCAGTGGCAGGCAGGAGAAAGAGAAGAAGGGATGGGGCAAAAACTGTACCCCAAGATAGTTGAGGACATAAATACCTTAGACTGAGCTTTTCCTTTTAAAACACAGGGTAGTGAAATCTTGAAGGCAAATCCTGAAGGAAACATTTGTAAAAATTATCACTTCCTATAAGCCTGTCATCTCATCCTTCCCAAACCTCATTAAGTATCCAGAATACCTTGGAAAAGCACCAAAGACCAAATCATGAAAAATGGGAGAAAAAAATTTCCAAGGCAAAAGGATCGTTTAATATCTTCCCAAGCATCTGTTCCTTCACACTGAAATATTTCATGCAAAACATATTTCATGTAATTCAAATAATTAACTGAAGCAAATATTAAACAAGTAACAGAGTAGCAAATAACAAATCTCTTCTTATTTCACTGTCATTGTTCTAAGCCTTCAATAAGTATAAACACTGTTGTACTCAAATTGCCAGCAAAATTAAGAATGCATTATCAGTTTATTAGAAAAAATTATTTGGAAGAAAATACTATTTGAGTTTTTTTTTAAATTATGCAGGAGCAAAACATGCGGTTAGCATTGTTTGTTCTTTAATGAAAAGAGCAAAAAGAAAAAAAACTACTGAAATCAATTAAGCCTTTTTTTAATATAAAGGCAACACTCCCAAAATACATTGAAAATAGTCTACTTTGAGCAGTCATAGCTTTCTTTTTTTTCTTAAATGTATCAGACGTAGATTTCACAGCTCATAATTAATTCCCAGTGCCCACATCACTATTAATTTTTAATCAAAGCGGAGCTGCTACGAGAGCTACTGCTATTACACCAAGGTTAGTAGGGGATTTTTTCCAGGCTCAGAAACCTTATTTGTTGTGCATAACAGAGAATGAGTTCTAAAAAGGATGGCCAGATGCACCCTGTAATCCCAGCTAATTACATTCAGGTGATGGGGACCAAAATCTGTGCTTTGACTCAAAAAAAAAAAAAATCTAGTTTCACAGATAATTACATATTTATACAGACTAGGGATTTGGAGTTTTACATTCTTGGCGGTGTTAGACTGAGGAGGTATATATTGTTGAAAAGTATTTCCTCTATATGTATGAAGGGAATTCTCCACAATCAATTTACCATCCTTAAGCTCATAAACGTATGTTTACAGGAGCTCCCCAGATAGCATGGTAACATTGCGCCAGGGAGCAAATGTGATACAAGTTCACAGAACTTTTATGGCATAAAATCGCCAGACAAGGAAATGATTTCAGTGTGGGTTTAGGATGGCCCCAAGCAAGCTTTGCTCCAAGTCAACATCAAACAAGGCAAGGCAAAACCAGAGGACTAATAATTTCAACAGGTAACTATTCTAAGTAAAAACAAGTTCTATAAACCTAACAGAAACCCCACTGCAAGGAATTTCACTTTCCTTAAGTTTAATACTTTTGCATAAAAGGTGTAACTTGATCATTTAGATTTAAACTATGGAATATAATACATATTTCAAATTAATTTCTTTTTGGAAAACAATACAATATATATAAAAATCTAATAAAATGTGTAATAAGAAAAGGTTAAGTCTGGCTAACCCAATCAAATATAAATAAAAGTCAAACTGTTTTAATATATTTTAGGAGACTTATATACATATACATACAAACACATCTTAAAGATACATATACTTTAAAATATTTATAAAATATATAGATATATATATATATCTAGTATCTTAAATATACACATATTATATAATTTATAAACATTTATAAAATAATTTATAACAAACATCTTAAACAGTTTAAAATATGTTTAAGCGCCCTTCAGATACATACACAAAGATTTTTTGTAAGATCTAAGTGTTAGGGGTATTCATGATAATTTCAACCTTTATTTAGTATTCTCTGTATTTTCTAAATTCTTTTTTTCAGGTTTATTTATTTATTTTGAGAGAGAGAGAGAGTTCAGGGGAGGGGCAGAGAGAGGGAGAGAGAGAATCCCAAGCAGGCTTCATGCTGTCAGCACGATACAGGGCTGGAACTCACGAACTATGAGATCATGACCTGAGCCAAGATCACGAGTTGGACACTTAACTGACTGAGCCACCCAAGCACCCCTGTATTTTCCAAGTTCCTAAGATGAGCATGTATTATTTTTATAAGAAAAAATTTTTAAATGTTCAGCCTTAAAACTTTCAAACTTACTAACTCCCTTATATGACAAATTTGATATGTACTATAAAATAAAGGAACCCAGCTCCCAATAAGCTACCTAAGTAAAATTAGTTTCCTCACTTAACCACACGGCCTACTATCAAGCCCTCCATTATGTAACCATAAACATTCAATGAATGACTTATAAGTGCTTATATAACGGATATACCTTTCCAAGGACTCCGGGAGCAGATCTAACTGAGAAGCTATAGTCCAGTAAAAACAGCATGGATGAGATTTAACGTGGACCACTCCATGGAATTGTGTGGTTCTAAATTAAGTTTAGAATTCAATGTAACTTCAAATAACATTAATTGTGAAGACATGTAATTCTAGAGTTCATTAAATGAAATGCCCAATTCTAACTCATCATTCTCAACCCTCCCTCTAACACCATTAGCTCCCCACTATTTTAGAAAACTGGGTCACTCTTTGCATGGATATGTAAGCCATTAGATAGGAGGGGCACTGAACTTTTTTCAAGATTAAACTATCTACACTGCACTGTCAGGATACCTGACTTTTCCTACTATTTGAAACTCTTAGCCCAGACATTAACATCAGAAAGCAATGAACCAGGATTTTTTAACAGTTGGGAATAGGGACAGATGAATTACTAGAATGGGTGGACAAAGTTAACAGATGCAGAGAAGTGGAAAAGGAGGGCATACATATTTCCAGGGAGCAGTACTTAAGTGTAGGAAAAGTGAGGCACATTTGGGAAGACAGTTTAGGACTATGTTGGGGAAGACTTTGAAAGTGGGTCTCAGAGGACAGATTTTATTGTTAGAAGAAAGCAATCCACTGAAGACTTCTGACCAGAAGATAACATATCAAAGTGATGCTTTATTCAGGGGATGGATCTGAACAGGAAAGACTAAAGGTGAGAAGACCCAGAGATGCCAGTCAGTGGTTCAAGCAAGGTGTGATGAGAGCATGAACAAAGGTGTAGGTGGAGGGAATGGAGAGAGAGGAGTTGGTAGGCATAGTTCAAGGGTAAAGGAGGATTTGAATATGACTTCAGAAAGCAAGAAGGTCAAGGAAGAGTTTTAGTGAGGAAAAGGAGATCAGAGTGTGCTTTAGGAGATGAAGAAGGAGCTGGTAGAAAGGAAGAGACTGAGCCAAAGCATGGGAGAGGAAGAGGATCAAGGCAAAAGAAAAAATTTGCATTTTCCAAACACTTACTATATGTCAGACCAAGGCTAGATGTTGGAAATAAACATCAATTAGATGTTGTAAATAAATACCAACTGAGTAGACACCTAGTAATTGTTGAATAAATGGTGGAGAGGAAAGAGGAGGGCTTAGCTAGCACTGATGAGATAAAAGGACAGTTTCTCAAAGGCAAGAGTGAATGAAAGGAGTGCCTGAGGAAGGGGGGTGAGGGTAGCAAGCCCCAAAGGCTCAGAAAAATGATAGTCAAGTTTATTTGTTTAGATGAAGGGCAATGATGTGGCTTGTGAGAGTAATGTGATTAAGGCTCAAAGAATGGAAAAGGGTTTCAACAGCTATTGTAAATAGCAAAATGAGGATTCCTCTAGACATGAATAAAAGTGTCCAAATAGCAGAGTGGGACTAGCTGATGTTGGCATGACCCTGTAGGTCCCCATTTTCTGACTCCCACTCCCTAAACAAGGATTAAAGGTAAAGAAAGCCAGATGAAGACCATTCAGGTCTTCAGACCCTATAATGTCAGACCCAACTTTATATAATGACCCAACTTTATCATGTATTTGTCACATTATTTGAGGTATTTATCCATATGAGTCTCTCCCAATACATAGTCATCTTCTCAAAGATAGGACCTATCTTGTATACATCTCCAGTCCCTAATATGGTGCCCAGAACATCATCAGTGCTCAGTTAATACTGATGGAACTGTGAACCAAGGGCTGTGCACAACCAGTGGCAAAAACAGAAGTTCAACACCAAGCAACTGACTGTGGAGTAGCAGACAGAACATCAGCCTGAAGCACATAATAGGGAATGGTGAAGGAATAGAGAGGTGGTGGTTGGGTGACTCAGTCAGTTAAGTGCCCAACTCTTGGTTTCAGCTCAGGTCATGGTCTCACGGTTTGTGACACAGCCCTACATCAGGCCCTGCACTGACAGAGTGGAAACTGCTTGGGATTCTCTCTCCCTCTCTCTCTGCTCCTGTCCCACTTATGCTCTCTCTCTCTCAAAATAAACAAATAAACATACAAAAAAAAAAAAGAATGTGTAAAATGAAGACAGAATGAGGTGTGTAGATTGTAAGAACAGGAAAGGGAGTTGGCTGAAAGGAACAAAATGGCAGACTCTTAAGTGTCTAAAATAAATAAGGACATTTGATTAATCATGTAACAAGAAACGCAGGAAAAACAAAAACAAAAACAAAAACAGAGTCAAGGTAGTTCCAGAGTTGGTACTGCAGCTCAACAGAATCTAGGACCCAGTATTTTCCATATTTTTTGCTCAGATTTTAGCACATCATCAGCATTCACTCTTTGTTTGAGAACCAGCAGTTGTAGGCATTAGGCATTATATTGTGATACAATTAGTTCCGGTCAAAGAGGGAGAGGGAAAGAGAGACAGGGCGGCGGTGGGGGGGGGGGGGGGGGGGGGGGACATTTCTTTTTTGTATTAGGAAGGAAAACCTCGTCTACCTCTCAGGTGCAGAGCTCAAGTGCCATTGGTCACCTTAGGGTCATATGTCCCTGACTTAGCTGTACAGTGGGCTGGGAAGGCTCAGCATTTCCAGTTTATATATTGAGGAAAATATGTTCCCTCAAGAGGGAAGAAGCAGTGGTGGTATGGGTGGGGGAATGGCTGGAGGGTAGACCACAAACAGCATCCCCAAGAAGAGTTGAGGGAACAGCGATCACAATGAGAATTTGATGGCCTGGAAAAGCCTCAGAATAACTGTGTTGCCTACTGCCCCACCTATAATCCCACAGAACACAGCAGGTATGTAGACTGTGTGATTCAATCTTTAGCTGACTGGACCAGGGTAGATATCTAAGGGAAGTTAGTAATGTATGACATAGCTTAAAATCATAACCAAAGTAACTAGATTCCTCTTCAGTTATTTATATTAAGGACATTTGTAGCAAGGATGTTATATCCCCAATATATTGATGTACTTTATTCCCTGCGCCTTTCTTGTTTGTGTTCTTCTCTTTATTCAATAAGAGGCATTTGCAGTGCCTTAAAGAGAATTAGTATTGTTAAAGCAGAAATGCACATGGAAAGAGAGGCATCACTTTTCAATTTGTGTCCTTTAGTTAAATCCTTTTTTTTTTCTTAAGAAGTGGTGAGTGACTCTCCCTGTTCCTTCCTATTAAAAGTGCTCAATTATAACATGAGATAAAAACATGGGCTATTTCAGTACCAGCTATATGCCAAAGGACTGGACAAGGGGCTAGGATTTCTAGATACCATCAAAAACAATAATAACTAACACTTGTTACTACTTTGCTAAGTGTCAGGCAGAGTATTATTTCATTTAAGGCACACAACAATCCTATGATGATGGTACAATAATTCTTCTCCTTCTCCCTCTCCCCCTCCCTCTTCGAGAAGAGAAGGAGGAGAGAGAGACAGAGAGAGAGAGAGAGAGGGAGGGAGGGAGGGAGGGAGAGAGGAGCGCAAGTGAGCAAGGGGCAGAGAGAGAAAGGGAGGGAATCCCATAAGGGGCAGACTCTAAGTGGGGCTCGTGCTCATCCGAAGCAGGGCTTGAGCATAGCAGTTGCAGGACTCGAATTCACGAGCTATGATATCATGACCTGAGCCAGTCAGATGTTTAACCTACTGAGCCACCCAGGCATCTGAAGATGGTACACTTATTATCCCCATTTTATAAATACAGTTTGCAAGTGGTCTGGGGAGAAGACATTGTTGGCCTACTAATATTTATCCTCACTGCCCTCTAACACTACTCCATTGTATTCCAGCTTGTACTTCAGGAAAAGTTCCTGAAGCATCTAAAGATAATCTCACCACCACCACTCTCTCTGTCTCTCTGTCTCTCTCTCAAAAATAAGTAAACTTTAAAAAAAAAAATCCTAGGGGCGCCTGGGTGGCTCAGTTGGTTAAGCGGCCAACTTCAGCTCAGGTCATGATCTCGCGGTCCGTGAGTTCAAGCCCCGTGTCGGGCTCTGTGCTGACAGCTCAGAGCCTGGAGCCTGTTTTGGATCCTGTATCTCCCTCTCTCTGACCCTCCCCCGTTCATGCTCTGTCTCTCTCTGTCTCAAAAATAAACATTAAAAAAAATTATTAAAAAAAATAAATAAAAATAAAATAAAATAAAAATCCTAGGTCTTTCTGAATCATGTCTGGGTACTGACTCCATAGTTCAGATCTCCACTACTATGTCCCCAGAACCTACATGAGCAGGGAGACAGTAATGGAGATCTGATTTGAATTACTTACTTTTCAGTATGCCCTCAATTCTTGCCATCATGTTCTAGCAAGTCACCTGGGGGGATGAACTGGATTTGCTACCATCTCCTTCGTGAACACATCCTCTTTGCTGGCTCACTCCTATTCTCTTTCTCATGTTACCTGATATCACCTCTTTTTATACCCAAGTCAGGCTTTAGTTTGGGGAAAGTGAAAACAAAATAGTCACAAGTAGTGATAAGAATTAAAAAATAAGGCAGAAGGATTTGGTAGAAAGACGGTAATCTATTCCTTCATGTCACTGGGGAAGATTTGAGAAGGTCTTGATATCAGTAGGCTACGATGAACAGAAGGAAAAAGTGATGTGATCAGATCCTATTCAATCCATTCAGCTAATATATACTGAACACTTAATTCAGTGCCAGAAACTTCACTAAGGTCTTGGAATAGAAGAGAATAAAATTGATAGTCTCTGCCACTTTGGAGCTTGCAATCCTGCCTGGAAGGCAGACATTGGTAAAATAACCACACAAGTAAATATAAAGATACCTGCCATGAAGGAGAGGTATGTGGTGTGCAGTTTAAAAGAGAAGTTACTATAAGATGCAGTGGGACAACAAACCAAACATAGCAGAATATAAAGATGATTTTCATTTCTTTGCAAGGGTAAGAGTAACCAAATAGTTCAACCTGTCCACTAGAGTACTATCTAGTACATTAGACCTGTAGATTTCTAGTACCTTAGACATGAATGAAAAGAAAAATAATAAATTATAATTAGCCAGCCAGATAACCTGATTAGACTCACATATTTGTCTAGCTCTCTTATGTAAATATTAAAGAGCTTCTGCTCCTGTATAGTTAGAAAAGATGATAATGAATGCGCCCATTCAAGCATCTTCTAGGTTAACAGTGAGTCTTTAGTCCTCATAGGTCTGGGGAAATTGTCAGCGCTCCCTTTGGGAAGAAAATTGAGATTTTTATTTTGTTTCATTTTTAATGTATTATAAAATTTCAGACAAAAAAGCCACAAAAGTAATAGAGTGAAGAAGACTCATGTATTCATTATTCAACTTAAGAAATAAAATATTTCCAATATAATTTAAATTTAAAGTACCATATGCTTCTCCCTCCAGTCACATTTCCCTTCCTAACATGCAAAGGTAACAATTATCCTAACTGTGGTGACTATCATCACCGTGAGGTTTTTTTTAATACTTTCTATACAAATGTATGTACCCCTAAAAAATAGTCTCATTTTATATGGTTCCATACTTCATATTAATACAATTATATTGCATATATTCTTCTGGTTCATTTTTATGTATGTATGCTCTACTTATGTGAATGTGGTTTTCAGTGCTATTTAATATTCCCATATAGTCATTCATTCTCTTGCTGATGAAAATTTAGCATGCTTCAAGATGAGTCCTTCTATCCACAGCATAGTATGTTTCTCCTCTTAAAGCACCTGAATTTTACTTTACTTCTTCAAACCTACTTCAAAAATATTCTATGGATGTTTGCATCATATCACAGAGCAAACATTCAATTAGTGCATCAGAAATCTAGCCCTGAAATTCTATATGCTTAATGTGTTACATATGTGTGGGTATTTTGTCCAGGTATAATGGGAATGGGTCTGGGTCTGGGTCTGTTCTCTGTGATATCCTTAAATATTTTTTCTTTACTACCATTGAAATTACAACAGCATGGCAGCATGATTACCCTATAGACTCAAAAGGAAATGTTAGAAGGCTTTTTCCTATGTGGATATAAATACATGCCAGAGGAGGTTACAATTATTTGAATCCATGACATACCTTTCTTCTAAAAGCACTTTAAAACTACACAAGTGAGTTTATCTGAAAGCACTCCTGAGAAACAGAGCTGCTTTTAGCCCAATTTAATAAGTGACATTGAAGTTTGTTAGATTGCTTCAGATCACACAGACTAGCTTTGTTCTTGCTCAAAATGGCATAACTCAACTAAGGCATCTCATACAGTTTCATTTTTGATAAAAATAGTTAAAACTCACATTATTTTAAGTTCTGGCACAAGAAAAGCTCTTTCAGCAGTGGAATCAACCAATGCTCCAAATCCACTTAGACAATTTTATCAGTTATGGTCCATTTGGCTGGCAGCAAAAGGAACCCAATAGTTTAACAATAGGAAGATTTATTATCTCACAAAGGAGGAAGTCTAGAGGTAGTTAATTGATTCAGTGGCTTACTATTGTCATCAAAGACCAGGGTTCTTTCCAACTCTGGTACACCTTTCTCAATATCAGCATTACCCTCAGGCTGGTAGCAAAATGGCTGCAGCTGTTCCAGGCATCACATTCAGATACAATATTCAGAGGAATACAGTAATGTACCTTCTTATAATTCTCTCTCAAGAATGCTCCTCAGAACCCCTCTCCCTCACCCAGCAGACTTTGCCTCTAATTTTGCTGGCTAGGACTGAGTCACATGTCCATCATTGAACCAAATATTACCAAAGAGAGTGATTGATATTTACTGAAATCAAGCTCATCCCTAGAACTGGATTTGGGGTCAGCTTCTCCTGAAACACATGATATACCTAAACATAATCAAGGTTCTGATGGAAAGGATTCAGGGTGGGCAACCAACAGTGTCTATTAGAATTAGTCCTCTTCAAAGCCCTGTCTATAAAACTAAGGATAGATTTCACATACCAAGGAAGTGAATTTTAGCTCTGCTTTAGTTCCAGGAAAGATTTTTACAAACTCCAGACACAACCTCCAAAAAACTACCCTGCCTCAACCCCCTAAATCCTATTGACTTCTGATCCAGTGCTGCTATGATCTAAATGTTTGTATCTCGCCAAAATTTATATGTTAAAAACCTAATGATCAATATGATGCTCTTAGAAGGTGGGGCCTTTGGGAGGCAATTACTGGCCTTACAAAAGAGGCGCAGGAGAGCTCCCTAGCCCTTCTGACAGTGAGGGCATAGTGAGAAGGTGCAGCCTATGAACCAGAAAGCAGACCTTCGCCAGACACTGAATCTGCTGGCACCTTGATCTTGGATTCCCCAACCTCCAGAACTATGAGAAATAAATTTCTATTGTTTACAAGGCACTCAGTTTCTGCAATTTTATAATAGCAGCCCAAAAGGATTAAGACAATAGCTTCAATCAGCAATGGTGATCATCAGTATTTGGTTATTCATGGTCCGAAACAGATGAATCTGGGCCTGGGTATTAGAGTTAATTAAAACAAGAATGACTATTTAATGCCCAGGGTAGCTGCAGTCTTATTTGGGAACTTACATCAAATCTCATGTAAACCTGTAGGCTGATATTCCACATTGCTTGAGGAGCTCTCCAATGTTCAATGTAAGATTTCAAGTACATGGAATTAAATTACTGGAAACACTTCCCTTCCTGCCCCTCCCTTCTATCCCCTAAGTATGAACCGCTTAGTTTCCAGACCAACTTGGAAAAAATACATCAGATTTCAAGTAGATATTTCAGATTAACTTGAACATTAGCTATCTTTTTTTTTTTTTTTTTTGAGTGACAGCTATGTATCTGCCAGATGCTATAGATAAAACACACCCAGACACTCTGTGGGGAACTTTCCTAATCCAACAGTTTGCATATATGCTCTTTTTCAAATTCACATGTTCTTAAAAATGAGTGGATTTTAAGATGCTGTCAATATACTGAACGATGCCAGTAGGAAACTTAAGTTTCTCAGTTTGGGTGAGGCAACTGTCAAAAATTAGAAGGCATGCGGAACATCTGTGGATGAGGTACTGGGCAGGTACAATATAAAATCTTCTCAACTGCTTCTAGTGCCAGATTTAGATGCCTGTTAACTAAATTACAACTCAGGTCTTTACATTATAATAAAACCTCCAAAACTACAAAAGTTTTCCAACAAAAGGAAACCTCTGGTGCTCATGGAAGTTGTACATCAGTTTCTTCTAACCCTGTGATAAGCTTCTAAAAGCCTCAGTTATAGGCAGTGAACTAGTACTCTCTTCCAAAGGTTTCATGACTTCTTCCAGGTTTATTTGAAAATACACATGGTCTCTTCACTTTGCTTGAACACCAGCTCAAAGGCAGTTCTGCTTACACACTTAAACCACTACAACAGGTATTTCTTTCAAAAAAAAACCAGTTTACTCTATTTAAGAATTCAAGAGGCACCAGGGTGGCTCAGTTCATGGAGTGTCCAACTCCAGCTCAGGTCATGATCTCTCGGTCTGTGAGTTCGAGCCCCGCGTCGGGCTCTGTGCTGACAGCTCAGAGCCTGGAGCCTGCTTCAGAGTCTGTGTCTCCCTGTCTCTCTGCCCCTCCCCCACTCACACTCTGTCTCCCTCCATCTCTCAAAAATGAATAAACGTTAAAAAAAAAATGTTTTTTAAAGGAGACTGTCAGTGACCCCAAAGCCTGGAATATGATTTTAGGCAATTTTACTGGTTAATTCTTATGATTCCTGAGCCTGGGCATTAGAGTTAATTAAAACAAGAATGACTAATGCCCAGAGTAGCTGCAGTCTTATTTGGGAACTTACATCAAATCTCATGTAAAACTGTAGGCTGATATTCTACATTTGCTTGAGGAGCTCTCTGATGTTCAATGTAAGATTTCAAGTACATGGAATTAAATTACTGGAAACACTTCCCTTCTTTCCCCTCCCTTCTAGCCCCTAAGTATGAAATGCTTAGTTTCCAGACCAACTTGGAAAAAATACATTCAGCTATTTTTCTGCATTTTTCTCCCTCTACACACCTTTTCCAAAACTAAATCCTGAGCCTTCAGTACCAGACAGTGGTAAGAGAAAAGTACAACCTAGGGCCTTCATGACTGTGGCCTATGCGAGAGGAAGGCTAGCATACAAAACACTCAGGGAGATGAGAGACAAATCACCGGGCAGAGAGAGGTTGCCTAGAATTAGAAATCTCATCTTGGACAGCCTGACCTGGGTGGCTTGGTCAGTTAAGCGTCTGACTCTTGATTTCAGCTCAGGTCATGATCTCATGGATTTGTGGGCTTGAGCCCTGAGCTGACAGCACAGAACCTGCTTGGGATTCTCTCTCTCCCTCTGTCTCTGCCCCTGACTGGCTTATGCTCTTTCTTTCTGTCTCTCTCCCTCCCTCCCTAAAGTAAATAGATAAATGTTAAAACAAACAAACAAACAACCCTCTTTCCCTCCCATTCCTCAGCTGTCATTCATTCCTTTATCTATTATCTTTTTCCCCTCCTTTTTTTTCTCTGCTTCTTTCCCCTTCTTCAGTCTTGAAACATGGAAAATACACTTTAAAACAAAAAATGTCATGCAGTTAAAAGAAAATATACTAAACGCATGCATTATAGTGTTTGCAGTCTGCCCCCACCGTCCCCCATGCACGCCCCCATATACTAAAGAAAAGCCCTTCTTTGCAGAGCGGCTCTTTCTCCCTCCCCATTCCATATCCCACTGCCCCCTGGGAGGATAAGGGCTGCCTAGGAGTCACTAGATTTTGCATGTAAAGATCAGGGCACTTGTTTTTAGAAAGAAGTAAAACTAAAATAAAATAAAACAAAAACCTCAGGATTAAAGAAGATAAAAAAAGACTTTCAAAGGGAGTGGGAGGCCATGGAAGTCGAGAGCCCCATCTGCCTGACTTAACAGTAAATCTGAGGTTGAGTGCAAGGGGCGTGATGGGGACTTAGGGGTACGGGCCATTTACGAGTTGTATGGGCACTGGGACATTGTCCACTCTAGAAGCACGTCTGCTACATAAGAGACATTTAATCAATACTATTAAATTAAGAGCAAGAGAAATGAAGAAAAAAATTTTAAGTCCAGAGTTACAAGTTAGATCACCCTGTATATTTTCTAAGAGTGTCCCATAAAGATTTGAATTGCTGTTATTTACTTTTGTCTGATGGATTAGAGTTCTCTCTGCGAGACCCCCTGCCCTCGCTTTTATTCCAGTGACACACACCTTGTCACCCACTGTGCGGACAGGCTGGCGTCATTTGGCAAACTGCAGAGCTGGGGTTAGAACGAGGTTTGGTGGTCGTGGATGAGCATTTCAATGACAGGATAAGTTTGCTTTTTACATGTAAAGATGTCTCTGCAAGAAAATCACAGAATTCTTACCACTTTAACATATTGTTTTAGAGGGGAGATAGTGACGGATGCTTTATTTTGCAGTTGAAGCAGTAGGAGGAAGGTAAAAATGGGTGAAACATTTTTATACTTTCAAGAACAGTGTTTGAACATCTGCTGGGTGCCAGACATCACGCTGGGTGCCATGTAGAATAAGGAAATATGGTTGGGGCCTAAGAAAATCAGAAATTCTCATTTAAATAGTGGTATGATAAATGCACTTCTCATGTGATGAAAATGGAAGTCAAAAATTACATGGGGATGTCCTCTTATAAAACTAGGCTGGACCTTTCCATTTAATAATCTCACTGAAATCTCACAGTATGGGGACCAGGAGACCTTCCTTCTGGGAATGCTAACTTTCTTCTTTTTGGAAACTTTTCTCTCTCTGACGCCACACATGTGGAGGTTTTAATGAGCGCTACATGTGATAAAAACCCCATTCTTTCAGCCACAGCTGGTGAGTCCAAAGATCAGCATGTGACCCAAACCAGGCAGGGATGCTGCTGGAGACTTTGTTTCCTACCAAGTGGAGGAAGTTTGTCTGAAAGAAAATACTTTTTGCATTTTTTTAACATATCCATTTACTCACAATTTACTTCTTAAAAAATTTTTTTGGTGAGAATATGTAAGTTCTCTTAGCAAATTTCAGTTACACAATATAGTATTTTCAAGTGCGCAGTCACTGTTATACATTATATCCTCAGAACCTATTCATCACATAACTGAAAGTTTGTAACCTTTTACTAACCTATTTTCCCCACTCCTCAGTCCCTGGAAATCACTTTCCTACTCTGTGTTTCTAGGAGTTTGACTTTTTTTTTTTTTTAGGTTCCACATATAAATACCATGTGGTATCTATATATTTCTCTGTTTTTTTCACTTTAATGCCCTCCTGGAGGGTATTTCATCCATGTTGTCACAAGACAGGATTTTCTTCTGTTTTTCAAGTTAATAATATTCCATTGTATACATATACCACATTTTCTCTATCCATTCATCCATTGACAGACACTTGGCTGCTGTGAATAAAGCTGCAGTGAAAACTGGAATCCAGATAATCTCTTCAAGATGATGGTTTTGTTTCATTTGGACATATACCCAGGAATGGGATTGCTGGGTCATATGATAGTTCTACTTTTAATTTCTTTTTCTTTTAAGTTTATTTATTTATTTTGGGAGAGAGAGAGAGAGGGAGGGACACAGAAAGGAAGAGAGGGAGAAAATCCCAAGCAGGCTCTGCTCTGTCAGCGCAGAGCCTGGCACGGGGCTCAAACCCATGAAGGGTGAGATGATGACCTGAGCTGAAATCAAGAGTTGGACACCTAACCGACTGAAGCACCCAGGTGCCCCTACTTTTAATTTCTTGAGGAACCTCCATACTGTTTCTCACAGTAGATGTGCCAGTTTGCATTCCCACCAACAGTGTCCGTATCTTTATCAGCATTTGTTATCTGGTGTGTAAAGCGAAAAGGTAAGAGATGGGCAGAGACCTGGGAGAGCAAGCGTCCTTGGCTCCAGTGTGCCTGAACTCAGATGCACAACTGGTCTCTCTCCTGAAGAAAACAGAACCATTGGATCCCCATTTTTGACTAGGCTACCTTGCGTTGAGTTTTTTTCTCCCTAGCAATCAAAATACTTCTAACTAATATACTTAATTTAACATAGTTTCTATAAATAAGCAAAGGACTTAGCTAACCAAATAATTATTTTGTGAGTCTTATTAAAATAGACTTTGGAAACCAAAGACTCTGGTTAAAACCCCAAGTTTACCATGCACTAGTTTAGTAACCTTTGTTTACTGCCCTTGCACTGTTTTTTTTTTTTTTAAATTTTTATTTTTTTAATTTTTATTTTTTTTCAATATATGAAATTTATTGTCAAATTGGTTTCCATACAACACCCAGTGCTCATCCCAAAAGGTGCCCTCCTCAATACCCATCACCCACCCTCCCCTCCCTCCCACCCCCCATCAACCCTCAGTTTGTTCTCAGTTTTTAAGAGTCTCTTATGCTTTGGCTCTCTCCCACTCTAACCTCTTTTTTTTTTTTTTTCCTTCCCCTCCTCCATGGGTTTCTGTTGAGTTTCTCAGGATCCACATAAGAGTGAAAACATATGGTATCTGTCTTTCTCTGTATGGCTTATTTCACTTAGCATCACACTCTCCAGTTCCATCCACGTTGCTACAAAGGGCCATATTTCGTTCTTTCTCATTGCCACGTAGTACTCCATTGTGTATATAAACCACAATTTCTTTATCCATTCATCAGTTGATGGACATTTAGATTGTTGAGAGTGCTGCTATAAACATTGGGGTACAAGTGCCCCTATGCATCAGTACTCCTGTATCCCTTGGGTAAATTCCTAGCAGCCTTGCACTGTGGTTTTAACACCACTTGTATAAAGTAGTAATGATATACACATCACAAGGTTGTCCTAAGAATCACATTAACAGTGTGCAATAAACACTGTGAGTGTGGGCCACTCCATGAGAAGTGGTTGTTGTTATATACCCACTGTGACAAACCAGAATTATTAAAGGAAACAAGAGCTACAGATACACTGGTGCTATTCTGGAAGAATGTGGCCTGGAGTAATTAAAGGAGTTTAAGGGCATTCCTCAGTCAGATGGGGAGAGAGTTATGTCTGTGTTAAGTGAACTCACAGAAATTATTCACAGCAAAGTCAGAAGAATTATTTTGTCACAAGAGGCTACAGATAAAAGACCTGATAGAGCACATAGATGAATTCTTTATAGAGTTTATGAGAAATTACTTGGTAAAATTATTTGGAAAAAGAAAGTGAAAGAAATAATACTTCTAGAAGTAATTAACACTAATTAACTCTTCTCTGAAAATTCCTGTGGTTTTTTTTTTTTTTCTACAGAGGTCTAAGCATATTAACTGGACATCTTGACCCTGTATAGATTAGAGATACCTAAGCCTGGTGAATAACCAGAGAAGTTGCACCATTAGATCACTGGGGAACTTTAAATCTTAACTATTGATTTATGCAAAGGATTCTGGAAAATTGTCTTGGGTGAAGAATCTGGAACTGAAATGGCATTTGTAGTTCCCAGCGGTGTGTGCATTCAACGTCACACTCTTTGGATTGATGACCTACTTTTGAAAATTTGGCTAGTGGTTCAGCCATTTGTGATAGCTACAGATGCATCATCACTATGTGTAACCAAAGTGTAAAAAGTCATTTGGGGCATCTCAAATTATTGCCAGTTGAGAACCACAAGATTGATCTCAAATTAAACTTTCAACTTTAATTCCCAGAAGTGAAATACTCCACAGAAGATGGAAATGAACGAGTAGAACTTTCTCCCCACCACTCAATCTCCCTCACCCCTACCATGTGAAACAAAAGAGGACTCTTTCAACCACTGGAGAGTATCTGCAACCAAAATGCAGCTGCCACTTTCTGTATGATGTTCCCTGCACCTCTACCACGGATTTCTCCTCCCAGGAGAGTAAATAATTCCTGAATGGGCTCTTAACAGCACATTGTTCAACACCTACAAGTATATCCCTTATCATGTCACATCACAGTCATTAAAATAAATGTTTATTCCCTGCTCATGACTTCAGGTGAAGTCCTAAGCCTTATTTGTTCATTCTTCTAGAGAACTAAAACTTGGACTCAATAAACATTCACTGAATATTGCATTTTCTTCTTACAGGAAGGACACCTATCTCTGCTGAGAAGTTAAATATTGAGCCCTGAGTAATTTTAAAAGAGTTCCACCTTCATGATGACCTTAACAGAAGTATTCTTTTGCCCTCATGTATGTGAATATTGAAGGTACCTAATAAGAAACCAATGAATGTTTTAAGATAATTCAGCCCTTTTGGCTACATAGAAACCAAATCATTTAACTTAAAAAGTGGCTGAGCCGGTTGAGGTGATAGTCATGGAAAATGGCCTATCCTGGGGAAAAGATGGCTTTACTGAGGCAAAGAGGAATGTGCTTCTCCAAGACTGTGGATTATAGAGGTGAGCAGAGCTGAAGATGATTTCAAATCTGGATTAATGCACCAGGACAGTTGTCTGATTTAACTCAGCATAGAGAATGGGATTTGTTTATTCAGATCCTAGAGTATGAAGAAATTTTTACAAATTTAAAATTTCTAGATTGATCTTGAAGGCTCCAGATGTTTCATTATTCTTCAGAATGTCAAGTACTCTATCAGATAGAGGTTTGGGATCATGTGTTCTTTTAAGGCCACTCTAGGATAAAACATATTGTAATCTACTTTTGAAGAAAAGAATTAACAAAAGAAAGATATTTGCCTTCTATTCAGAAAAACTACTTAGCAATCACAAAAGCTTTGATGAAATCAGGATTTCCAGACAGTGATTCCTGAAGAAACATCTGAATGATCTGAGACTCGCCATACATTTGGAATCAATCCCAAAGCGAGACTCTGAAGCAGGTGGCAGCTGCGGTTTGAAATTGCTGTTCTAGATTAACACTGTACTGGTTTCTTGTTTGGGAAACGTAAGGAAGAAAAAAAAGCTTAAGAAAGAAGCTTGAAAAGCCAGCCTCTGTATTTTAGAGCAACAATTGTCTAACTTTGGCGTCATTTGGGGCCCTCATAGTGTATATCTCCAGGACCAGACCTGCCTTGAAAATCTGTGTTAAATCACCACTTAAAAACATTTCTTGTAGACTCTCTTTAAAAAGAAAGATGTGGGTTTGTTCAAGAAAAGATTTTATGTTTGAGAAGAAGAATGAGAGTTGAAGTCATAATCTTAAACGTACGGAGTATGGTTTCATGTGCTACCTGTTGATTTATTAATGATGACAAGACATGGGTCAGACCGGTCAGTCAAATGATCTGTCAGCCCACCAGCTGTGTTCCTGAGTTGAGTGATCCATGTTCTTACAGCCCTTTTTGGCCCATGAGCTAATTTAAGGATGAAAGATTAGAAAGTTGTAAAATTTCTGTGGGGAATAAGCAATGCTGTTTTCTGACACTCTTGCATTAAACAAAGTAGGTAATTTAATTTGTATGGATATATATTCTTTCCAACAGACCTGAGTGTATTTTAAATTTCCACTTTTAAAGTGGCTCATAAATATTGAACATATCCTCAATCGGTCTTTAAGCCAAAGAGTTGCTCACCTCTGGTGAATCTGTGCTACACACTGGACACCCAGGGGCTATAATGAAGCCCAGTGCTGCATACTGTGCTTCAGCACTATCCCACAAGTCACTGTAAGAAGTTCTGCACATACTCCATCGCACTTAACCCTCATACCAACCCTGTGAGGTAGCTAGTAATAATATTCCTATTTTACATGTAAGGAAAATGAGACTAGGAGACGTTAAGAAATTTGAATCCAGTCATTTTGCCAGTAAGTGGCTGGAATTCAGATTTAAAGTCAGGTCTGTCAGACTCTGGACTTGTGCATCTCAAGAACGAAGAACGTGCAGGCCTGGCTATCATATTTTGTTGTATGGTTAAGTTCAAACTAAGGGGCAAGCAAGCTTTCTAGACTAGGAGGGAGTATTAAGGAACAGTTTTGTGCTATCTGTTGTGATCTGTGATAGTGACAAGGCTTGGCAGGCAGTGGGTGAGGGGCTTTCAAACTCTAGCCTTCAGTCCAAGTGCTGCCCATCATGAGTCTTTCAAGAGACCATCACATGCACGTCTAATGATGGAAGGTTCTCACACCTAACTAAAGGGGCTCCTTGTTTAACTTTTAATATATTGCTCCAACTAGCTTTCTGTAATAACTATCAGGAAAAGATAACGAATCACGGGGGAGTCATGCAGCACTGATGGGTTGAGAAGTGGACATGTGTGCAACTCTCAAAGACAAGCAACACAGGGCCATTAACTCTAAGCTATCGGGCAAACCAACAGCATCTCTTGGGGAAGCCAGTAAATTTTAGACCATGAAATCATAGAGGAGGATTGGTCAGTTACAAGTACAAAGTGCTAACTTGAAATGACTTGTCCGACAACCCCAAGTACCAAAATAAAGCCAGAAACTGTAAAACAAAAACAAATGACTTCTGAAAAGGCAAAAGAGGGATCAAAGCCTGCGTGCTTTTCTCATATAAAAAAGCTTGGCTCTTGCTTAGACCTTACTGACTCCTATTTTATAAACAATTTTAACAGAGTTGGTATTCAGTGATAAGTGGAACAGATGGTAGTGGTAAGCACACTAATAGTTACAATAGTTGCTGATAATCTGGCAAAGGAAATTTTTTGAAAACTATTTTTAAAAATAAAAAAATTGAGGGTAGCTGGGTGGCTCAGACAGTTAAACGTCTGATTCTTGGTTTCGGCTCAGGTCATGATCTCAGAGTTCATGGGATTGAGCACTGTGTCAGGTTCTGTGCAGGCAGCATGCAGCCTGCTTAGGATTCTCTCTCCCTCTCTCTCTGCCCCTCCCCCACTTGTTCATGCATGCAAGTGCACACTCTCTCAAAATAAAGAAGTAAACATTAAAAAAAAATAAGCAAGAAGAAACAAGTAAAATACATTTTTTAAAAATTTGAAAGTGGGTCACCTGGGTGGCTCAGTCGGTTAAGCATGCGACTTCAGCTCAGGTCATGATCTCGTGGTTCATGAGTTGGAGCCCCGAATCACGCTCTGTGCTGACAGCTCAGAGCCTGGAGCCTGCTTCGAATTCTGTGTCTCCCCCTCTCTCTGGCCCTCCCATGCTCATGCTCTCTCTCTCTCTGTCTCTCAGTAATAAATAAGCGTTAAAATTTTTTTTTTTAAAAACTTGAAAGTTACCACAAGATAAGAGGAAAAGAGTGTAGGGGTTCAAAGCCCTGAATGCTTTGTGGTCATAAGAACATCACTGTGCTATACAGCCCATTAGTTTTCATTGCATTGCTAATAGACATATTAGCCATAAGTCTACAAGAATATTGCTCACTAATATTCTGCCCACTAATTTTTTAAGTTTTATTTATGTTGAGAGAGAGAGAGAGACCCTGAGCGAGGGAGGGGCAGAGGGAGGGAGAGAGTGAGAATCCCAAGCAGGCTCCACACTAACCACGCAGAGCTGGATATGGGGCTCGAACTCACAAACCGTGAGATCATGACCTGACCCAAAATCAGGAGTTGGATGCTTAACCGACTAAGCCACTCAGGTGTCCTTCGGCCAATGAATTTAAAGGCGGGGAAGGGTACAATCATTTGAGAAAGAGGCAAGGGTAGTAGTGAGACTTTTCATGTTATCTTTTAATGTGTCAATCGTTTTGGGTTTTTTTGTTTTTTTAAATAATGTCTACACCCGATGTGGGACTCAAACTCTCAATGCCAAGATCAAGAGTCACATGCTCTACCAACTAAGCCAGCCAGGCACCCTAATCAGTCAATCTTTTTTTTTTTTTAAAAAGTTTGTTTTTTTTTAACGTTTATTTATTTTTGAGACAGAAAGAGACAGAGCATGAATGGGGGAGGGGCAGAGAGAGAGGGAGACACAGAATCAGAAGCAGGCTCCAGGTTCTGAGCCATCAGCCCAGAGCCCGACGCGGGGCTCGAACTCACGGACCGTGAGATCGTGACCTGAGCTGAAGTCGGACGCTTAACCGACTGAGCCACCCAGGCGCCCCAGTAATCAATCAATTTTAAAATCCCCAGTGATTTTACTAGCAACATGAGTTTACATGGGAATAGCAGAGGAATGGCAATCCAGGACATGCAAGCTATGGTGAACCATAGGCAAGTCTGAGAAGATAAAGGGAAGGTCAGCTTTTATTGGGTTTGAGGAGGAAACTGGGTAGGGTTGTTTTAAACAAAAGTTCAGTGGAGAATAACAAGAGTTCCAGGTTGTGGTGGTTTCTCGCTGGCTGCAAGCAGTGATTAGTGCGCTGTTCCTGGGACAGGGATGGGTCATCCTTCTTTCTATTATGAGCAACAGATGAAATTCTTATGTGAAAAATCTCTCCCCTTGTTATTTTTTTTTTGTTGGCAATGAGGGTTACAATGAGTAGCTCATGTGTGAGTTCCCCTTTCAGGATTTCCTGACTGTTTTAAATGAGGTTCCGCTACTTACTCTCACAAATCTTTGAACTAAATTGGACTAGCCTTTTGGGGTTGCCATACAGAATACTACAGACTGGGTGGCTGAAATGACAAAATTTGCATTCTCACGGTTCTGGAAGCTACAAGTCCAAGATCAAAGTGCCAACAGGATTGGTTTCTGGTGAGACCTCTTTCCCTAACTTGCAGATGACTGCCCTCCAGATGCGTCTTCACATAGCTTTTCCTCAGTGTGCATGAACTCCTGGTATCTCTTCCTCTTCTTATAAGGACATCAGTCACACTGAAAGAGGGCTCTGCCCGAGTGACCTCAATTTCCCTTAATTATCTCCTTTGAGGCCCTATCTCCAAATACAGTCACACTGGAGGCTGGGCTTCAAGATATGGATTTTAGATGGACACAACTCAGCCCATAACACAGGTGAATAAAATGTTTATTCAAAAGATTAAATTAATTAAATTCAAAATTCAAAAAGCTCATCTTACCCTGCCACCTTCCCCCTTCACCAATTGATTGAGCAGCTACTATGTGCTAGGAATGTGGTAATACTCTGGAAGAATGTGAATCATACTAGAAGGAACTCACAGGAGAGTAGAAGAAGAACAAATGTTTTAATATTTAATTTCCTGGAAAAGGAAGAGTCATTTCTACTGGTATTTCTGCTGCATACAATGTATCACATTAACTCTCCTCTCTCTCCATTCTTGTTCTCTTTTTTTCTTCTCCCATCTCTCCCCCCTCAATTCTTCCTCCCATCTATTTCTTGCTCATATTTTCAGTGACTTATCTGTGAAATCATGCATTTGATTTTTTCCTGATTTGAGTCTCTCATTTAAGAAGTAGCCTCGAGATTTTTGAAAGTTTCAATTCAGTCTTGTTCAGTTAAGAGAATTTGGGGTTTAGTAAAAACTCTCTTTTTACCTCACTCTGTTGCTTGGGTAGAAGGTAGCAAGGATTCTGGTTTTCCACCAGGGACTGGCTTTCACTCCCTTTTCCTTTTCCACATCATTGTTATTGATGGATTATCTGGATAAATCCTCAGCCCTCTTACTTACACAAATGGATCCCAAAAGGTAGGATTTTGTACACACAAAAGTATTTCTTTTGTCCACAAAAGGACTGGAAAAACACAGTTCTTTTTTTTTTTAAGTATATGAAATTTATTGTCAAATTGGTTTCCATACAACACCCAGTGCTCATCACAAAAGATGCCCTCTTCAATACCACAGTTCTGGTTTGACTCTTTCTCGTAAAGACCACAAAGCCAAGAAACTAAGGTAAATGGTGACGACTCTAAAGCTAGTAACTGCAAAGTGCAGTGTTCATGGCTACGAAATGTATCACTTGCTGTTCTAATGAGATTCTAACTCATTGGCAGTTGAGGGCAGTTACTGAACAGTCCTAGTCATTTCAAGGAAACGTTCGAAAAGAATATTTTTCCATCTTTGATTTGTGAGTTAAGGTTCCTGTTTTAAATTTGTTTTTGCCAGACATCTAACGTACGTGAGGAAGGGCGTAATCTCTGTTCCACTGCAATAAGCCTGCCTGCCCATGAGACAACCCAGGATGGGTTATAAATATCCTATAATATGCTGAAAGTACTGAAGCACAGCTTTATATCAGGTTTTTCTTATTCTTCTTCTTTAACCCTCCTGGCATTTCCCTTATCAAGATTCGACAGCAGTAGGCCTGTAGCTCAGTTGCCTATTTATGCTTTAGCACAAGACCGAGAAAACATTTCACTGCTATAGATAACTTTCTAGAGAGTTAGATCCCTATTTAGTGTGGAAAGTTCAAGATTTGCCTGCTTGAAATTGTCTGTTAAGCAGTCACCATGGAATTTACATTTACTGAAGAGGGAAGACAAGATCAAAATGGCCTTTAAAGTAAATTTTATAAACAGGACAGTGAAATTAATGGCCATAAAATTGACCTGAGCAAGTCCCAGGCCAATGGCCGGCTGCAGCATCAACGTACCTCCATGCCGACCTGCGCCACCCTTCCTATTCTGATAGCACCTCTCACAAGTAAAGATTTTCAATAATGTTGAAATGCATGTGCCAGTGGGGAGTCCACTGAGATCAAAATGGTCACAAATTGACATCTGATTCCCAATTTGCATTCTGGGCTCATAATGTTCCTAATCTGTTTAAATTTCTGACTGTCTGGCTGAAAGATAAGCTCACCTTTTAAACTAGCCTGATAAACACAATATTCTTGAGGGCTCAACTTCGGTGGTATGAAAAATTTTGTGATTTGAAGCAGAGATGCTTGTCTTACAAAATTCCTGGGGTCCTAACATACACACTGTGCCGAATACCTAAAGTTCACTGCGGTAGGGGACAGCTGTCCATGCCAACATTGAAAGGCTTATTTGGCTATTTCCCTATTCTAAGGATTGCAGGTGCCTCTTCTTGATAGATGGCAGGGAAAGCAGTGGCATATCTTAGAACTGCAGAGCTAAGAGGTCATCCATCTAGTGATTTCAAGTCACAGCTTCTCAGGATGGTTCCTGGCTGGCTGCAAAGAGCTTGTTAAAAACATACTGTTATATGTCCCTCCCCTGAGAGACCACAAAGTAGGACATAGGAATTTAAAGTTTATAAGGCTCCCTAAGTGATTAGGAGGTGCAGTCAGGATGGGAACCATTGCTACAAATCCAATCCCTCCTCTAATAGAGATAATTCTGTTCTATCACCATTTATTCTTCCAAATTACACCTTAAAAATTCTCAAACTTATGGGCAAAATACACAAAGGGCTAGACCACTGAAAACACATGCAACTCGATGACGAGGGCAAAAACAGTAACAACAGAAAAACACTAACATAATTTTTAAAATGTTAAATCCTCAAAAAATTAGGTATAGTAAATATAAGACTTAACCTTAAAAACAGTAACAACAGAAAAACACTAACATAGTTTTTAAAATGTTAAATCCTCAAAAAATTAGGTATAGTAAATATAAGACTTAACCTTAAAAAAGGGGGAGGTAGATTTTAGTTTAATGAAAAAAAAAATCACAAAGATTGGGAAGAACTACCCAAGTTGGAATACATGGTCAAACTTAGCCAAGAAGAAGCTGGAGCATGTTCACACTGGATGCTGTGCTGCACCCCTCCACGTCTGGCTGTGTTCAGCAGTCTGAGAGCAGTGTGAAAGGGCTTTGCCACCACTGCTTGATGGTGCAAGACGTCAAAGGGCTGATAAGAACCATAAATGATCCAACACAACGTCCATGTAATACTGATATCATTCTGTTAGTGGCCAACTGAGTGTGAGCTAAGTCACATTCAGAAACACGTGTGGTAGCAAAACAGACTTAATCTTCTAGGAAACATTTCTACCAAGTATTTATTATGTTTCTACTTTAGTGCTTCTGCCTGGGATAGCTTACTCTGTATGTTGAGCTAAAATTCGTCTTTCTGTGGTGCCCACCCATTTATCCAAGTCTAATTGTACTTTCCCATGACAGAGAGCTTTTCAGATATTTGGAAATGGTAATCTTAATTCCTCTACCTCTTCTCTTTGCCAGGCTAAAAACATCCTGTAGGGTTTCACATGCTTCTCATTGGGTATTGCTTGAAGTTCTCTGACCATTCAGGCTTACCTCCCTTTAAAATGCTCAGGGTGTTTTTTGTTTTTTTTTTAATTTTTTTTTAACGTTTATTTATTTATTTATTTATTTATTTTTTTAATTTTTGGGACAGAGAGAGACAGAGCATGAACGGGGGAGGGTCAGAGAGAGAGGGAGACACAGAATCGGAAACAGGCTCCAGGCTCTGAGCCATCAGCCCAGAGCCTGACGCGGGGCTCGAACTCACGGACCGCGAGATCGTGACCTGGCTGAAGTCGGACGCTTAACCGACTGCGCCACCCAGGCGCCCCAACGTTTATTTATTTTTGAGACAGAGAGAGACAGCATGAACGGGGGAGGGTCAGGGAGAGAGGGAGACACAGAATCTGAAACAGGCTCCAGGCTCTGAGCCATCAGCACAAAGCCCGACGCGGGGCTCGAACTCACGAACCATGAGATCATGACCTGAGCCGAAGTCAGACGCTCAACCGACTGAGCCACCCAGGCGCCCCTGGGTGTTTTTTTTTTTAATATAATTTATTGTCAAATTGGTTTCCATACAACACCCTGTGCTCATCCCAACAAGTGCCCTTCTCCGTGCCCATCACCCACTTTCCCCTCTTGCCCACCCCCTATCTACTCTTAGTTTGTTCTCAGTACTCAAGAGTCTCTTATGGTTTGCCTCCCTCCCTCTCTGTAACGTTTTTTCCCCCTTCCCCTCCCCCATGGTCTTCTGTTAAGTTTCTCAAGATCCACATATGAGTGAAAACATATGGTATCTGTCTTTCTCTGCCTGGCTTATTTCACTTAGGATAATACCCTCCAGTTCTGTCCATGTTGCTACAAAAGGCCATATTTCATTCTTTCTCATTGCCAAGTAGTATTCCATTGTATATATAAACCACATCTTCTTTATCCATTTGTCAGTTGATGGACATTTAGGCTCTTTACATAATTTGGCTATTGTTGAAAGCTCTGCGATAAATTTTGGGGTACATGTGCCCCTATGAATCAGCACTCCTGTATCCTTTGGGTAGATTCCTAGCAATGCTATTGCTGTATCATAGGGTAGTTCTATTTTTAATTTTTTGAGGAACCTCCACACTGTTTTCCAGAGCGGCTGCACCAGTTTGCATTCCCACCAGCAGTGCAAGAGGGTTCCCGTTTCTCCACATCCTCACCAGCATCCATAGTCTCCTGATTTGTTCGTTTTAGCCACTCTGACCGGTGTGAGGTGATATCTCATTGTAGTTTTGATTTGTATTTCTCTGATGAGGAGTGACATTGAGCATCTTTTCATGTGCCTGTTGGCCATCTGGATGTCTTCTTTAGAGAAGTGTCTATTCATGTCTTCTGCCCATTTCTTCACTGGATTATTTGTTTTTCAGGTGTGGAGTTTGGTAAGTTCTTTATAGATTTTAGATAATAGCCCTTTATCCAATATGTCATTTGCAAATATCTTTCCCCATTCCGTTGGTTGCCTTTTAGTTTTGTTGACTGTTTCCTTTGCAGTGCAGAAGCTTTTTATCTTCATGAGGTCCCAGTAGTTCATTTTTGGTTTTAATTCCCTTGCCATTGGAGATATGTCGAGTAAGAAATTACTGCAGCTGAGGTTAAGGAGGTTTTTTCCTGCTTTCTCTTCTAGGGTTTTGATGGTTTCTTGTCTCACATTCAGTTCCTTCATCATTTGAGTTTATTTTTGTGTATGGTGTAAGAAAGTGGTCTAGTTTCATTCCTCTGCATGTTGCTGTCCAGTTCTCCCAGCACCATTTGTTAAAGAGACTGTCTTTTTTCCATTGGATATTCTTTCCTGCTTTGTCAAAGATTAGTTGGCCATACATAAAATGCCCAGGGTTTTGATAGCCAAAATTGACCATAATTCTCTATATTTGGCTGATCAATGTAAACATGAGTGAGGTTATTAGCTCATTTGAGCTGAATCCTATATTTCTACGGCTACAGAGCAAATTGAATAGGCTTTTTTCTTTTTTTGACAGTTGAATCACACCATTGACTCAGATTGTACTTCCAATCACCTCTACCCTGACCTAGAGAGTGCATTTTCACCCTCAGGGCACACCTTGCCCTTGGCAAGGTACAGGAACCTTGCAGAAGGCCTCTATGGCTACCTGACTGTGGGCTGGGAGTTCTGTCTGGCCTAACCTTTCCACATATCTCTTCACACCTCCCTAGGCAGGACTACTTGTGATTCTAGACTCTCCTTTGAAAATTATATCACTTTTATCACATCTCATTCCAGACAAGTTATCTGATTTTAGATGAACATGTCTCTGCACATATCCACATCTTCCTTGTATCCGTTGCTTCTGTTAGACACTAGAGTCCCATTCTATCCACAAAAGGAACATGGATTACCCAAAAGCCCTAACCATGTGTTCTGTATGAACTTCTGTGAAATCATGTCACCCTAAGCACATTTATGGAGATGGGTTTTGGTACATAAATGTTGGGTCACACATTTATCCATATAAAGCTCTATGCTGTTAGATTTGTCTATCACATTGTAGTCCTTGTAGTTCTATTATCCAACATATCTGTTACACTCCCAGATATGTATCACCTGCCAATATGATTTGCATGCCGGCAATAGTCTTTTCCAAGGCATTAATATAACTGTTGAAGAGAAAAGACCAGTGACAAATCCTTGTGGGTATCTCCCTAGAAACTTGTATCCATAGGCTATCTATCCATCAAAGAACACCCTGTGCTTCAATGATTATGAACCTATAGCTGACTCAAAAGTAAACTTACAATGAAATAAACTATATTAAAAACAAAGGCAAGGAAAGCCTGAGAACTGTCACAAATGACAGGACACTAAGGAAACATGACAACTAAATGCAACGTGGTATGTCGGATGGGATCCTGGACAGAAAAAGGACATTAGTGGGAAAACTGGTAAAGTCCAGATAAAGCCTGTATGTTGTTTAATACTATCATACCAATGTTCATTCCTTAGTTTTGATAATACACCATGGTTATGTAATGTGCTAATGTTAGAGGAAGTTGGATGAAATGCACATGGGACTACTGTGTACTACCCTGCAACTCTTCTGTAAATCTAAAATTATTTCAAAACAATAAGTTTTAAAAATCTAAAATAAGGTTTTTTAAAGGCAGCAAATATTCAAAACTTGTCATTTCCTAATCTTAGTACATTTTACTATCATCTACGCCCTACCGATTATTTACTTCTATGGTATCTGTTTACCAGCACTCCACTCCTGGAGACCTTCCTTACTAATCAGAAAAAAGGTACTAGTCTGCTCATGTCCTTGACTATGGTAATCATTTTACTTTATTTATTTTTTATCAGTTGATAGCTATAGAAGAATGTGATCCTCTCATCTACTTGTAAACAAAATGATTGCGTGATGATGTAGCTTTGGATGTCTTTTTGTCTGCCTTGTCTGTAGGTCTGCTTTCTTGCTGAAGCAATCAGTGTTTACCTCTAGTAATCTGAGGAGCATTTTACATACTAAAACCAAAAGAATCACCTCTTTCTTATATTCCAAATTAAAAATAAATTCTCCTATTGTGCAAAAATGGTAACACCATTCATCATCTCCCTGGAAACAATCACTCAAGGCATTACTACCTAATCACTTCCTGACCTGTATGCACTGTGTTACAATCCTACACACCTGATCGCCATATGGTCAGGACCACATTTCCCAGGTTGACTGCAGAGTTACCACAATATACCCTGCAAATGCTTTTCTGAAATTAGGTACAATATGTTACTAGTGGTCGCTTCGCTAACTGGTCTATTTTCCCCTTTAAAAGAATTAGGCTGAGCTGATGCAATGTTTTCTTGGTAAACTCCATACTTATGTACTGCCGCCTTCTTCTAAAAAGTATGTGAGGTGACTCCCCTGTTTGTTAGTTTGACTGCAAACTGTCTGAGACTCAGACAAATGTAAGAGAACTGCAGGAAATTGCTTCCTAATTGTCAGGCTCCCACACTATGTTCAGGAAAATACGATCACAAGGCTTGCTTCGGAATTGCTTCTATTTACCTTCATTTTAATCGAAAGCAAGTAATTAAGAAATTTTCTCTCCGGAAGACTTCTAATAAGCAAATTTCCATTATCCTTAACCACATAGTGTGAGCTGACTTTTCTTTTCTTAATGAATTCTGTAATGTGAACGTGGACATGCATTAATCCAGCCATGGCTGAGCAGAGCTGAGCCCATGAAGACAAGAATCAAGGGTCCTCCTCCCTCGGTACACAGATTAATAAGTGCAGGATATAGACTTTATGGTCCAAGAGTCGAAAAGGACAAGAAAACCCATCTCTCTCTAGCCCAAGGGACTGGACACTATTTACATTTTTAATGTAACCATGTTCTATTGACACAGCTAAAAACGTGACAAATTGGATGAAAACTTCAATAATGGATTTTTACAAATGATAATAGATACTATATTGTGTCAAACACTCTAGTACGTACTTTAAATAAATTACCTCATTTAAAATACTGGGGATAATGATCCCCTTTTCACAAATGAGGAAACTGATGTTCAGAGATGTAAACCTGCCCTAGATGACCAAAGCGGTAAATGGTCAAGCCGGGATCCGAACCCAGGACTGTTGGTGCCAGAGTCTTTGTTGTGCCCCTGTGCCTCTCTCCTTGGATCTGAATTCACCTGAATTAGTGAACAAGAAAACGACAGACTCACTTTTCTTCCGTGAGAGCCATATGAAGTAGTTCTCACGTCCCATTAGTAAAACCTTTCCAGAACAAACTCCAATACATGTACATGTATAGATTCATACGTTATGCACTTGTGGTGCTGCAATAGCATAATGTATACATCATAACGTATACAAAAGTAGGAAAATTGCAAAACGCTGTAAAAGTTTAAATATATTCTAATATTTTCTTCTCCCAACCCAATGAGTCATCCTGTATACCCTGCAATCTATTCACCCCCTCTGACGCAGAGGCTGCCCTTTGCCAAATTTAATTAGCACACCTAATTAAATTATTGTGCACCACTTGCACTGGCACTGTTTACAGGTGGGTTTATTATTCCAAATATAATTAATATCACACAACACTGTCCACTTTTCAACTTTAGGTGACACAAAAGGAGCATGAATCTTGGAGAGGATCAAAGTGTAAAAGTGGAACCTAAATCCAACCCTATCCCATGCCTGTGACATGACCTGTCCCCTCACAACAGTCTCCAAGGCCACGTTACACCACGTGTACAGGAGGAGGAGTAATACCACTAAGCAGTGGGGGTTCTGAAGACTAATGCAAAGTTCAAAAGCACAGAGTTCCTGGTGGCATTCCAAGTGCCAATGTTACTCTTTCCTAACTTTGATCCATTATCTCTTTTGTGGACTGACTGTGAATTTTTACTAAATGACTGAAATATGGAGAATACAGGCAAAATCTAAAGAATTTTCCTTTTTCTCACAATAATCATTTATGCCTTTATCTGCCAAGATCCTCTATGTTTAGTTAGAACAAAATGCAGACTATACTCTCCCTCCTTAAATTCTCAGCACACTGAGGGAGAATTTTCTAGAAGAATAAGCACACTATCGATGGCATAATTCATTTGAGAATGAGGGTGTGGTTGGGGCAACTATACTAAGACAGAACCCTGGATGAGTGGCTGTCCCTATGGCAGTCCAGTTAAATATTCTTTGTATCACTTTAATTCAGTAGTTACCTAATTTGTGTTCAGTGGAGTTCAAGAAACTCCACTGAGTTTCCCAGGTGCCTGACCTGGGAGCGGAGAGGAAGAAAAGGAGGAAGCCAGCAGGGGGCGCTCTGGGCCCCCTTCTCTAACCAAAAACAATTCTCTTCTGATCTGTTTTAGACAAGGGGACAGTCAGAGGATTCCATTTAAACAAAGGGACTATTAAAAAAAACCTAACCAAAGTCCTAACGTATATGGGCAATTTTAAATTTTATCTTTTAAGTAAAATATAAAAGCTTCCTGCTGTTCATTTTTAAAACTTGGGCAAGAATGTGAGGTGAAATCAGATTTGATGAAACTACAAGGGCAAAGAATAATTCAGCAAATTAATAGTTTTATCGTTTCTACATATGCTCTAAGTTGAGATACAAGATACTCGTATCACCCAAAGTTAGAATTTCCAACTTAATTCCCCACTGAGGATGACCTCAATGACAAAGTCACTCAGCCTGACACACTTCCGAGAGTCTTTATTCAGTCATACCTGGAGGATTGATAAGGGATATGCTGGGGTTTTGAACTCTGAATCACTTAATATCAATCTTTGTGGGTGCTTCAGGAGCAAAATCAAGATAGATGAATCTTATAGTGCATGGGGTGGGGAGATTACAAGAATTAAAACACACTGAAAGAGCCAGCGTCCTTGCTCTGAAGGATTTTTCTACAAAACATATTGGTAGAGAAGTGTCATTTCCAGTGGAGTGTAACATTTAAGCCTGTCAGTGCTGACAGTCTGTTCAACACAGGCCTTGTTAGCCGTTTGCTATGGGCAAGACAATAAACATGCGGGCCCAGGTATTTGTAACGAACATGTGATTACAAGCACAGACAGACTGCCATGAGCTTGGGGAAACAGAAATAGCTTTGGCATGAGTGACTCAGTCTCTCAAACGGTTCTAGTGCCTATGCACCTGAGGAAATTCCTTATCTACTTGTTTAACTTGGCTCCAGCAGATCTTATGGCTAAATAATCCACAATAAGAAACATACCCTCAAGCCAGGCAAGCCTCTGGCCAGCACATTATCACTCCCATCTTTGATGCGGTTCCATCTTGCTCCTGAAATGTCTCTCTGCTTCTATCCAGATCATCATTCTTCAACAACTAAATCAAATGCTCTCTATTCTTTAATCACCTCTGGTTAATTTCTCTATTCTCCAAATTCACTCATTCATTCAACAAATATTTATTGAGAACCTAGTATGTGTCAAACATGGCTATAGGTGCTGTGGATAAAATAGTGAGCAAGATACCCAAGTCTCCACCATTAATGAGCTTAAAATTCTAGTAGGGAAGAACAGGGTGCCACACACACACACACACACACACACACACACTTATGTTTATATATTATGACTCCAGGAAATAGTGCTATGAGAAAATATAAACCAGGATAAGGGAGTCTCTAACATCTATGTCTGTGCCACTCACTTTTGACATAACACCTTGTATTCTGATTTAACTTTTAATTTGCAACCGTTTTATAAGTCTTAAGGGAGAGATGTACTATCTTTGTATCCTCCACAATGCCTAGCTCAGATCTTGCAACAGATGTTCAGCAAATATTTGTTGAATTTCTTCCATTTAATGAAATCCACTTGCCAGTATCATGGAGAGGGAGTGACTTGATGCTGACTGATGGCCTGGCTTAGCCCTCACATAAAGAGGAGAAGCTTCAGGAATGGTTTACAGCTGGCATGATGACAGATGATAATTTAAGTCACAGAAATTTTGTTTTGAAATATGCATAGATTCCATCTATGCAATACCTATTGTAACTATACTGTGATGATTCTTAACATACAAAGTTCCTATTTTTACCATTATTCTGGAACAGTCTTGAATCCATATATTTTTATTCTTTTCAAAATCAAGTTTGTAACTGTTTAATTACACTGATAACTTTATCTTATAGGCCTTTAAGAATTTCTCATATAAGTAAATCCACAAATCACGGAGGAAAAAATAATGCTAAGTGAAGTGTAGGTGCTCATTTTCAGTAATTCCTTCAGTTTCCTTACATAACCCAAATCTGATAGGCATGTTAATTATGCCATTCTTTGCTCTATGAATAAGTTATGTTTTACAGTAAGTCAGTCTGGTAATATTTTGAGGGTCCACAGCCACAGGAATGTGCTGGGTAAAGGACACAGAAATGTAGGCAGTGATGAAATTCTGCCCTTGCCCTGCAGTGTGGTGACCAGTCAGAAACTTAATGTACCTAACTTTCTTATCAGTGGCTTTCATTCTTTTCCATCTCATTACGATTCAGAAAGCAGAGCACCCTTCCAGGATGACCTTCATCTTGTGGTTGTTGTGAACAGAACGTATGTTCTGGAGTCAGACAAATGGAGATTTGAATCCTAATTCTCCAACTCACTTGCCAGGAGACCTTGGTCAAGGTGGCCCATCTCTCTGAATCTCAGCGTATTCATTGTAAAACGAGTAAATAATAACTAATTTTCTTAGAGTTATGGTAAGGATTAAATGAAGTAAGATGCATATCAAATACTCTGTGCATAAGAGGCTATCAATAATCCTCACTATTTTTTTCTTTATTTTTCACTTATAATCACTTTGTGGTAAGTACTAAAATAGAGATATGAACAAGACACCTTCCAAGATATCAAGAAACTCATTATCTAGATGAGGAGAGAAGAACATAAGCAGGCATTTCCAGCTAGGTGAATGAATAGAAAGTAATGAATACAATGTTGGAGAAATACCCAAGGTACTGTGGGAGGAAAAGTCACTCATAGTGTTGGAGAAGGCTTCCTAGGAAATATCATTTAGGAAGTCTTGGAGGATAAATGGAAATTCAGCAGTGGGGAGAATGGAATAGTCCAGGTACAAGGAACAACATCAGTAAAAGCACAGAAGGAAGACATAACAGTGCATGCAAGGAACTACAAGCCATTCAATGTTGTTGCTCAAAAAGTTCAAGGCAGAAAGGGATGAACATGAAGAGGTGAGGTTGGAAAGATAAGCAGGAAGTAGATCATGAAGGTGAGGATCTTGAACTCCATCCTGTAGAAAATTAGTAGTAAATGCAACTAGAGCACTTAAATAAATAATTGACATAATTATACATGAATACAATGTATCACACTACTGGCTCTATAGAAAAGGGATTGGATAAAGATGTTAGGAGGTGGAGAAGCATTTAATTGAGATCCTGAACTAGGGCCTGATTGTAGGGAATCAAGAGGTAATTAGGTAGGGCTTGATGTAGGGAGGAAAGAGTTGAGCCAAGGAGAATTGACAGTTTTCTACGTAGGTGGTTGAAATGGAGTGAGTTTAGAAGGTACAGGGAAATTGCAAGGCCCCCTGTGGGGGTTGACTCATCTATCCTCCAAGGTCCTGAAATACCCCGTGATTACTGCAGGGGTTGGCATGGAGAGGGATAATGAAGGCTAGAGTCTTCTGTGAGTTAGTCAGAAATGACATTTGGGCTCCATAAACAACAGTTGCTAGTACCCCGTGGTACAGCTTGGTGGCGTCAACCTCCCAAAAGTATGCATCTTACACAAGGATAGAGGAATGCATGTATGAAGTGGCAGTGAGGTGCCTGGGAAACACGAACATATACCCCACGTTTCCACCTGTGATGTGCACAGTGTGGGAGAACCGTAGCCTCACTGAGCAGAGCTGGAAGGGCAGTCCTGCACTGAGGGGGAGCAATGGAGTTCAGCCAAGACCTAAGGGAATGCAGCATTGTGTGAAGAAAGCTTAAGGACTAGAGGTTTGTTAGTGGTGGCACAAGGTTTTCCCTCACCCTCAGACCCATCAATTCCCAGACCACTATCAGTGGTGCCAATATTAAGTGCTCTCTAATTTATTATCCCTTCCCCTCTTAACAGAGCAGGCTATTAAGTATTTTGACCCCTGCAGCCACATGTTCCTCTTCACTGATGCAGTGATCAATGCCCATAAGATACCTTTCTCCTGAGAAGTCTCAAGCACTTCAGAACTCATCACAGTGGATGGGCAGCTTAGAATGTGTGCTCCTTGGTGCCCCAATGTGGTCAAGATAGCAAGTGTCAAGGGTCTGCAGTCATGACCGATTATTCTGATTTGGTCACGTGCAACTGTTCTGGCACCCTGAGGGATACATCCTACTGCTACCTAGCAGTCACCTGAAGAGTGGGTTACTCAGTGCATCTGACCTCCTCTCACCAAACAAGACTAAACTGGCTCAGTCCTTCTGAGAATTTCCATCACTTTGAGGCACTGCAAACAGACTTGTTAACAGTTCTGAATTTCTGAGTTTAAAATCCATTCTTATGAGGAGGATGTATATGAATGCTCTGATTTGGCTAATAAAACATTTAGAAGGAGAGATACCTGTAGATGCCATCAAGAGGTTATGTACATTAAAGGAGGAGTTCTTCTACCCTTGAATATATATAAATTCAAAGCCATTAATATACAGTTGATCCTTGAACAACATAAGTTAGAACTATGCGGGTCCACTAATACATGTATTTTTTTCAAGAAATACAATACTATAAATGTATCTTCTTTATAATTTTCTTAATAACATTTTCTTTTCCTTAGCTTACTTCATTATAAGAATACAGCATATAATATATGTAACATACAAAATACGTGTTAATTGACTGCTTATATTATTGCTAAGCCTTCTGGTTATCAATAGGCTATTAGTCTAATATAGCACTGTATGTTAATTACATTTGAATTTATATATATATGATATTTATATATATAGCATAAGTATATATATGTGTGTGTGTGTGTGTCTATACACACACACACACACACACACACACACACACACACACATATATATGAGAGAGAGAGAGAAAGAGAGAGGAGACTATATTAGTACTTAAGTTTTGGGAAAGTCAAAAGTCATACACAGATTTTTCAACTATGCAGACTTTGGGACCCTGACCCTTGTGTTGTTCAAGGGTCAATTGTATATCTGTAAAAATACTGAATTCTATTTATCCTCTTAGGGCTAGATATGCTGCCCTTTTTTGGCCTTCTAACAAGGCTAACATTAACAAACACGTCTACTAAAACATGTTACTCAAAATAGAGATTACTGAATGTTCAGGTGTTACAGGAACTAAAAGTAGATTCAGGCTATTTATTAAATCCTACTTTCAACTCCACTGGGGAAGTGAATGTATTCACATGGACACTTTCTTTCTTTCTTTCTTTCTTTCTTTCTTTCTTTCTGAGAGAGAGCATACTCAAGAGCATGTACACAAGTGGGGAGGGGGCAGAGACAGGGAGAGAGAGAATCCTAAGCAGGCCCCATGCCCAGCATTAGCCCGAAGCAGGGCTCAATCTCATAACTCTGAGATCATGATCTGAGCTGAGATCAAGAGTCGGATGCTTAACTGACTGAACCATCCAGGTGCCCCAGGACAGACACTTTTAAGAAAACTCTTTCCAGCTCTCACATAAAAAGACAGAGACAAATCCAAGGCTTTGACTCCAGGCTTATCATTCTCACAAAATACCTCGACATAGTGTTACTCCTGCTCTGACTTATGACTCCCTTCTTGGCTGTTTGAGGAAAATAAAAAGAATTGACTCTAGGTTACAGAACTAAAAGATACCTATACTTTTACTCAAGCACCTGTGAACCCCCCAGTTGGTGAACTTATTTTAACAAAGAGTAGAACTAAGAGAGTTATCAACCTTGTAAAAGTGTAAATGAGGAGCACACTAGCATTGACAGTAGGCTATTTATGGTATGGCCATGTAAAATTGCGGAAGCAAAGAGATTGCTTACTTTTTACAAAGGCTGGGTTGGCACAGAATACACTTTCCCTGGATATGTTTTCTGACTGCTGTTTGGAATCAATTTTAGGGCAAAAGTGTGTGAGGCTGGAGGTAGGAAATGGAGAAAATCTTGTATAACAGCAGTTTCAAGAATACAGTCACTTCTTGGTAGAAAATAAGGCAGCGGACACTGACAGCTTATTTAAACAGAGTGAATCAAGTTGGATTTTGGGAGGAAGGATCTGATGGAACTTGTGCTAAGCACATTTGCAAACAGAGGATGAAACCACTTGCATTTTTGCTTTTGTCTTTTAGAGTCACAATTGTGCTTTTTAAATGGTCTGGGCACTCCCGGTGCTGAACACAACTTTGCGAATGCTCATACTCAACTGAAGATATGTAGACATTTACATTTCAATAACATTTGAAAAATTAATTTTGTGTTTTTTCCACAGCTGTGTGCATTCCAGAGAGCTTTGTATTTTCCCATGAATAATCATGGTTTTTACAATCTATAGTTATATCTAGAGGCTGCATCTTGAGGCATGAACTTCAGCAACCCACAAACCCTGCAGATTTGAAAAGTCCCATTCAGAACTAAGCATCTGTAGCCTTTCAGCATAGGCACAGAAGAGTGACAGGTAACCAGTGTTCCCACCTTGGCCAGCCAAACATTAAGTTGGAAATAATATAGAAACCATAATAGTTATGGAATAAAGCACCAGTTTACCTTTCTAGAGTTAAATTTATTTTTTGACATTGAAGGCCCATCTTTTTAAAACATAAAGGACTGACTGGCCTTTATGGTACTTTATGTAAATTAAATCCAACAACACTTATTAGCTATCTTCTGCATGCTGAGCAAAGTACAAGGTACAAAGTACATGCTAACAAGTTAGACTAAAATAGTACACCAAGGTGATGATCCATGAGACACGCGAGAGAAACATCTGTGTATGCTATTAAAAACAGAGTGCCAAATAATGTTTTACTTCTAAAAATTGATCTTTAATGTATGTGTAAGAAAAATACCAAAAAATTCTTACAGTTGTTTTCATGATTACATATGATCCACTCTTAAAAAATGGTGTCCTGTGCCCAAGAACACCAGGGAATCCTATAAGATAAGACTTGCTGGCCAATGCAGGATCTCTGCATCGATGCAGAGGCAGCATTCACCATCAAAAACCCTGAATTACTATTCTACACTGGCTACTTGCTGGTCTCTGTATGCCAGTAGTCTTCAAATTTTCTTGCTCATGTGTCCCCAAAGTAAGTATAAAACTAGATACCCCTTTGCATATTCACAGACCGTTATCTAAAATGTTTCATTATTAGTTTAAAATAGTTGCAAAGAAATAATTTCCAGCAAATTGCAAATATTCACATTTATAAACAGCAAGCATTTCATTACACTTTTAAATAAATGCAACAGAATCTAAATGCCATAGTGTTTGATACTCACCATCATGAATGTATGATTTATGTTTGAAAATATTTCATTGATCATCCCATTTCTCTGCTACAAATGTACGTCTGAGGTGAAATTTATAAGAAAAAAATGTTCTATTTTGAAAACATGAAGCTAAGTGTTAAATTATTTTTCTGTATTGTATTTTTCTTAAAATTATTACTTGCACATGGTTTATTAAAGCAGTATAACTATGTTTCCAATTTTGAAAAGGAATCATTAGACAAAACAAGTAAAATGATCTTTGGAATATACCTCCTCATGCAATAGATTTTTTTCTGTTAATTCATGCAAGCTTGGATGAATAATATGTAATACTGAAATGAATATCAGTTGAATCCTACATATTTTTTAACACATCTAAGTGCTGAGGAATCCTTCTATGGAAATGGACAGAATTCTATTATAACAACGTTATTCAATTTTTGATCTCCTGAGTTGGATGCCAAAATCACACAGTGATTTATCATCAAAAATTATTTTTTATGATCTTTCATTTGACAATTAAAAGAAGTCCTTTTCAATTTTGTTGATAGGAACTGGGAACAATCTGACTTGTAAAAGAGTATGCTATCAAATCATTAAGAGTCATTCACTTTTTAATTGTGGCACTAACCACAAGAGCTTTACAGAGACTTATCAAGTGAGCAATTATTAATTAACATTATAGTCTTTCACTTAGAGACACCTTGTTTGTGGATGTAAAATTAGGTAAAATTTCAATACCAGATGTCAAGATCTACTACAAAGCTGTAGTAATCAAAACAGTATGGTACCGGCACAAATACAGACACATAGATCAATAGAACCAAATAGAGAGCCCAGAAATAAACCCATGGTTATATGGTCAGTTAATCTATGACAAAGAAGGCAAGAATATACAATGGGGAAAAGACAGTTTCTTCAACAAATGGTGCTGGGAAAATTGGACAGCAACATGCAAAAGAAAGAAACTAGACCACTTTCTTATACCATGCACAACAATAAATTCAAAATGGATTAAAGAACTAATGTGAGGGGCACCTGGGTGGCTCAGTCGGTTAAGCGGCCGACTTCGGCTCAGGTCATGATCTCGCGGTCCGTGGGTTCGAGCCCCGCATCGGGCTCTGTGCTGACAGCTCAGAGCCTGGAGCCTGTTTCGGATTCTGTGTCTCCCTCTTTCTCTGACCCTCCCCTGTTCATGCTCTCTTTCTGTCTCAAAAATAAATAAATGTTAAAAAAAATTAAAAAAAAAAAAAAGAACTAAATGTGAGACCTGAAACCATAATGTTCCTAGAAGAGAACACAGGCAGTGGTTTCTCTGACATCAGCTGTAGCAATATTCTTCTAGATATGTCTCCCGAGGCAAGGGGAAAAAAAAGCAAAAATAAACTATTGGGACAACATCAAAATAAAAAGCTTCTGCACAGCAAAGGAAAACACTAACAAAACAAAACCAAAAAACAACCTATTGAATGTGAGAAGATATTTGCAAATGATATATCCAATAAGGGGTTAATATGCGAAATATACAAAGAACTAATACAACTCAATACCAAAAACAATATGATTGAAAAATGGGTAGAAGACCTAAATAGACATTTTTCCAAAGAAGGCATCCAGATGACCAACAGACACATGAAAAGATGCTTAATATCACTCATCATCAGGAAAATGCAAGCCAAAACCACAATGAGATATCACCTCACACCTGTCAGAATGGCTAAAATCAAAACCACAAGAAACAACAGGTGTTGGCAAGGATGTGGAAAAAAAGGAACCTTCATGCACTGTTGGTGGGAATGTAAATTGGCATAGCCACGTGGAAAACAGTATGGAGGTTCCTCAAAAAATTAAAAATAGAAATACCATGTGATTCAGTAATTCTACTATTGGATATTTACCCAAAGAAAACAAAAACACTAATTCAATATGAGCCTCTATGTTTATTGCAGTGTTATAGCTAGATATGGAAGCTAAGATATGGAAGCTAAGATAGTTATAGCTAAGATATGGAAGCAACCTAAGCATCCATTGATAGATGAATGTGTGTGTGTAATAGAATATTACACAGCCATAAAAATGGATAAAGAATAAGATTGTTCCATTTGAAACAACATGAATGGACCTATGGACCTACAAAATATTATGCTAAGTGAGATAAGTCAGACTGAGAAAAACAAATACTGTATGATTCCACACATAAGTGAAATCTAAACAAATGAATGAATAAACAAAACCCAGAATCAGACCTATAAATACAGAGAACAAACTGATAGTTGCCAGAGGAGAAAGGGGTGGGGGATTGGGCAAATTCAGTGAAGGGGAGAAGGAGGCCCAAGCTTCCTGTTATGGAACAAACAAGTCATGGGAATAAAAGGCACAGCATAAGGAATATAGTCACTGATACTGTAATAGTGATGTAATGGGACAGATAGTAGCTACACATATGGTGAACATAGCATAACGTATAAACTTGTCAAATCACTATGTCGTATACTTGAAACTAATGTAACCTTGTGTCTCTACTCAAATTTTATTTTTAAAAAATTTTTTATTAAAAATTTTTTTAACATTTATTTATTATTGAGAGAGAGATAAGAGCATGAGCATGGAAGGGGCAGAGAGAGGAGGAGACACAGAATCTGAAGCAGGCTCCAGGCTCCAAGCTGTCAGCAGAGAGCCCAACATGGGGCTCAAACCCACAAACTGCGAGATCATGACCTGAGCCAAAGTCGGACGCTTAACCGACTGAGCCACCCAGGTGCCCCATACTCCAATTTTATTTATTTATTTATTTATTTATTTATTTATTTATTTATTATATGAAGTTTATTGTTAAATTGGTTTCCATACAACACCCAGTGCTCATCCCAAAATGTGCCCTCCTCAATACCCATCACCCACCCTCCCCTCCCTCCCACCCCCCATCAACCCTCAGTTTGTTCTCAGTTTTTAAGAGTCTCTTATGCTTTGGCTCTCTCCCACTCTAACCTCTTTTTTTTTTTCTTCCCCTCCCCCATGGGTTTCTGTTAAGTTTCTCAGGATCCACATAAGAGTGAAACCATATGGTATCTGTCTTTCTCTGTTTGGCTTATTTCACTTAGCATCACACTCTCCAGTTCCATCCATGTTGCTACAAAGGGCCATATTTCATTCTTTCTCGTTGCCACGCAGTACTCCATTGTGTATATAAACCACAATTTCTTTATCCATTCATCAGTTGATGGACATTTAGGCTCTTTCCACAATTTGGCTATTGTTGAGAGTGCCGCTATAAACATTGGGGTACAAGTGCCCCTATGCATCAGTACTCCTGTATCCCTTGGGTAAATTCCTAGCAGTGCTATTGCTGGGTCATAGGGTAGGTCTATTTTTAATTTTTTGAGGAACCTCCACACTGTTTTCCAGAGTGGCTGCACCAATCTGCATTCCCACCAACAGAGCAAGAGGGTTCCCGTTTCTCCACATCCTCGCCAGCATCTATAGTCTCCTGATTTGTTCATTTTGGCCACTCTGACTGGCGTGAGGTGATATCTGAGTGTGGTTTTGATTTGTATTTCCCTGATAAGGAGCGACGTTGAGCATCTTTTCATGTGCCTGTTGGCCATCCGGATGTCTTCTTTAGAGAAGTGTCTATTCATGTTTTCTGCCCATTTCTTCACTGGGTTATTTGTTTTTTGGGTGTGGAGTTTGGTGAGCTCTTTATAGATTTTGGATACTAGCCCTTTGTCCGATATGTCATTTGCAAATATCTTTTCCCATTCCGTTGGTTGCCTTTTAGTTTTGTTGGTTGTTTCCTTTGCTGTGCAGAAGCTTTTTATCTTCATAAGGTCCCACTTCATTTTTGCTTTTAATTCCCTTGCCTTTGGGGATGTGTCAAGTAAGAAATTGCTACGGCTGAGGTCAGAGAGGTCTTTTCCTGCTTTCTCCTCTAGGGTTTTGATGGTTTCCTGTCTCACATTCAGGTCCTTTATCCATTTTGAGTTTATTTTTGTGAATGGTGTAAGAAAGTGGTCTAGTTTCATCCTTCTGCATGTTGCTGTCCAGTTCTCCCAGCAACATTTGTTAAAGAGACTGTCTTTTTTCCATTGGATATTCTTTCCTGCTTTGTCAAAGATTAGTTGGCTATACTTTTGTGGGTCTAATTCTGGGGTTTCTATTCTATTCCATTGGTCTATGTGTCTGTTTCTGTGCCAATACCATGCTGTCTTGATGATGACAGCTTTGTAGTAGAGGCTAAAGTCTGGGATTGTGATGCCTCCTGCTTTGGTCTTCTTCAAAATTACTTTGGCTATTCGGGGCCTTTTGTGGTTCCATATGAATTTTAGGATTGCTTGCTCTAGTTTCGAGAAGAACGCTGGTGCAATTTTGATTGGGATTGCATTGAATGTGTAGATAGCTTTGGGTAGTATTGACATTTTGACAATATTTATTCTTCCAATCCATGAGCACGGAATGTTTTTCCATTTCTTCATATCTTCTTCAAGTTCCTTCATAAGCTTTCTATAGTTTTCAGCATACAGATCTTTTACATCTTTGGTTAGATTTATTCCTAGGTATTTTACGCTTCTTGGTGCAATTGTGAATGGGATCAGTTTCTTTATTTGTCTTTCTGTTGCTTCATTATTAGTGTATAAGAATGCAACTGATTTCTGTACATTGATTTTGTATCCTGCAACTTTGCTAAATTCATGTATCAGTTCTAGCAGACTTCTGGTGGAGTCTATCGGACTTTCCATGTATAATATCATGTCATCTGCAAAAAGTGAAAGCTTAACTTCATCTTTGCCAATTTGGATGCCTTTGATTTCCTTTTGTTGTCTGATTGCTGATGCTAGAACTTCCAACACTATGTTAAACAACAGTGGTGAGAGTGGACATCCCTGTCGTGTTCCTGATCTCAGGGAAAAAGCTCTCAGTTTTTCCCCATTGAGGATGATGTTAGCTGTGGGCTTTTCATAAATGGCTTTTATGTTTAAGTATGTTCCTTCTATCCCGACTTTCTCGAGGGTTTTTATTAAGAAAGGTTGCTGAATTTTGCCAAAGGCCTTTTCTGCATCGATTGACAGGATCATATGGTTCTTATCTTTTCTTTTATTAATGTGATTTACCACATTGATTTTAAAAAGTCACAATAAAATAAAATAAAATTAGGTGAAACCAAAACTTGTATATTTTAGGCTTTCTTTCCCACTGCGCATTAACAAAGGCCTATATTCTTGATATACTTTCATTTATTAAAACATATCAAAGCAACTTCAAAAAAGCAAGGCAAATAGATAGCTACTTGATATTCATATCTAGACACCCATTTTCATTTCATAATGATTGTCAAATTTATAATTACAAAATTGACAGAATTGGTATAGCATTACCAATATCAGAGAAGGAGACATTGATTCTTAAGTTGGTCTTCTAACGTCCAGTGCATTCCCAGATTGCATTTGAAGAACAGGTTATTTTATATTTAGAAATGAACATCAAGAAGTAGTAAGGATAGGACTTAAAAATGGATATGGGTGTATTGATGATTGTTAAGGACATTCTTTACAACAGAATCCACACATATTCTGGCTAAATTAATCTATATTGTATAATGAGATGATAGAAATGAAATAAATTTTCAGAAAATTGGTTGAAGAATTACAGTGAGTAGGAGTCTTGCTCCCAAGTTAAAAAAAAAGATGGGGGGTGAGCCTAGGTGGCTCAGTTGGTTAAGTTTCTGATTTCGGCTCAGGTCATGATCTCGTGGTTCGTGAGTTGAAGCCCCACATCAGGCTCTGTGCTGACAGCTCAGAGCCTGGAGCCTGCTTTGGATCCTGTTTCTCTCTCTCTCTCTCTCTCTCTCTGCCCCTCTCCTGCTTGCAGTCTGTCTCTCTCCCTCTCAAAAACAAACAAACATTAAAAAAGAAAGAAAAAGAAAAAGAACATGGATTTACAATATGCATTTATTTTTTGGTGCAAGGTCATGAAATTATTTCTCCTACAGATCTAGACAAATGTTTAAGAAAAGCTACTCCTGATACAAGTTTCATTTTCATAAAGATGCAATGTTGATCTGTCAAAGTAAACATGGACATTTGTATCTCCTGCTCTTTAAAATCGTGAAAAATACTCAACCAAACAAAAGCACTTGCCACTTTTCTCACTACTAAATTTTTTTCATTACTTAAAAAGTGAATATGCCAAGATGGTATACTCCATAACTAATTAATATTCCCCAGAATCTTTGTTGCAACTATTAACTATCTTAAGATAAACTGGTATATGTTTTGTGTATGTCAGGGTTCACTCAAAACAAATACCACAGGAGGCATTTTAACATGAATCTCACTACAGGGAATTGTGTTCCCAAAGGGTGGAGGAGCTGAAAGGGCAAAGGGGGTCACCAAGATAACTCTGATATTCCACAGCAGGAGCAGCTGCTATCCAGGGAAGAGGCTGAAATTGTTAGAGCCCAGAAGCTCAGAGAAAGAGTCCCACAGAGCTGCGGGAGGGGTATGTTCCAGCAGCTATTAATGTTCTGAGACCATGCCCAGAGGCTGGTTCTGAGAATACCGAAACAGACTGGAGACCAGAACCAAATGCGCTGTCAGCCATTGCTGGGGTGTTATTGACAGGAACAGCAAGAAAACAGGGAAGAGAAAGTCCCTTCCTCCATCCTTTCTGTGTCCCTCTCCGTCCCCACTAGCAGACTCTTGTAGAAAGTCAGCTGGCAGAGGAGAAAGAGTTTACAGAGCCCCAGGCCAGCTCCATGGAGTAGTCCATAGGAGAGGAGATTTGCAGCCAAGAGGTAATATCTTCACAACTGGTTCAACCTAAGGCTGAGTGAACCTCAGCTTGTCACCTGGATGATAGTGGCTGCCTTTCCAACTGGAAGGTAGACACCCACGTTTACTTTTTCCCCACTCGATGCATTGCGATGTCTTCAACGTTTTTTTTTTTTTTTTTTTTTTTATTTATTTTTGGGACAGAGAGAGACAGAGCATGAACGGGGGAGGGGCAGAGAGAGAGGGAGACACAGAATCGGAAACAGGCTGCAGGCTCCGAGCCATCAGCCCAGAGTGCATTGCGATGTCTTGAACAGAGCCCAGCACACACAGGCACTCAATAAATATTTGTTGAATCAATAAGTGAATAAATCACATAAACACAGATCTCTCTGATGGCAAAGGCTACAATATTAACTCTTTTTACTATTGCTACAACACTCACTGCCTTTGAGGAGGAATAAACCAAAGAGAATCTCTTTCCACTTTACAAGTGTGCCTGTAAGTGGCCTTGGCAGCCAGTTTTATTAATGTCTCTGATACTGCTGGAGTGAATCAGAAAGAAGTGATAAAACATCAGCAGTGACTAATGACTTCCAGTCTGCTTCTTTTCACAACAGTACAAAATTTTACCTGATGACCAAGTTGACATAAAATCTTCACACAGAGACAGTCCAGGTTTTATTTTGTGCTAACTGGAACTACAAATGAAACAAAGTGATAACTCTTACAAGAATCTCAGGAATATTTCAGACATACTTTTTTTCCAAGAGACCAATCTATGATATAGCCATTAAATCCTATAAAAACATAAATGACTTCAGTGCCCAACAACACTGAGTGCTAACCTGCTTAATCCCATGGCTTCATACCTTGCTCTTGAGAATGGCCACTCTCTGTCCTCTCTGCCTGTCCCCAGCCACGCACCATAGCCCAACCTGCTCTTCAAAATCCAGAGATGTTGATGCCATTCTTGCTCGCATTTTAAAAAAGAGAAAGTAAAGGAAGTTTTCAGATTAAAAAAAAAACCACAAAAACTAATTCCACACAACCTATGACAACCCATTGGGATGTACCTGTTCTAGCTGCAAATAGGTATGCATTGAGATTTTTTTTCCACCAGTCCTGATAGACAAGGAACCTTTCTCAGTGGTGTCAGACACAGAGCAGAATACCAAGCCCCATGCCTACAAGAGGAGTGATAAGTAGGTCTTACAAGCTCAGGCCACCTTTCACCCAGCACCAAAGTTTCAAGCTACATTACTTTTAGCAGTAGCCAGGTCTGTATTCTGTGAGGCAGAGTGCATCTCAGTAGAACTTCTTTGAAAACTTGAACCCGGCCTTCTAATCTGTTCTAGTGTCTTTCACATCACCTTGAAGCCCAAGGCCATGTAATGATGCTGTGAATTCCTGTGGCTCCTTTCAGCAAAAGTTGGACATTATTGTAGTTTTGGTTTTGAATGTCATTTACTGATTGACTGTATTTTCTGGAAGAAAAAACTGGTTTTTGCCTGATGCTCAGTTTGGAAGTGGATAAAGTTTCTCCCTCTTCCCTCACCTGTAGGGTTGCCAGATAATATTCCCTTTCTGATTCAGGTGCATAAGGCACTGGGTTATTTTACATTCAGTCACACTCACCTATGGTAGATTTTATGGTTATAGTATTAAAACTAGCATCTCATTTAAAGAAATGAAGTGTTGGCATCTGAGCTGGAAAAGCTTAGGTAGAGGTGGTTTTGGTAACCTATGGAGTGATGTTCCTCTGGGGGGAAGGTCTCAGGGCATGAAATTTGGAACTGGTGCCAGAGCAGAATTTACTACCAGAATTTAAAAGGTTGTGAGTCCTCAAATTAAAGCAATCTTTATTTTTATTTTATTTATTTATTTATTTTGAGAGTGAGACAGAAAGGAAGTGAGGAGGGGCAGAGAGAGAGAGGGAGAGAGAATCCCAAGCAGGCTCTGCACTGTCACACAGAGCCTGATGCAAGGCTCGAACTCATGAACTGTGAGATCATGACCTGAGCTGAAATCAAAAGTCAGATGCTTAAATGACTGAGCCACACAGGTACCCGAATCTTTATTTTTTCAATGTTTATTTATTTTTGAGAGAGAGAGAGAGAGAGAGAGGGAGAGGGGGAGAGAAAGAAACAGAGAGCAAGCAGGGGAGGGGCAGAGAGAGAGAGGGAGACACAGAATCTGAAGTAGGCTCCAGGCTCCAAGCTGTTAGCACAGAGCCCGATGCAGGGCTCAAACCCACAAACAGTGAGATCATGACATGAGCTGAAGTCAGATACTTAACCAACTGAGCCACCCAGGTACCCCTTAAAGCATTTTTAAATTGTGGTCTTGTTTTCTATATATCTCCAACGTTGGTAATCATAGGTGATAAATTAATTCCACAATGGTTTCATCATCTAATTTGTGGGATTGATGCTAATATCTTTTAGACAGAGTTGTGATCTTACCATCAAGATCACTTTCCTTAGGTTAACAGTTCTCAAAATAAAGTCTAACGAACCCCGAGGATAAAAGAACTACTTTCAGAGAGTCTGAGATCAGATTTTTTGAAAATAATAATACTAAGATGTTACTGGCCTTTTTTATTCTCATTCTCTTCCAAGAGTACAATGGAGTTTTCCAGAGGCTACCTAAGGTGTGATATTACAATAGACTGAATGCAGAAGCAGATATGAGAATCCAGTGATCTTCTGTTAAGTAACATAAAAACAACTTAGAAAGATGTAAAACAATGCCAATATTCTCACTAATTTTGTGTGTGCATGCATGTGTGTGTGTGTAGAATATAGTTAGTTTTCACACACACAAAAAATAGGTTATTTCTGTTAACATGTAATGGGCCTATTAGGTTTATTATTATTTTTAAATGAATTAACAAGTAAATATTTATCAATATATCTGATCCGCATAAAGAAACGCAATAGCTCTTTGGGGCCTTCAATAACTTTTAAGAGTATAAAGAGTTTAGGGGCACCTGGGGCACCTGGGTAGCTCAGTCAGTTGAGCATCTGAGTCATGAACTCAAGCACGGAGTCAGGCTCTGTGCTGACAGCCTGGAGCCTACCTCAGATTCTATGTCTCCCTGTCTCTCTGCCCCTCCCCCAGTCACACTCTGTCTTTCTCTCTCTCTCAAAAATAATAAACATTAAAAAAACTGTTTTTAATAAAAAAAAATGAGTAGAAAGAGTTTAGAGACAAAAACACTTGAGAACCACTGTTTTGGATTATAGCCTAATTAGACAAGTATCAATCATCATTTTACAGTGGCTTCCATAAACTACAGACTTTGTGGGAGTGTTAATGGGTCAAAGCAAATCCTGATAGTTTGAGCTTCAAACTATGTTGGGAATCTAACCACAACTCATGACCCTCATCACCTATAATCGCATTCACTTTTACTGGAGAGATTTTCTCTAAATGTGTTCAATTGCACCCACTTATGCCCCACTACAATCCATTTTGCACACTGACCAAAATGACCTTTTAGAAACACAATCTGATCATGTCTCTCCCTTGCCCCATCTTCTACTGTCTTCCCATTGCACCCACAGGAAACCTTTGCTAGCCTACAAGATCCCATGTGATCTGGTCATGCCAGTCTCAACCCCCTCTCCAACCATTCCTTGCTGATCACATTGGCTTTCTTGCAATTTCTGGGATAAGCCTGCTTTGTTGTTGTCTCAGGACCTTTGCCCATGTTTTGGGCTGTGCTTGGAGTGTTCTTCTTTCAGATATATGCACGGCTTCATTTACCCCTTTATTATCTCCTCCAAGTTCTCTTAAAATTGTGTCCCATTCCCATCCCACCCCCTCCTCTTTATCCCCTTATCCTTTATTTCTTTGTTAACATTTTACTGCCTAACATTATATTATGTATTCTTTTTGTATTGTCAGTCCCTCCTACTAGAGTGACACCTCCATGAAGGCAGACACTCAGACTATGCTACTCATCACAGTATATCCAATGCTTAGAAAAATGCTTAGTACTGAGTAGATACTCAATGAATACTTGTTGGATAAGTGAGATCTAAAGGGCCCACTTCCTTGTAGCTATGTATTAAATCAACATATGCTATCTACTTAGCTATATATCAGGTACCAGGATACAGAGATGAATAAAACACAGCTAAAGCCTATGTTATAAATCAGAATGATATTGATCTTAGACAAGAGGTACAGGTTGGGTGATGGGATAGAAGTAGAGAGGAGAAAATGATTAATTACAACTGGGAGGTTTAAGGAAAGCTTCATGATGTAGGGAATAACTAAAAATGTCTAGTACACTGACTTCAACTTTACCTTGTTTGGGCTTTGCAAAAGAATCTTTTCACTCTGTATAGTCCTAGCCACAACCATTCAAGGCTTTTACCTTAAAACAACCAGAGGATCATTGGTTCACTCCTGCTACCAAGAGTCAGTTGTTTCAACAGGTAACAGAAGCAAAGTAAGGGAGCTAATTTTTACTAAACAAAGAAGAACTGGATGAGCAGTGACTACTCTGGCCCCCTGCCATTGAGGAAGTTTCTAGGTCTTTAAGCCCAGACACTTAGCCAAGTGATTTTTAACTTGGAGACAAAAATCATTACTAAATTTCACAAGTTCTCACCTGGTGTCAGGAAAATCCACAAGATCCAATCAACATTTTACTAGAGTTTTATATAAACATCAGATCAATGTGCTGTGAAAATTCCAATGAGTGTAAAAAGAAATGAAAATTAAATATGTCAATATACATTGCCCATGTCCACACCGTTGCTAGAATGAGAAACAAGAATTTGAAAGATTAACAAAGAAAGGGACCCAGAGTTGGGGGAGGGAGGGGGTGGTGAAAGGGAGAAAGAGAGAGAGGGAGGGAAGAAGATGCAGAAGGGGAGAGAGAGAGAGAAGGAGAGGGAGAGGAAGAGGTGGGGGAGAGAGAGATAACAAGGGCATAATGTTTACTGAGACTCCTTACTGTCTGAAAAGAAGTTTTTGCAATGAATAGCCTGAAATCACATAAATCCATGTTACCCCTCAATATTAGATGACTTTTTGGTATAATTCACTTCAGAATAGTGAAGTGACTCTAGTGTCTCAATGCTATTCCACAATGGAGAGGTTTTGGTGACTCCCCCTTATCCCAGTTTGCACAGATTTTCCATATCGCATCCAAACCTCCCCAGGCCAGTCACAATTTTGATTTTTATTGCCATGTTCTGTTGAATAGGATGTTTTGAAACTAATAATATCTCACCAGACCTCATATATTGCTATCTGCATCATTAATTCTATCCAGTGGGGTCAGGCTCCTGAACTAAAAATCCTACCACATCAGAAACTAATTATAACCAAACACTCCTTGTGAGTGAACACTAGATCATGTTTATACAATAGTCAACTTGTTCACATTCACTACTGTTTTCTCTGAAATCTCATATATTACAACTTAAAAATTTTGCACACTGAATGGCTATCCTTTGATTGTTGGCTTAGTCAGGGTGATCCATAATTTCTCTTGATCCCTGCCCAAAGTATTGGTTTGTCCAGGAATCCTGATGATGTTATCAAAAATCTAGGTTCTTTACCCATGTTTCTTCACTCCTGTCTACAGAGTGGACTGTCTCCTAAGGCTGGTTCCCCTCATGAACACAGGATGGTTGTTGGTAGCAATCCATGTCACATGCTGTTTGGTTCACATCTAGCAGGAGAGGGGCCCCTGGGTGGCTAAGTTGGTTGAGCATCCGACTCTTGATTTTGGTTCAGGTCATGATCTCACGGTTTATGAATTCTAGCCCCATGTCAGGCTCTGCACTGACAGCATGGAGTCAGCTTGGGGTCCTCTCTCTCTGCCCCTCCATTTATGCGCTCTCTCTCTAAATAAATAAATAAACTTTAAAGAAAAAAGGCAAAAAAATCCCCAAAGCATTTAGCAGGAGAGACAGTTATTTCCAGAACCTGTCTGAAGAGTGATAATATTCTTTGTCAAAAGCCTCTGGAAAATTCTTTATTGAGTCTCACTGTCCCGAATTAGCCTACCCAACCCTGAACTTATAATTGTGGAAGGGAGGATTGGCTCACCCTGACTGGAGGGTCAGCTCCCCAACCATCATGGCCATAGTGCAATGAGGAGAGTGAAACTGGGGTGAGAAATATGATGTCACAGTAGACTAGGGAGTCTGTTGTCTTACAACAGTTCAGGACTTCTTTTATAATCGTGGCTATCTAACTATAATTCTGTCAAGCTCTGCAAAGCAAAATAACTTCTGATTGATGAGCATCCATACTGCAGATCTGTAACATGCCCTCCATCTTCTTTGTTTGTTTGTTTTTTTTTTTGTAGCAGTTTGGCTGGATTTACCAGCAGTTTTGTCTCCATCAAAACCCCCTTTACTTTGGCCATAACAGAGAAGATACTCTCTGGTTCTTGCCTCAGAAGAAAGGCCATATCTTTATTCAATCCTATGGCTGCATAAAAGAAAGCATTAATTAATGCACTGAAGTTGGCCAGCTCCTGCAGTGACCCTGATAGATAGGAATGTTAGATTCCTCATCCTTCTGGCTGCAGGATCTTCACTGCCCATGGAGCATCTGGAGGGGTCATAAGGTGACTCCAGGATGTTGATGTACTTTGTTGCTTTGATGCTAAAACTGCAGTCACTTTCTTCTATCACAGGCATAGTTTGAAAATGGCAGTTCACAGCTAATGTTACCATTTGTAAAGATGTATACTTTACTGGATAACTTGCCATGTGGATCTATTTGGTTCATTCAAACACTTTAAAGCCCCTGAGGATGATGTGGGAGAGTTGGACCCAAAAGTATCTCCTGGGATATCTTAGATGGTCTAGAAGCATCCTAAGGGTACTGCTCTGATGAGGCTGAGACCTCTTATGGGTGGCTGTCACTGCAGGCATACTTGGGCATTCTCTGGGCACACACAGAGGCTTCCAACAGAAATCAAATCCAACATGATTCTCAATGAGCTTTAAGTCACAGAAAAGACTTCCTTCATGTCTGCTGAAATGTTCTACTTGGGCCTTTGCTACTCTCTCCTCTGGTGAAGGATGTCCAATTATTTCTAATCCAAATAAATAATCATCATCCTCAAATGGCAGGAAATTTTATATAGGTTGTTTATTTTCCTGCTGTCCTTTTTCCAACACTAGGGACAACTAGCTTAAATTTCAACAAAAAATTCTCTCTTAGATTGCACATTATCAACATCCTCTTTTACCCAGAAAAAGGGAAAAAATGTTTACTTATATTCCTGGCCATTGTTTCATCATGAAAAAAAAAGCTCTTCTTTATAGACATTTTATTCTCATAGGTCTTCACAATACAGATTTTACAGAATTGCTTCTTGGACATTCTTTGATCCAAATCTTTGTTCAAGGCACTACAAACATATCATGTGACCAAGTACCAGATTGAGTTATTAAATATTAACTGAACCAGTGATGGGAACATCTCTGTGAGATCTCATGTACGGCAGTTGTAAAGCACAGGGTCCTGGGTGAGCCCTGACGCAGTCCTGGGGGAGATCCTAAATAATGCTTTTGCACTACCGAGCCATAAACCGAAAGAAGTCACAAAACATCTGCTTGTTATCCAGACTTCCTCTAGAGTTGAACAGGCCAATTCCATCAAATGTAGCTGTTTGCCTATTTCAAATTCAAAGATCATTAACAAAAACAGAAAGAAAAAAAAGGCCTCCTCAGGACCTAATCAGGGGCTGCAGAAAATTTTCTATTCTTAAGCCAGTACTACTGTCCAAGATCATGGCAGTCTTTCGGGATCATTCTGTTTGCTGGCAAATTAGTTTGAGATGAGATAACCAAAGTTTCTGCACCATCAGCTGAAGGAAGTTACCACTTGCAAAGCCTAGCCAAAAGGAGGATTAAAATACATATGCATAAGAACTAAGGGACAATTTCCAAGAAGAGACAGTAAATTCCAAAGATAGGAGCGTCACTCAGCATCACTGCACAGCATTGGTTTTATCTATTGGTGACAGATGTCTGAGTTGGCTTGAAATTGGATAAGCCAATAGTTTTTCAAACTGACTTAGAAAATAGACAAAAAAAAAAAAAAAGATAAATTTTGCTACTAAGCACAATCTGTCTTCTACCATGATCTATCACTCTGAAATATCCCTTAATAATAAAAATTTGAGATTTGAAGTCTGTTTCTAAGTTTGCTATTGGACCATCATCCCACTCTTTAACATGAAAAGAAAGAACTTCATCACGATTCCATTTTATCTGCACTCTGGCCTTAACAGAGACCTGTCCTGAAACTCAGAAAGGATCTGAGCCCCGGAGATTGAGACCACAAGAAAAATGATAATCATTTAGTACCAAAATCTGACTGATGAGGTTAGGAATGCCTTGCTTGGAAGATTTTTTTTTTTAATTCATTATTGAGCCTCTATGGAACATCTACTTAGCAATTTGGTATTAGGTACAGAAGCAGGAGACACCACCTGGAATGAGGGCTACTGTTAACTTCAATTCTGAAAACAAGAAATGAAAAAAGCATCCTTGCTTACAACTAGAAGTCTAAGAGACATTCTGAGTGTTCAGTCCCATCTTCCCATCTTCTATAACCCAGGGTATTTTGCACCTTCTGTAGAGAAGCCCCTAGGCAGTTTACATACTGGTTAATGGGGTTAATGGCACAGAGTCTGGAGCCAGGTATAAAGCCCAGTTCCTCCACTTAGTAGCTATAGGAGCTAGACAAGCATCCCTATACCTCAGTTCCCTCATCTATGAAATAGGAATAATACTACTACCAAACTCAAAGGGCTGTTGTAAGGATTATGTAAAGTGCTTAGGATAATCCTTGGCATTTAAAATCAACATATATAATAACAACAATAATAAAAATGAATAATAATATATTCGATAGCAATACATATTTAATAATCCATACATATGAAATATATCTCTCATTTATATAATAAAGCTGCATAAATTAAATAAATTTTACAGTAAACAATATTTAATGTATATGATATAAAGCTGAATGAAATTACCCTATTCTCTAAAATCACTCAAAAAATGAAGGAATCCCTCGAGTCCTAAAAAACAAATACAAAAGTAATGTACATGAGGATTATAAAAGGGATCTCAATGTAGGAACACATAAAACTGCATAAAAAGTCTTATCTAGGGCTTATATGCTAGTAGAAGTAAATTTACAAAGAATATGTGAGCAAAAGAAAAGTTTTTAATGATCTAGATCTATCCAATGAAGGATGAGTTGATACTTTCTTTGAAAAAAAAATCCTTTTTAGTATTAAGTAGTCATTAAAATAATTTTATTAGCTTCACAGCTTAATGTAATAGGTACTCAGTAAATATTTATCATTGTTAATAATTATGATAGTAATAGCTCTCTCACAAACAAAATAATAAAATATCATTAGTAACAACTAACATTTGATTAGGTCTTTACAAAGTCCTTCCCATATATTATTTTGATAGAGCCTCATAGCAATTTTATAGGGACAACAGTATGTTTTTCTTTTTCTTACATGGTAAAACCAACTCAAGATGGAAGAATGGCTTGCTAGAGGTATACAGCTTGTAAATAGCAGACATGACCCTCAAATTCAGGTTCACATTTTCTATATTGCAGAGAAGAAGCTAGACATGTTCCCAACAACTTAAGTCAAATTGTTATCACTGGTCTATAAATGTTTGGTGGTGTTGATATGGTTAAAGGTAAGTAGAGCTGGAGTTTTTCTTTTATTCCTACCTCTATGTTTCTTCAAAGTTACCAATGCGGCTGACTGAGTATCAGATGAAAGCAATGTTTGGAGGAAATAAGCCTACATGGGCTAAGTAAGTCTTTCTCACATTTTTTTCTGGTCACTACTATACAACCTTATCTTGCACAAGTCTGTGGTTATTAAAGGCAACCGTAACCAACAGGATTACATATTTTATTTATCAAACTTAACTCAAAATTATTTTGAAATATTTTTAAAAAGTACATTCATTTTCAAAGAGCAAAAATTGGCTAAAAATCAGGGCTACCAGTATAGATGGGAATTCTTACAAAGGGGTTCCAGAAAATTTTTATCAAAAGCACATCATTAAAATAAGAGCTATATTCTGCTTCCACCTAGTATGTAAAGAACCAGGAAGAGCATTGCTCCTGCCCAATAGTGAGAGCTGGGGTTGTAGGACAAGAAAGCTGCCTAACTTCCAAGTAGAGACAAGCCCCTTCAAGGAGAATGGGACACACAGACTGGCTTGCTTATGGCAGAGTATGGGAGAAAGAGTTACTGGTCACCATGCAACTGGGTAAGAAGAAATTAATTAAAAGTTTAACAAGTTGCTACAAGCCAAATGTGGGCCAGTGTGACAGGAAAGAGCTCTGGGGACTCTCAGACACAAGGGGATTATGCATTCCTAGCAGTTCATCTCCCTGAACCACAAGAAAGAATGGGAGCAGATGCGATGAACACTGGAGAGAGTCAGCTTCAGCACTGCATGTGTGCACAAAGGGACTGGCCCCCTTTGAAGGCGAAATGAGCTAATCTGGATCCCTTCCTGGGGCCTTAAGCCTTAAGCCACTTGTGTGGGCAGCAAACCCTGTTGCCCTCCAAGACACATGTAAACTACCCACTGGTGCTGGAGAAAGAGTAGAAAGGAAAAAGCCCTCCATCCCTGAGGAAGAAGCAGAAAATGTCCCAAGTTCACAATCCCACAGCTCGTCATTGAAGTCTCCTACCACTAGGGGAGAGTCTGGGACTCTTTTCCATCCAAGACATGCCATGAATATAAGATGGCTGCCAAGAAGAGAGGGGACAGAAACATTGAGAAATCCCTACCCCAGAGGCCAAGGCATGCTGGATCTAGCATGGACTCAGCTAGACAGGACAAGAGAACAGTGGAAACAGAAGCCAGTTAGGAAGTTTTGCAGTAAGCCAGGGAAGAGGCAATGGTGGTGGCTTAAAGGACTGTGGTAGTGGTGGAAACAAATCAGTAGATTTTCAACCAATTCCGAAGGTACAGCTTATATTTCTTGATGGGTTACATGTGGGGTTGGAATAGAGTATTACAAATCTGCTTTGCCCTGGACAATCCCAGTTTAAACCTGTTGTCTGGGAATGACTCATAGCACTTCCTTGCATTTTGAAAGTATCCTGGTTTGTACAATAAATTACATGGAGTCCCTAAGTTTAAAGGACAAAGAAGAGTCATAGATGCCTCTAAGTGTTTGGGCTGAGCAACTAAAAGAATAAAATTCCCCTGAGATAGAGTAGTTTTTGGGTGGTACAGGTTTGGGAAGGATAGTTAGGAGCTCGGTTTGGGATGTGTTGAATTTAAGACGTCCATGATACATCTAAGTGGAGAAACCAAGTAGGTAATCTGCTGTTCTAGTCTTTATTTTGAAAGGAAGAACTGGGCTGGAGATATGAATTTAGTAGCCATAAGTATATTGATGGTACTTAATGCAATTACACTGGATGAGATCACCATGAAAGTGAATATACAGAGAGAAGAAAATAGGATCGTGGGCTGAACCCTGGACTAGTTAGCAAAAGAGACTGAAAAGGCTCAACTACTAAGGTAGGAAAAATAAACAAAAAAACAAGAGACTGTAGTGTCTTGGAAACCAAGTCAAAAAAGTGAAAGTCTTTTTTTTCTTTCTTAATATCATATATTTCTGATTTTATAGTAGGTCATATTGACCTTCCTCCAAATTAAGCTGTTAGTGAGCTTTAAAAAACTTACAAGTATCTGGAAGAAGTATTCACCTTATTATGTGAGGTCACAGATGAACTGAGCTAACATGATATTTACTTGGGGTTTAGCCCAAATTCTAATGTTAACTTGCTCTGTAACTTGAAATCTTTCATAGTCTAGTGTTTCAATTCCCTTCATTTGCTAAGTTTTTTAGTCCTCCACTCATTCAGCAAGTATGTGTTGAAGGCCTGTAACTGAAATGCCCAAGTGGGATCAATCCCATATCACCTAATCATTAGGATAGATGTGATAATGTAAATGTTTCGAGAAGTGCACTGTGTAAATATTCTACATGTTACATATGATTTTGCTGTTTATTCTTTTCCAAAGACTCTTAAATCTAAGATGTGGTATAACCATATACCTTAGACATGATTAATGCCGTCCTTTTCCGAATTGGAGGAATGACCCAGGACCTTCTCTCAACATGCGCTCATTCATTTTTATGTGAATGTCCAGTGGGTGTCAAGCCCTGCATTATCTCTGGGAATACAAAGATGAATAAAACGCAGTCCTTACCCTCAAGTAGTTTATAATCTAACAGAAAGACAGTCAAGTGAACAAATACATACTGTTATGCCCAGAATTCGTGATCCCCAAAGACCACTAGGGAGCCGAGTCCGATGCAAAAGCAAAAGAGCCTTTATTCGAGCTAGCTAGAGCTCAATCCCCTACCTGCACCGACGCAGTGGTGAGATACCAGGGAGAGAGAGCGAGTTTCAAAAGGACAAAGATTTTATTGGGGCCTAGGGGCAGTTGGTGAGGTAATGGCTATAGCCTCAGCCGATTGGCTGGGGAAGGGTCCGAGTCCTGTTAGGCAGGTGAGGGGGGGGTTACTCAAGGGGAGGAGGTGTGGTCAAGGTGAAGGACACAGAACAAGATGGAGTCGGCCGGCGTAGGCCCGCCCTTTCAATACATACAATGCAGGGGGCTTTCCTAAGACTTTTCTCAGTAATCTCTCTTGACTGAGCAATGGTCAGATCTAGTTAAGAGACCACAGATGGTAAAACTTTATTCTTACTGACAAATTTAAAATATTTTAATACATTGTGTTACCAGAGAGGGAAACTGTCCACTTCTCATCAATTTAGAATAGTTAAGAAATCAAAATGTTTTAAAAACCTCCTGGAAACAAGTTGATTCCCTGACAACTATTCTCTTAAATGTTTCTTGACTGAAGGGTGAATAACTGTGACCAGAAAAAATAATGCAGAAGAAAGCTGGAAATAGAGTGACAACAAAATTAAGGTATTAGAGCTCCAAAGATCAACACCCTGACAGCTATTTTCCAGGGGCATTCATCCCTCTAAGATAGAGCCAAAAATACTTCCTTAGAATCCTTTTGGAAATTATCTGAAATTCTGCAGATGGCATTTTTGGTAGCTTATCCTCCTTGATAAGGAACCAAATATTTTGCTGACTTACAAGATTCCATCAGAACTGACAACCTCAGGAATGGGAAAGGAAGTGGAGGAAAGTGCCCTGGGCGGGGGTGGTGGGGGGCAGGTGTGGGGGTGGTGGAGGGTGGGGGGTGGAGAGAAGACATCTTCTCTTCCTCTTACTCAGAAACAATTACTTTGCTACTAAGAAAGCAAGAACTCATTAAAATTATAAAGAGACAAATGTTTGCCTTCCCAAGGGCAGGGCAAAAAAGGGGATGAAGTAAATTTTGGAAGGAAGAATTAAAACTAAAAGTCCAAAATGTAAAGGGATAAGGACTTCAGAAAGTATTCAGCTGAATTAATAACCACAGCATTTTTATAATAACCAAAGTGCTTACTTCCAGGGTTTTCCTTTACAGCACACACTCAGAAAAGAAAGAAATGGTTATTTCTCCAGAACACTAAACTGTCTAAGTTTTCAAAGACCACAATGGGGCTCGTTGTCTTTATGACCGCGGCCTTTAAAAAGGCAAACTCTACTTGATTGGCTTATTTAAATAAGAAACTAGTTAGAAAAAAAGTGCTTCTGACTCTCTACACTTCCTATCTCCACTCTTACCCTTAGTTTGTTAAATTGGTGGTTGCTTGGTGTTCACCCAGTTTCTCTCCCCTGCTAGATTGGGGGTGTTGATTTAATAGGAGTTTAAAGAAAGATTGCATATTTCCTTTGAAAATCCAATACATGCCACATTCAAACAATGACACTCCAAATTGATTTATAAGGCCAACCCATGTAATTTTCAAATATGTGAATAGACCTCAAAGAATGAGATTGCTTTTTGCCTGATAGGCATGATTGCAGATGAGGTCTCCATTAAGACCATTTCTTACCCTTTAGAAAATTTTAAATGACACCCTAATAATAGTTAACTTCCAAACATAAAACGTTAGCACTGACACGAGCCAAGTAAAATGTATAGTTACTGTATCACAGAAAGCTAACACTTTAAACTTCCAATGCCCCCTTTCTCCAAACAAAAATAAAAAATATTTCAAAAGTAGGCAATTTTTATCTCCCATACCTAGCATTATTGCTATAAATAAGCAATGCAATGTAAATGCTGGAGAACCAAAGAAAATACTTAACTTGACTAGAGTACTTTAGCCATGGCTCAGGACCTTGTGAAGTCTTCCAGGAAATACCCACTCATGCCAGTATACATGGTCAATGTGACAGGGAAGAGGACAAGATTTCAGTGACCCCAGCACGTCCATCTACCGAGTGTCCCACCACTAGCCTCTCATGATACGAAAGATTCCTCCCCACAATATCCTTGTTCAAAAGTAAAATATGAAACCTGGCAGGAAGAAATCAAGAGTTTGTTATCACTAGCTAGTATGTGACTAGTTGTTAGCAGCTGCCTCTTTGGAAGAAAAGAAAAGAAAAGAAAAGAAAAGAAAAGAAAAGAAAAGAAAAGAAAAGAAAAAAGAAAAGGAAAGGAAAGGAAAGGAAAGAACATAGAGTTGTTGTGAGGGTTGTAAGAGTTAGTACATGAAAAGTATTTAGAACCATGCCTGCAGATTCTAGATACCAAATAAATTATACATGTGAATATATATACATACATGTACATATATCACAATAATAGCTAGGAATATTGAATGGAAATCTGCTCTATGGCCTAGAGAGAAAATGAATAAGGAAGAAACTCAAAGCACTATGAAGCTCTCTGTCCTCCCCAGTGAGACTAAAGGAAAGGTTTAAATGTGCTATAGTTTGTAGAGAATTTACAAAAGAATAAATTATGTCCCATATTTTAAGTTGGTAATCATGACCACAGTTGCCCTTTTAGCCCTTTTTCTTCTATAGCTGTTCACATTTGAAGATGTCACCTGAAGATTTTGTGTGCTAATTTCCATATAAATACCTTATCTAAAAGGTGTCAAATGCATTAGAAGAATATTTCTTTACATTATCAGAGGGCTGTGTTAAGAGGCAACCTCAGCTGTATCTGTACTTGCCAGTACCCACTCTCAGGGGCTGCTGCCATATGCATCATATGGAAGAGGATACATCATACAGAATCCATGTAGATACAGAAAAGCAAAGCCATCCAACACTTGTTCAAAAATGACAGACCAACATCTGGACAAGAAAAAAGGCATTTCAACTCTCATTTTGCAATAATTAAAATATTTTGAATTTATTAGTACATGGAATCTTTTATCTAGTAAGCCAGGGCTGAACCTTTGGAATAAACATTAAAAATATGTAAAAAAAAAATCTTTAGGAAATAATCAGTTCCAGACAGCTCTGTACACAGAACATTTTTAACACAAGTCAAAAACAAAACACAGCACTCAGCATTGCTTCCTAACAGAAAACTCTTTTGTGTGGCTATATGACGTGAAATCTGCTTCTGGTGAGGTTTTAAACCCTAATATAAATGGATCTAAGACAAAAGAGAAGACCATCCACAAAAGATCTCATGACCTCACTTACCACGAATGTTACTTCAACATGGGTCTTCTCATATAAGCAAGCTGAAGGTGAGTTGCTTGCACCACCATATTGAAAATCTAAGAAAGGCCAAAGATTTGATAACCTCAAAATAATCCATCGATTATGTTCCCCAAAACATGAGAATACTAACACTACACCCCTTGACCAGAACCCCACTTTCACTTTGACCATGACTCTTCACCATTCCCTAAGTCCATTTTTATCTATTAACATAAGCATTTGCAGCAAAAGGCCTTGCTTAATACCAGTTCATTTTTTAAAAAGCTTGAGACAAGCATCCTTAATGACACAAATCATAAAATGTGATGTTGAAAATTGCCTGAGAAAGTTGTATATTTTAATATAACCATATTGATATGTCTTACAGATGTGGTTCATTCCCAAAACAAAAACCTCAGAGACCAATAAGAACATTACCATCTGAGCTACAGCCACAGCATATCAACTTCCTGGGCTATAATATCCTAACTTATAATTAGTAAAAGAGAATGTACAATTCCCCTTGCTTCAAGCAGAAACATAGCTTTGAAAGAAACTAGAACAGAGACTGCTGAAAGAAATGAAATCAGTCTGGTCAGTATGTCAGGTAAAAGTACACACATAGGGATGTTCACTCGTCAGAGTGAATAACAGATTCCATTGCATGGTTCATGAACTAGTTCTGAAGACCATTCTGAGAGTTGCAGAATAATCACAGAGGCTCTCTAGATACCTAGTTTTAGCACTAATTTTATATGTGTAATTTCTGGTGTTTTAAAAGATCTCCTTACTTTATATAACCACATTCCTAATATGTATCCATCAGTTGGGTCTGGCCATTTACAACAATTTATCCAGCCTAACTTCTGTTCAGATAACCTGGCATTCCTCTGCTAATGAATGAAACGAATAGATTAATCTATGAATTCCATTTTAGTCTAGGGCAGGGGTCAGCAAATGTTTTTTGTAAAGGATTAGACAGTAAATATTTTAGACTTCATGGGCCAAGTAGCAAAATTGAGGATATCATATAGTATTGATTAAATTCAAAATATAATAATAATAGTGATAATACTAAAATACAATTTTTTTAATTTTATTTTTTATTTTTCAAAATTTACACCCAAATTAGTTAGCATATAGTGAAACAATGATTTCAGGAGTAAATTCCTTACTGCCCCTTACCCATTTAGCCCATACCCCCTCCCACAACCCCTCCCATAACCCTCAGATTGTTCTCCATATTTATAAGTCTCTTCTGTTTTGTCCTCCTCCCTGTTTTTATATTATTTTTGTTTCCCTTCCCTTATGTTCATTTGTTTTGTCTCTTAGAGTCCTCATATGAGTGAAGTCATATGATTTTTGCCTTTCTCTGACTAATTTCACTTAGCTTCATGCCCTCCAGTTCCATCCACATAGCTGAAATGGCAAGATTTCATTCTTTCTGATTGCCGAGTAATACTCCATTGTATATATATACCACATCTTCTTTATCCTTTCATCAATCGATGGACATTTGGGCTCTTTCCATACTTTGGCTATTGTTGATAGTGCTGCTATAAACATGGACGTGCATGTGTCCCTTCGAAATAGCAAAGCTGTATCCCGTGGATAAATGCCTAGTAGTGCAATTGCTGGGTCACAGGGTAGTTCTATTTTTAGTTTTTTGAGGAACCTCCATACTGTTTTCCAGAGTGGATGCATCAGCTTGCATTCCCACCAACAATGCAAAAGAGATCCTCTTTCTCCACATCCTCACCAACATCTGTTGTTGCCTGAGTTGTTAATGTTAGCCATTCTGACAAGTGTCAGGTGGTATCTCATTGTGGTTTTGATTTGTATTTCCCTGATGATGAGTGATGTTGAGCATTTTTTCATGTGTCTGTTGGCCATCTGGATGTCTTCCTTGGAGAAGTGTCTGTTCATGTCTTTTGCCCATTTCTTCACTGGATTATTTGTTTTTTGGGTGTTGAGTTTGATAAGTTCTTTATAGATTTTGGATACTACCCCTTTATCTGATATGTCATTTGCAAATATCTTCTCCCATTCCGTCGGTTGCCTTGTAGTTTTGCTGGTGGTTTCCTTCGCTGTGCAGAAGCTTTTTATTTTGATGAGGTCTCAGTAGTTCATTTTTGCTTTTTTTCCCTTGCCTCCGGAGACGTGTTGAGTAAGAAGTTGCTGCGGGCAAGATCAAAGAGGTTTGTGCCTGCTTTCTCCTCGAGGATTTTGATGGCTTCCTGTCTTACATTGGGGTCTTTCATCCATTTTGAGTTTGTTTTTGTGTATGGTGTAAGAAAGTGATCCAGTTTTGTGTATGGTGTAAGAAAGTGATCCAGTGATCCATGTCGCTGTCCAGTTTTCCCAGCACCACTTGCTGAAGAGACTGTCTTTATTCCATTGGATATTCTTTCCTGCTTTGTCAAAGATTAGTTGGCCATACGTTTGTGGGTCCATTTCTGGGTTCTCTATTCTGTTCCATTGATCTGAGTGTCTGTTCTTGTGCCAGTACTATACGTCTTGATGATTATAGCTTTGTAGTATAGCTTGAAGTCTGGGATTGTGATGCCTCCTGCTTTGGTTTTCTTTTTCAAGATTGCTTTGGCTATTCAGGGTCTTTTCTGGTTCCATACAAATTTTAGGATTATTTATTCTAGCTCTGTGAAGAATGCTGGTGTTACTTTGATAGGGATTGCATTGAATATGTAGACTGCTTTGGGTAGTATTGATATTTTAACAGTATTTGTTCTTCCTATCCAAAATACAATTTTTTAATAATACAGATCTACTAATGACAAGAAGGAATATTTTTCTGGAGGGCAATATTTCACTTAATTGCAGTCATAGTTAATACTACCTGCCATCATATTTATTTCAAATGTTCATTTGTAGGGGCGCCTGGGTGGCGCAGTCGGTTAAGCGTCCGACTTCAGCCAGGTCACGATCTCACGGTCCGTGAGTTCGAGCCCCGCATCAGGCTCTGGGCTGATGGCTCGGAGCCTGGAGCCTGTTTCCGATTCTGTGTCTCCCTCTCTCTGCCCCTCCCCCGTTCATGCTCTGTCTCTCTCTGTCCCAAAAAAAAAAAAAAAAAAAAAAGTTCATTTGTAAAAACAATCCTTAGCCTGTACGCTGTATAGAAACAGGCATCACACTAGATTTGGCCCAGAAAACAGCCACAGTTTGCTAGAGGCTACAGTGAGTCACCATTAACTACATGGGCTAATTTAGCTCCCCAAGGAGCAGTGGAAGGAACCTGCTATGGTCTGATTATTTATGCCACTCCTCCTCCAAATTCATATGTTGAAATCCTAACCCAAAGGTGACAGTATTAGTAGATGGGGCCTCTGGGAGGTGATTAGGTCATGAGGGTGCAGCCCTTGAGAAAGGGATTAGTCCTCTTATAACAGAACTCCCTAGTCCTTTTTGCCCTGTGAAGATACAAGAAGTCTGTGGCCTGGAAGAAGGGGACTCACCTGGCCATGCTGGTACCCTGATCTCAGACTTCCAGTTTCTAGAACTGTGAGAAATAAATTTCTGTTCTTTATAAGCTATGCACTCTTTGGTATATTGGTATTTTAGTATATCCTGAATAGACCTGAATAGCCCAAGACAAACCAATCTGCATTTAGTCTAAGGACAAGCACTGTTTTGCTGGAAGCCCAGTACACTTAACTGTTAGCAGCCCATCTCCTCATTGTTCTAGGGTAGAGAGGGATTGAGGAAAAGGCTAAGATATCTAGGAGGCAGCTCGTTCTGAAACTCGTCCTCGGATTTACCATATCTCATTGAATGAAAGACACACATTGAATGAAAGTTTTTCACATTTTAATATCTCTGAAATCAGGTTGGGCCTTACAATTTAATTGGCAAGGTTTTTTCTCTTTCTTAGTACAAATAAAACAACGGGGGGACTTATAACTGATGGCATCTTAGCTTCTATAAAACACGGCAACATTTCTCATTCAAAATGGCAATCCAGCTCCCTCCTGAGTTGCTTGACCTACGAGTAACTGCTTTTCTTACCAGAGTTTATATTCTACTTCCTTCTGTTGCCACAGAAATTGGCCCTTTTGGAAATGCCGTTCCCAGTGAAGGCCTTGGGTGAACATCAAGAAGCTATCAATTTTGGATTACTTGGTGACTGGGTATGATAGGGCATGTTTAGGGGTGGATTTAACTGTAAAATTAGAGTTTACCTTTAAAAAATTAAAAATTCCTTTCCTTTCCAAATGATAGGAAGGAGAGAATTCTTGAACATGAGTGTACCCAGCATATGACCTCTCCCTTCTGGATTAACTTCTCTGGATGGGGAAAGCCAGCCTGCCTCCCAGGTTGCCACAGAACCCCAGTTCTCTGGACAACTCTCTCTCCAAATCTGGCCCCAGGCGCCACCTGGTGTCCGCATCAAGCAGGCACAACAAACAGGCATCAGGTTGAAAGAAGCTTGAAGGATATGCCAAAGTTGGAACGTAATGAATAGAACCAGGAAGTCAGGCTCAGACCAGATGAGGTATTATAATGTAAGTGTCCGCTTTACCACATGGAATATAAAGGACATATATGAGTGTGCATAATGTAACAGAACTGATTTTTTTAAAAAAACAATAACAGTTACTGTGGAGAGGGCATCACATAGAAGTCAGATGTCCTTGGTGTTAATTTTGGTTTTGTCATTAATCAGCAGATTGTCTGTTACACGGCAGGCACTTTAGTAGGCACTTGGGCCTAGCTAAATGTTCCACATAGATCATTTCATTCAAACTTTATACTAACTTACGAGGTAGACATTATACTTTCATTAGGAAACTAAGTTCAAGGAGGTTAAATAATTCGCTCAAGGTCACACAGCTAAGTGGAGAAGCTGAAAAAAATATAAATTTTTACTTAGCATCATGCCTGCTACACAGTGGGCACTCATTTCTTCAATGAAAAAAAAACCCATATCTGCATGATGCCAGTGTCCCCCCTCATAACCACTACACATACTACCCTTGCTCCTGTGCCCTAATGCAAGTTAGCCTAATGCTTAGGGTGTTTGCTTCTCCTTTCTATTACATGTGCAACATTCTGGGGAGCAGGAGCTGAAGCAGAACTCAGGAGGTTTAATACCATGGAAGACCCAATCCTTTTGGTCAAGGTGCATAAAAGCAGAAGGAAAGAGAAAGGAAAGAGGAGAAAACCTGATCATTGGTGTGATCAAGGGCTAAAATCTACACTATTGGTAGTGAAAGCTTTTGCTCATAGGCAAGCATTTGCTCATATCCTGAAATTGTTATAAAACTTTCTACCAATCTTGTGTGTGTGTGTGTGTGTGTGTGTGTGTGTGTGTGATCTCCCGGCCCCATCAAAAATCACATGACTTCCCGGTAAAAGTCAGGGTTCCCAGAGCTATTTCCACTACTCTGTGGCTATCTGAACTCTCCATCTTTGTATAAATGCCAAGAATTGTGTCACATCAGGGCAGCAATGGTCTCACCACTCCTGCAGCCCCCCTCCCAGCCATCAATCTCCCCAGCACCACTCACAGACAAGGCTTGAGCCAGCGATGAATCACAGACATAAGGGAAGAAAAATGTATAAACATATGGAGGAAATAAAACTCTCCCAGAAAGTGGCAGAATTTATTTGCACTCTCCAGGAGCTGTCCTCCAGACTTGCAAACCTCCACCTTCTTGAAAAAGCATCTGGAGGTTCAGAATTACTTTCATCTGGCGAACTCATGAACTGTGACTCCAATATTTTGTATCTATTTTCTTACTTAAAACTTTTGAGGGCACTACAGGAAGGGCATTTTCTCACATCTTTTACCATCTTCATTCTTGAGAAGTTTAGGATTAGTGTAGATGGATTCATAAAGAAAAGAATAATAATAATTTTAATCCTAGGAAAGCTTTGGAGCAAATGAGATCACATGAAAATTATGTGTAATCTGAAAAGTACTGTGTGTCAGGGTTCAATTACGGAAGCAGAGTACTGGGGTGCCTCAGTTGGTTGAGCGTCTGACTCTTGATTTCAGCTCAGGTCATAAGCCCATGGTCATGGGATTGAGCCCCATATTGGACTCTGCGCTGAATGTGGAGCCTGCTTGAGATTCTATCTCTCTATCCCTCTGCCCCTCTTCCCCTCTCACACTCACACACACACTCTCTCTCTCCAAAATAAAAATAATTTAAAAAAGAAGAAAGCAGAGTACTTGTGAATATTATGGAAATAAAGGATTAGTAGAGGAATTAGATTTTATATGAAATATGGAAGGAGTTGGGGAAGTGAAGGTCTAGAAGAGGAAATAAGACAATAAGAGACATTATCATTAATCAATGTATCAAAAACTCTGGCACAGAGGGACAAGTTACTTCACCACTCCTAGCCTTGGTCCCCTCATCTGTAAAGACAAGGAAGGGAGTATCTAGAACCTGTGCTCAAGTCCTGGATCTGCCACTTACTAGATGTATAGCTGTGGGCAACCTACTTCACCTCTCTATATCTCATATGTGCATTTGTAATATAAAGATAATAACAGCACTCATCCAATAGGGTTGTTGTGAGAATTAAATAAAATGATACTTAAAACAGTGCCTGAAATATGTAAGCATTCAATGAATGTAGCAATCTTTACCATCAGAGTAACATGGTGGCACTTGGAGCTCCTGGGTGGCTCAGCTGGTTAACTTTGGCTCAGGTCATGATCTCACCGTCTGTGGGTTTGAGCCCCACAGCAGTTTCTGTGCTGATAGCTCAGAGCCTGGAGCCTGCTTTGGATTCTGTGTGTGTCTCTCTCTCTGCCCCTCCCCTGCTCATGCTCTGGCTGTCTGTTTCTCTCTCTCTTTCTCTCTCTCCCTCCTTCCCTCTCTCAAAAATGAATAAACATTAAAAAAAATTTTTTTTAAAGGAGGAACATGGTGGCATTAAATGAGACATACATTAAACAGCTAGCTCATTAGCTGGAACATAACAGTGTTCAGTGAACACCAGCTATATGTTATGATGATTTGGGATTCAGAGTCAGAGACATTGTAAGGGCAATGTGGGAAACATTTAGAGCTTGGAAATGCCAGGACATGTTAGGGACAAGCAGTCTGGTTGAAGGATAGGTTCTGAAGGGGACTGATGGGCAATGTGGCTAGAGACACATGTCAAGTCTAAAATAGGACACACTTGGCTATCATATAAACAAGAGCATGCCTTGGATACTGATACAATGAAAAATGTGTGTTTTAAAGATTATCTGGCACAACCTATAGACTCGAATGGGAGAATGAGGGTGGGCAATGAGATCTACAAGGAGAAAGACTAATTAGGAAGTTCTTACAATAAACAAAGGCAAACAGTAATTAGGACCTGGAGTATGACAGTCAGGAAGGAAATGAAAAGATGGAGTAAAGATATATCCTATGACAGAACAGACCATTGAAACTATTTGATATTGAGTAGAATGAAGAGGAGGGATCAAAGATAATTTTTAGGTTAAGGAAGTTAGAAAAAAAAAGTAGGCATTGATGGAAGATCATTTTTGATCAAGTACAAATGAACTATTTAGGTGACCATATGTAGTCCTGAGTTCAGGAGAAATGTCAGGGATGGAAATAGTGATCTGAGTTCATCTGGTGAGATATAAGAGTAGAAGACAAAATGCCCTCACTGCCAATCTCTCTTTGAAATATGGAAAGAAGTCAAGAAAGAAAAATCAAAGGAGAATGAAAAAAAAACACCCTAAATATAGTATTAGCAAATCATATTTAACAATGTATATGTGTGTGTACAAAGGTAAACAGATATAGATGGATAGAACATCATGATCAATAAAAATTTAATCAAGAATAGCTAAAATCAAAAAGACAAGAAATAACAAGTGTTGGCAAGGCTGTCAAGAAAAAGGAACCCTTGTGCGCTGTTGGTGGGAATGTAAACTGGTATAGCCACTGTGGAAAACAGTATGGAGGCCCTTTAAAATATTAAAAATAGAAATGCCATAAGACCCAATAATTCCACTACTGGGTATTTATCCAAAGAAAACAAAAACGCTTATTTGAAGAAAAAAAAAAAACATTTAGGCACCCCAATGTTTATCGAAGCATTATTTACAACGGCCAAGATATGGAAGCAGCCTAAGTGTTCATTGATTGATAAATGGATAAGGAAGATGTGGTGTGCGTGCGCGCACACACACACACACACACACACACACACACTCAAACAACAGAATATTATATAGTCATAAAAAAGGACAAGATTGGAGTGCTTGGGTGCTCGGTTAACTGTCCAACTCTTGGTTTTGGCTCGGGTCATGATCTCACAGTTTGTGGGAATGAACCCAGCATCAGACTCCCTGCTAATAGTATGGAGCCTGCTAGGGATTCTCTCTCTCTCCTCTCTCTCTGCCCCTTGAGTGCGAGGGGGGGATTGATTCCATAAACTGTGAGATCATGACCTGAGCCGAAACCAAGAGTTGGACACTTAACCAACTGAGCCACCTAGATGCCCCTGAAAAACCAAATTTTTTAAAAAATTTAGAATATATTGACCACGGGGTATTTGCGACTCTCACACAAAAGACAAAAATCACAAACCAAAAATAAAAAGACAAACTAGGCAATGTACTTGCAATGCATATAACAACAAAAATGTAGTGCCCATAATACTATAACAGTAAAAGACTCACACAAACTGATAAGGAAAATGACAAGCCATTCAAATGAAAAATGAACAAAAAGTATGAACAAGCAGTGCTTAAAGAAACCCAATGGCTAATAATACTATGAAAGGCAGCCCGCATATGAACAGATGATGAGCAACTTCAGTGCAAATTCACTGCGGTTGGATCTGTACGTCAGCAGGACCAGATACAGTCACTGCTGTTTCCAGCGGACTTAAAGGTGAGCTGATCCTTCACCCCGCAATATCATTCTAGGTGTGGACTTCAAGGGCACGGTATTGTCCTCTGAGGGCATTTGTAAATCTGACAACTGCCACCTGACTCCAAATTGCAAAACCTACCTTCACTCATAAAGATACAAGAAAATTAACAATTCCATCTTGAAAATATGAATGTAATTGGTTACATGAATGTAATTGGTATCCCCTTAGCTATATATAATGGGTGAGATTTCCTTCTGTCTTTGTAGTCTCTTCGTGGATTATCTGTGATGTGCATCACATTCTGGTTTAATCTCATTCAACAATAAAACTGTTTTCCTTCTCTTAAAAAAAAAAAGGCAGCTCAAACTCACTAGGAATCAGGAAAATTCAAATTAAAACCATAAGATACCACTACATACCAATCAAATAAAAACAACAACAACAACAAAAAAATCCAACAATAGCAAATGTGGTGAGGTCATAAAGCAGTTGTAACTTTCATACGCTGTTGGTGGGAAAATAAACTGATATATCCACTTTGGAGAACAGTCTGGCATTGTCTAGGAAATGTGAAGAAGCATATACCCTACAGTCCAACAATCCCGTCCTTAGTTATATATACATACCCAAAAGAAACTTACATATGTGTACTCGAATGTTCATCGCAGCACTGTTTTTAACAGCCAAAACTTTGAAACTACCCAAATATGTCTTAAGAGGAAAACAAACTTCAGCATCCTGCAACAATGTAAATGAATCTCCCAAACATAATTATGTAGTGAAGAATTAAACTTACCCAAGGACACATCTGGCCTTTGCCCTTGGCTAGTGGGAGTTGATCTTTAGGCTCCTGGAATTTCATATCGGGTATGTCTTTTCCTGGGGGCCCTGGTCATCAGACAATCTAGAGAAGCTGTATATTGGAGGTAAGCCATATGGGCAGTGAACCATGGAACCCTAGTAAAAATTCTGGATACCAAGGCTTGGGTGAGGTCTCCAGGCTGGCAATCCTTCATGAATATTGTCACACATTGTTGCTAAGAAAGTAACACTGTCCATGATGCTACAGGGAGAGGAAGACTGGGAGCCCCATGTCTAGTAGTTTCCTGGACTCTGCTGCATGCATTTTTCCTTGGCTCTTCTTAATCTGTATCCTTTCCCATTGGTAAAGCTCTAAATGTGACGATAGCAGCTCTCAGTGAATTCAGTGAATCTTGTAGTGAATTACCAATGTGAGAGTAGTTCTGGGAGCTCCAGAACTCACAATTGGTGTCAGAAATGAGGGTGGTCTTGTAGGCCACACCTCTTCCCCCAATTTTGCAATGATGTTCAGGGAAAGAAGCAAGTTACATACATACATATATACATTCAGTATAATATCCACTTATAAAAAAACACCCAAACACCGACTTTGGCTCAGGTCATGATCTCAAGTCTTGTGGGTTTGAGCCCCATGTCAGGCTCTGTGCTGACAGCTCAGAGCGTGGAGCCTGCTTCAGATTCTGTGTCTCCCTCTCTCTCTCTCTCTGCCCTTCCCCCACTCACACTCTGTCTCTCTCTCTCAAAAATAAGTAATTAAAACATCAAAAAAAATTTTTAAAAAGCTCCCAAACAGGCAAAACAATGAAGGCCCTGCATGTCTCTGTGCAGGATGTACACTGCACAATTTTAAGGAGCACTTTTCCTATCATAACCTTTGTAAACAGTGCCTCCCTAGATTTGTTCAAAGACACACTGCTCAACTGGACAAGGAAGTATGATAACAAACATTTTTTGTAACAGTATAAAGCATATATGAGAATGATGCCCCCAAAGTCCAGGACACTGGTTATCTCTTTGGGGGGAAAAAGGGGAAAATAATTAAGAAGGCACTCACAGGGGATTTCAGCTACAGCTGTAATATTTTCTTTCTTAGATGGGGTGATGGGTACTTGGGTATTCTGTCTTTGCAGTTTCATATGCAGAAAATATTTCATTTTTTAAAACCCTATACTTAAAGGACAAAAGGAAGAAAATATCCAGAGAATGAAACAAGGTCAGAGCCAGAGATATAGAGAAAAATACAGTAGAGCACAACATTAGGGAAATCAAAAGAGGAGTCTTAAATAGGACACAATGTTCACAGTGCTGCCAGGAGCTGTGGAGGATAAGATTTGACAATTAGATCATTTTGGTCGTTCATGGCAGTTTCAACAGATCAGTGAGGGTGAAATCAGATTGTAAGAGGTTGTCAAGAGAATAGGAAGTGATGTGGAAACAATGAGTGTTGATGCCACTGTCTGGAAGTTCAGCAGCAGAGGCAGTGGAACGGGACCTGTGACTACAAAACCTTCATGGTTAAAGTCTCTTAAGAGTCTGTGATGGACTGAATGTCTGGCCCCTAAATTCATACGTTGAAACCGAGCCTCCAGTGGGAGGCCATTAGGAGGTGGGGCCTTGGGAGGTGATTAGTAATGAGGGTGGAGTCTTCATGAATAGGATTACTGCCCCTATAAAAGCAAACCCAGAGAGTCCCTAGTCCCTTCTGCCACATGAAGACAGCTGTCACAAGAAGTGGGTCTCACCAGGTGACAAATTTGCCAGGGCCTTGATGTTGGACTTCCCGGCCTCCAGAACTGTGAGAAATCAATGTCTGCCATTTATAAACCATCTATCTTATCAGTCTCTGATATTCTGTTACAGTAGCCTGAAGGAGATAAAGAAGAGTCTTTTGTTTTGTATTGTTCTTAAGGAAGGAGGAGACTTGTAAGCTGGTGGTAGAGAGGGAGAAATCAAAGATTGGAAAGAAAAACATTGTAATTCTTTGGGAATATTTACTCTCTTCATGTGCATTCTAGAAGACTAGCTGGAAGTTATGTAAATAGTTTCCTTATCAAGGTCTAAATTTATAAGAAAAATCATTTATAAGTTTGGTAATTTGAGTGCATTTCTCTATCATACACCTGCTACAAAGGATGGCTGGTTTCCATGCAAGTCTTTTTAACCCATACAGAGTAAGCAACAGGCTAAGATTCTGTAAATCGATCTTATTCTCTGTAAACATTGCCTTATTCTGACCAGCTGACAAATAGTCATAAGACAAAATTAGGAAAAAATAGATTTTAAAACCTTTCTCTGGAACTCAGGTAATTGAGTGAAACACAGGGATGAAGGGTAGGGACAACTAGATTGACATTTTTGTGCGAAAGTTCTGAAGGAGGGGCACCTGGGTGGCTCAGTGAGTTAAGTATCTGACTCTTGGTTTCAGATCAGGTCATGATCTCACAGTTTCACGGGTTTGAGCCCCCCACGTCAGGCTCTGCACTGGTAGCTCAGAGCCTGCTTGGGACTTTCTCTCTTTCCCTCTCTCTCTGCCCCTCCCCCACTTGCACTGTCTCTCTTTCAAAATAAATAAACTTTAAAAACATGTTCTGAAGGAACTCAAGGCTGTTAATTATGATGGCCAATGGCCCTTTTGTTCAAGGCCACTAATATGTCTGAGTATTCTTCCAAGTTTATGTTGGTACCCACTGTTTTTCACAGAGGCTAAGCAGCAGTGAAAAAAACTGTTTGAACCCATTCCACAGCTGTGGCAAGGACTAGACATGCCTGGGGCTGGGACAGAGGTGGTGAAGGGAAAGGCAAACTCCCTCAGAGGGAATCTCTCTTTTGGGAAGAAGTCTGGCTTGGCATGCCATGAAGCAGTAGGGCAGGAGGATCTGAATGCAGCATGCCCCCTGGCAAGCCCACTATTTAGTGGGGGAGACTGTTGGTACATGAGCTATTTCATGAAACCCTGTAACATTCTTGCACAATGTTTTGTGAGATCCCAACACACACATCTCTCTCTCTCTCTCTCACTTACACACACACACACACACACACACACACACAAAAATTACGTCAGAACAGAAAGTGCCTCCCTCTTGCCACACTTAAAGACTGAGTATAACTAGAGCCAGAATGAAAAACCTGTCTGCCCTCCATGTCAACACTGGTACAACTGCCATAGAGATAGTTGCTTACAAAAGTATTGCAGTAACCTGGAAGGAACTCGGTCAGCAAGGCCAGCAGCAAGTAGCTGCCAACAGCAATAGTGGTCCTGGTTTTATGTAAGACTTTGGGACTCGTCTATATGCCACAGGACTTTGCATCATGGAGGCTAAGCATGCAACCAACAAGATTTGGGGATTACTATTAATAGAAGCTTATTTATATACGCAGATTGCTAAGGCTTGGGCTCCTTTGAGCAACACACCTACATCTGGAGCAATTACAGCTTTCTTTATCTTGAGGTCTGTGAATCAGGAGCTTCTCTTATTAAGGTCCAATTAAGGCCATTTTTAGCTCAAAAATGGAAGATCACAAAATTCTTCAAAGCAAAAGTTCTTTCTCATTCTGTATAGCTTTTTTTTTTAATCATTCTGTATAGATTCTTGCTTTCTATCTTAATTTCACAGTCCTGCCCAGTCTTTCTCAAGTTATTTCTATCTTGCTTTTGTTGATTCTTATACAAACAAGAATGCTGGCTCAGCTGGATGGAGTCATTCTTCAGATGCCCACATCCTGGCCTCTCACAGACCTCTTGGCTTTATCCCTCAACAGGGCACTGTGGCTGCTGAACCAGGCTTCTTGTCTTCACTCTGAGAATGAGGATCCTAAATGGCTCAAAACATAACTAACTTGGTACCCTTATCCTAATCCTCCAAATATCCAGCCACAGGCCACCAAAACCTAGGCAGGATGGAGAAACCAAAGGAAAGAGGGAGTTCCCTCTCCCCCAAAAAAAGGGTGAAGGGAGGCTAAGCTGCACTTAGGATGGGGTGAGAAATTTAGTGTCTGCTCGTCCAACTCCTTGAAGATTTAAAGAGCTGCATTTTCCATTGAAGGAATAAAAACAGAAAGAGGGAGCCATGGGATGGCAGGAAACCCTGAATTCCAGCAAGCAAACAAAAACTAGCCAGTCTGTCAGCCAAAGGTACAGAAGCAAGGAAAGGAGAAATGGAAGAAAAGGGTTTTCCCTACACAACATTGAGAAAGGTTAGAGACGGTGAACACTGGCAGGAAGAGAAAGCAGGTAGGGTAATGAGGGGAAAGGAAGAGGGAAAAGGAGCAGAGAGGAAGGAGGAGAGAAAGTACTGTTACCAGCGTGACCATTGTCATACAAGGGGCATTCAGAAATCTAATACAAAGGATAAGACTATCCATAACAACTTTGTCAAAGAATCCACAGGGCAGACCCACTCCTTCCTTATCTAGTAATCTCTGTAGCAATTGCAGACTTGGGTAGAAAGCAGAACAATTCAATGTCATGAATTTCACAGATTCCCACCTAATATATGAATTCAAACTTCTGTGCTTGTGTAAGGCACGGGTTGTGCAGAAGGAGAAATAGGACAGCAAGTATCCCATAGATTTTTATTATCCCATGGGATATATCTACGAAAAACTGGCTGATCTGATCCATTATCCCACTTGTAGATGGTCTAGAATGGTTACATTGTCACATATATTACCTGATTTTAAAGTTAAATGTTCTCTGTTAACACTACTTACATAAATAACAAATTGCTTTGGCCATTAAAACCTAGCAAATTAGGGGAATTGAAACAGCCACTACTGCCAACAAGAACTTGAAAGCTGCAAACTTTCAGCCTTGGAGGGGGCCATGGTGCGGCCTGTGAGGCATAAGAAATCGGTCAATTACTCACAGTTTGAGGACTCTGACAGTGATGATGACTTTATTTCTGCAACTGCACCTTTAAATAAAAAACCCAGAACAACATCAAAGGAGTTAAAACTAGAAACAAGGAAACCTAAACTGAAGAATCTCCAGAAAGAAGATATCCCATTGCAAGAGAAAACCCCTAAAAAAAGGATGGCTTTAGATGACAAGCTCTACCAGCGAGACTTAGAAGTCGCACTTGCTTTATCAGTGAAGGAACTTCCAACAGTCACCACTGATGCGGAAGAGGCTCAAGATAAAAGCATTGAAAAGTGTGACAGTCGTGAAAGTGAAACAATGAGTAAGGCCCCTCATATCTCCAATTGCAGTGTAGCCAGCGATTATTTAGATTTGGATAAGATTACTGAGGAAGATGATTTTCCTGGTGTTCAAGGGAAAAGAAAAGCAGCATCAAAGGCTATGGTACAACAGAGGAAGATTCTTCTGGAAGGCAGTGATGGCGATAGTGCTAATGACTCTGAACCAGACTTTGCAACTGGTGAAGAGTCCGAGGATGACTCTGATTTTAGTGAGAGTGAAGATAATGATGAAGACTTCACTGTGAGAAAAAATAAAGTGAAAGAAATTAAAAAGAAAGAAGTGAAGGTCAAATCCCCAGTTGAAAAGAAGGAGAAGAAACCTAAATCCAAATGTAATACTTTGGTGACTTCAGGAGACTCTGCTCCAGCTTCTGTGAAATCAGAACTTCAGCCTTCACCAAAAAAGGTTTCTGGTTCTTTGGAAGTCACTAGGAAACCATTACAAATACGCAGTCCTTTGGCTGAAAACAAAAAACCTAAGTGGGTCCCACCAGCGATGTCCGGAAGCAGCAGCATCAGGAGCCCACTGGCAGGCGTGTCTGTTAAGTCTCCAAATCAGAGTCTCCGCCTGGGTTTGTTCAGATTAGCACGAGTTAAACCTTTGCATCCAAATGCCACTAGTAGCTGAGTGTGATAGTAAACACATGTTTGATTAAGAGAATCACAGTTTTACAAGTGTGTTTATATTTGATTTGTGTTTATATTTAAGGAGGGTATCATAAGATAAAGGAATCCTTTAATGTCCTATAAATTGCCTCTACCCATTCCATGATGATATTCTCTGAAGCTATTCAAGATTTCAATAAGGGGTTTGTTTATCAGAATTATCTTGTAATGCCCTTTCCTTCTGGAGAATGTGTTCTATTTTTCCTGTGTATAATAAGTCATTGTCATTCAGTGGTTGTCACTTTGACATGGAGAAAGTCCATGTTGCATGCTATTCTTTTCTAGAAACATGATGCTCCTTTCTAGCTTTGTCTAATTTATGGCACCTTAATTGTAACTATTCAGAGTTTAAAAGGAAACATTCCCACTTTTTCCAGAAGACATTTCTGAAATCTTACTTAAGCTACATTGTCAGTTTAATTGCAAAAATGTTTCATATTTTAGTCAAATACTAAGAATTTAGAATTCATTTACCCATTAAAATGGTTGCTATAATGACCTATGTCTCCTACTCAGAAGTAGATGTTTATTGTATAGCAAATAGAATTTCATGACATTTTATGAAGTTCTCATCAAAGCCTTTAATAAAAGTGAAAAAGTTTTGAAAAAAAAAAAAACAAAAAAAACTAGCAAATTAGTATTCTGGATTGGGATGGAACAGAATACTATGTAGAACAAACATGACTGTTTTCAGTCAAACGAGTTTTGTTTATCAGCTGTATGATTCCCTTGTGGCATCAGAAGGAACCCCTGACCTCCACAGGTATCTTTCCAGTCCTCCTCCCCCTTGTTCTAGGTTCCTAGAACCCATCCTTTGACTCATCTCTTGAACTCTCAGACCCTTCTTGTTCAGCAGTTGCCTCACTGTCCCATTTCTAACCATAGGTCTTCACTGCTTACCTTCACTGGGGCGTTCCCCTGCTACACGCTTTTTACAGCCATTTTTCTTCAGCAGCTGTTGCTTGGCTTCCTCCCTGGTGTGCAGAGCACCTACAGGCTTCCAGGACAAGGGCTGCATTCTAGACTAGCTGATCAATAAAAGTCATACCAAATTAATTGTAACATCTTTGTTGTCCCCAAGACTAATTTTGGCCATTTTTCTTCATGCCTTTTAGGAATCCCAAGAGACCTCCTGAAATTACACGAATCAACTGTCACACTCATACTCATAGGGTACAGTAGGTAACATAAATAATTGAAATAAATGGATAGGGAGGAACCAGGACTGAGGCAAACTAGAGAGCACATGCCCCATCTCATGAAGGAAGGTACAGCCAAAACTCAGCATGAACCAATTGTTATGTGGTAACAAACTAGGGCCCACTCATTGCAGATCCTTTGACTTTTTAAGAAATCTCCCTTTTATGTTGGTAATTAATTCAATGTTGAATATCTATATACTGTATGAACCAATACGATGAGAGACAAAGAAACACAACCATAATCCCAGTTTGTGACATGTGACATGTTGGTTAATGATAGAAATGTCAATAGGGCATTCACCTGTGACTCTGTGATGGACAGCAGCAGTCAGACAATCACCATGGGCCACATCAGGACTCTCCAACTTCCATCATATTCTGATGAGGAGCACAGAGAAATTAATGCCAGATGGAAGCTACACAATATTATTTGCTTCCCTCCTCCTGGTTAGGTTAAAAAAAAAAAAAAAAGGAAAGAGAGATCAATGATATATTTTAGGGGCACGTCAATCAGGATGTATAACCATGAACTGAATTCTGGCTCCAAAGTAACAGGCAGCCATAGAGAAACTAAATTCATATCTCTGAACACCGGGAAGTTTTGTGAGTCTCAAAACCATTTGAAGGAGGGAGTGTTCAAAGTAAACACACTGCGAGCTGGAGCCTAGCCTCTGACTTTCTAACAGTTAAGGTACTCAAAGAGTGAGACTTACACAAATGTGATGGGAAGAATTATGCTTTACGTTTTTTTTTTTAAGTTTATTTACTTATTTTGAAAGAGAGAAAGCACATGCATGCGCAAGCAGGGGACGGGCAGAGAGAGGGAGAATCCCAAGCAGGCTTCATGCTGTCAGCACGATGCAGGGCTGGAACTCACGAACTGTGAGATCATGACCAGAGCCAAAGTCAAGAGTTGGACACTTAACCAACTGAGTCACCCAGGCACCCCAAATTATGCTTCACTTTTTATATGCACCAGTGACCATGTGCCTTTCTCAAATGATTCCTACCAGCTTTGCACCCTCCAAACCTGCCTTTATGACCTTAATTCACCATCTCCCAAGCAGTGTGCTTAGGCTCAGGTTATATGAATATGCTTGCCAAAACTCTAATCCTCTAAGCCTTGGGCTGTCAGGTAGGCATATGGCAACTGGAGTGTCTGAGCCTGTCTCCTCTGACCACAAGCAATCCAATCTGTTTATCCTAATGCAATGTAAAATATTATTATTTTTGACATGCCACAATGAAGAAAAGATTAGAAAGCACAGCTAATGCCTCTGTCTGCAGGGTTCTTTATGGATGGGTTTGTCTTGGAGGTGACCTTCACCTCTGTCATGGATATACTGCTCAGATCGCCTCTCCAGGACTGAGGCATTTGTTTCTGTAACCACTGGGGGTGTTGGCAGCTGAAGCTCTTGGCTGAGTCCCTCATTGGTGTTCACACTCTGCTGAAGAGAGGCACCTAACTCAAGGTCACTGCCCTCCTCAAGGACAGCCTGCAAGCTGACTATTCAATGACTAGGGATGGGAATTAAGTCCTGGTCCCTCTCTCCAATTCTAATCAACTTTAAAGAGCCACCCCCCAGCCACAGAGCTCCTATAAATTTAACTGAGGCCTCTGTTTCAATGCATCACTGTTTTATTTCCCTTTCTGTCCAATCCTGCCCTCTTCTCTTCCTACAGCTGTTGATCCCAGGAGCACACCCAACAATCTCCCTGTTTGCAAATCTCCATCTCTCAGTCAGCCCCCAGAACCCACCTGTGACAACCTCTGACTCAATCTCTCTTTCACATAAAAGTCATCCCCTCTGGAAACATGTAGGAGCATAACTAAGCATAACCTTGCCATCTCAGATGAATCTCATTTCAACGTCCATTTCCCACATAGGTCATGAGGTCTGTCTGTTTTCACTCTACTGGACTTCCTCGGTGAGGTTTAGAAAACAAGTTTTATACAGTGGGGAAAAGAAGTAAATCCACAGGAAGTAAAACTTCCCATCCTAACACCCTCCCTCCATGTCAGGCCAGCCACAAGCATAGAGGCTGCTGTCCAGGGGTACAGCACTGGATTGTCCATGCTATTAACCTTACTTAGATAATAATTACAAGAATAATAACAATTACTGTCACCAACCACATACTTGCTATGTCATAAGCTCCACACTAAAAGTTTTTAAATAAAATATCTTTAATTTTTCCAACAAACCCAATGAAGAAAGTATTATTAACCTATATTAAACCAATAAAGTGAGGAGAATCAAATTGTCTGAGGCCACACCATTCTGGAGTCGGGATTAAATGCAGGATCATTCTCCCTTCATAGCCTAATCACGTTCTTCTGCACCAACTCTCCCTGTCCTTTATTCTTCCCAATGCCCAGATGTTCACAGTTCATAGCTCACTTTGGAGGGAAGGCTCTATGAGGGCTGGGATTTTTGTTCTCCATGTGCCTTACTGTCTACAATGGTGGCTGGTGTGTGTGACAGATGTCCAACTAGTTCTTTGTTTGTTTGCTTGTTTAAATTAATGAATACGTGAGATCCAGGGCTCAATCCTGCTAGAGTGGACTTGAGTATCATAGAACGCTGAGGAATATGTATGTCTGATTTCATTTGTTTCTGAGCCAGTGGCTGCTGCTGGTTCAGTGTGTCCAAAATTAGAAAAGAAGCCCCTTTCTTGAGGCAGTTTTATCCACCTATCAGAAATCTGTCTAACAAATGGATTTGTTAGAATAAGACACTTGCATGCCATCTGCTCAAAGACACTAACTGCACAGATCTATGATACCTATGCTGTGGACACTGTCGTCTTTTATATGGCACTTTGTGCACCAGACAACCTGCACAGCCATGTGTGGCCGCTCTGTCTAGGACTGGCCAGTCCTAGTTTATGCTTTTGTCTAACAAGGTACTGGAGGAGGATTTGTCTTATTTTCTGACAGCTGGACTCTCACTCTCATGTGTTTTTAATCCCTCTCTCAGCTACCTTTTGTCAACTTTGAGATAATGGCCAAAGTCTCAGAAAGTTTGCTGGATGATGGTCTTGGCATCACCCGGGCTCCCCACTCTGTAAGGTTCCTGCTTTCAGAGAGCTCTCTTATCACTCTTTGATGGAGAGCTATTTTCAAGAGCCATACAATTTCCTGACATTCTTCTTTGCTTGTTCAAGACAGATTCTCTTGAGAGAGCACAATATCTAAAGTACTTTAAAAACACTGAGAATGCCATCGCCTCCCTTCTGAATCAGGCTTTCTTTCTCATCAGTAATCTTCCCCTCTGACCTGCTTTTTACAGTCTGTTTTACTCCCTTTGTCCCAGACAGATGAAACAACTGGCCTGGAAAAGGTCAAATTCAGCATGCCAAAATAATATATATTTCTACATTTCCAATGAAAAGAAAGGTGAATTGAAAGATAACATTAACCAATCTGTCACTGAGGTTCTTAAGGAAGAGATTCCAGGATTGTGAAATTGTGAATGGTCTTTGATCAGGGATGCTCAGATGCCAACATATAAACCAACTGGATATTTTATTTTATATACAGTTCTTTAAAAACAAAGGCCAGGAGAAAAAGCAAAACAAAAGGGATATAACAGGCCATCCTGCTGTTAAAACATGTAACAAAGCCAAGGCAAATCTGACAGGAACCAAAAATCTAGGTGGCCTAATTCCAAAGATACTAAAGTGAACATGATTTGGGTGTATAAATAGGTCACAGTAAATAAATACCAACTTTTTTTGATGATCGGTTCAGCCCACTTGCCATGGCAACCAAACTAAATCTTAATATCCCAAGCAGATTTAAGTTGTTCCTACATTTGAAAACCCATTGCATTTTGTTTGTTCTTCTATTGGAATATTTAATACATTATACGGAATTTTCAGCTCACTCATCTATCTTTTCCCCTGTTGGATTGGTACTCCTTGTGGCAAGAACAACATCTTACACATTTTTATATTATCGGTGATGAGTATAATGCCTGGTACATCATCAGTGACCATGATGTTTTGTGGGTGTCAATTAGATGTTTCTACAGACTGAATGTTTGTATCCCCTCAAAATCCATATGTTGAAGACTTAATCCCCAGTGTGATGGTATTTGGAGGTGGGGTCTTAGAGAAATAATTAGGTTTAGAAGAGACCATGAGAATGGAAGCCCCATGATGGAATTAGGGCCTTAATAAGAGAAAAAGAGAGTAGATCCCTCTTTCTCCACCACACAGGAAGAAGGCAGCCATCTGCAAACCAGGAAGCGGGCCCTCACCAGAACCATTCATGTTGGCAGCCTGATCTCAGACTTCCAGCCTCCAGAACTGTGAGAAATAAATGTCTGTGGTATTTTTGCTATAGCAGCCCAAGCTAAACAGATGTTTTCCCATTGGTGCAGTGGAATCAGGCACCACTCTTTATTATGAAACCTTGTGTACAATGACTCAAGCAATGAAATGCAGGGTTCTAGTGGGAGTTTGTGACCCTCACCAAATTGGGCATGAAGCAAATGAACAGATTTTCTCTAACCACTAAACCAGAAAGATGTTTAGTGATGTTACACAGCAAGTGCCATGTGCTACATAAATGGAGGCTCTCAGAAAGAAACGCTGCCTACCAGAGGACTTCTAATATCCTATATCATTCCACCATATTCAAGGATAATCCAGCAGAGGGTTTACAGCCCTCCACCACAGAGAATATCTACTGTGTAAAAAGAGTGCAGTTTCTAGCACATTCCAGCACATTGTGATCAGCAATCATCAAGCTAACATTTGAGAGCTCTTATTATCTGCTAGGCACTTTGCTAGGGACTTGACAAATATGCATCCTTGGAACCACCCAGGGAAGGAGGCATTCTTATAATCTCCATTTTATAGATAAGAAAATTGAGGTTTCTTAAATGGGTTAGTAATTTACCTAAGATCTCATAGAAAGTAAGAAGCAAAGCCAGTCTTGAACCCTGGCTGCTGGGTCTGTCTGCTGGAACCCTGTACTTTGAACAAGTATATCAATAAAAATGAGGTGTGGTAAATAATACCAAAGCTTACTAATGTATTTGGGTTCTTCTCTCCTTCTGAACATGTGGGTGGATTACATGGCCTTACCCATTTAAGTTAGTCTTGATCTATTCATGGTAGAAGCATTTAAGATCAAGTGTGCAATTCTCTACCACTCCTGCCATAGCAAAGCTTGAAGCCCTACATTGAGATGGCAGCACTATCCAGTACCCACTTCAGATATGAGACCAAGGATGATAACAGAGAAGGAAGAACATCCTAGTGGGGTATGTCAAGGGCTGTGGAGATGAATGGACTTTCCTGGGGATCAGAATGGGGCTCAGTCTAGGAATACTCCTCATCACCATATGCCAGTGAGTTTTCAGAATTTCTCCAAACCAGTTATTGACATGAGTCTCTCATTCTTCCTCTTACAGAATGTGAATGGTTATTGAAGTTATCCTGTCCCTATTCTACTGGAAAGACACAAGGGGTAAGGGCAGATGACTTGTCTTTTTAGTTCACAGAGTTCCAAGGGGACTTGGGATTCTATCTTTTGCAGGGTATTATGATCTAAATGTTTGTGCCCCCTGCCCCCCAGAGATCATATGCTGAAATCCTAACTCTCAAGGCAATGGTATTAGAAAGTTGGGTCTTTGGGAGGTGATTAGATCATGGGGGCAGAATCCCCATGAATGGGATTAGTGTCCTTATAAAAGAGACTCAAGAAAGCTCCTTTTCTTACCATGTGAGAACACAGCAAAAAGATGCCACCTGTGAACCAGGAAATGGGCTCTCACCAGAAACGCCCCCTGTTGACACCTCTATTGTGGGCTTTCCAACCTCTAGAACTATGAGAAATAAATTTCTGTTGCTTATGCACTACTCCACCCCTGATATTTTATCACAGCAGTCCAAACAGACTAAGACACAGGAGGCAGGACCATAGTACATGTAGGGGAAAAAAGTGAACCAGATAATGGTAGGCATTATAAGTGCTTGCCCAATATTTCTCTTCTTCTCTTCTTTTAAGAATACTAGAGGATTGTACTTCTCTGTCTCTTGAAGTTGGACATAGCCAATAATTTGCTTTGCCAGTGGGACAGGAGCAAAAATGATGTGTCACTCCCAGGCAGATGCATTTAAGTTGCAGTACATGACCGTCCATGCTTATTTCCCCTGTCAGAGCAAACTTTGAAGACTTGGTTGAAATAGCAATGTTGGGGTGCCTGGGTGGTGCAATTGGTTGAGCATCTGACTCTTGATTTTGGCTCAGGTCATGATCTCATGGTTCGTGAGATCGAGCCCTATGTTGGGCTCTGCGCTGACAGCATGGAGCCTGCTTGCAATTCTCTCTCTCCCTCTCTCTCTGCCCTTCCCCCACTCACAAGTGTACATGTACTCTCTCTCTCTAAAAAAATAAAGAAATAAGCTATATATAAAAAAAGAAATAGCAACGTTATAAGATGACAAGGCTTTCATGAACCTGGGCCCCTGGATGACCATTGATGAACACTGTTTCCTGCCAACACAATGTAGATGGGTATTATTAGAAAAGAGAGAGAGAGAGAGAGAGAGAGAGAGAGAGAGAGAGAGAAAACACTTTGTTATTTTAAACACAGAGAGTTTGAAGGTTGTTTGTTACCACAGCATAACCTAGCCTATTCTGATAGTAGCCTAATTAGCATTATGAGAGCCCTGATATTAGAGGTTAGTATCCCAGCTCAGACTGGACTGTGTGGGAGAAGAGCAGTGGGGGACACCTAAAAGAAAGCCTAAAATGAAAGCCTCAACTCTTCATTAGCACACTGATCAGTACCTGCTACTTAGTGAAGAAGAGGTGAAATAGAGTAGAGCTTATTTTAAATGCACATATAGTAAAAGATACACAGTCTAGGGAGTCACTCATTTGCCAAAGCACAACAAAACAAAACAAAAACCTTAATTTATCTTCAAAAAGAACTGCATTAAAGATCCCTTTAGAGGCCCCAGAGAGGACAATTCTCTACCATAGTCAAGGTAAGAAACCCCTGGAACAGCATTATGAACACAATATATCAGATTGACTAGAGTACTTTTTAAATTCCAAATCCCTAGGCCCTACCACTGAAACTCACTGCTTTAGCCAGTTCTGTTTCAAGGAGCCTTATTTCTGTTGAGTATGCCATATAATATGCTCTGACTTTTCCTAGAGTTATATGACTCCAATGCAGTAATCCCACAATCCCTTTAGGTCAGTAAATGTTTAAGACCATTCACAATTCCTTTGGAGTTAATGACCAAACTAATACCAAAACTGTATTATAATCATCCGGCCTTTCAGTAGGAACTCTTTTGGACTTGGAATAAGGAAGAACCCATTTCAATTACCAGTGAAATTATATTTGAAATATTCTTTGGTACTACTGTCAAGAATACTAAGCACCAAACATATTCTTAATTTTCACCATTATTCTGGGTATTAGGTATACAAAGAGGATGGTCTCATCTCTAAAGGAATTCTACAGACACTTAAACAAATATAACTGATTCTCATTATTTGTCATTATTATGTTCTATAAAGTCACCACAAACACTGACTTAGGAGGAATACTGAGCCACTGCTCCTATATGGGGAAATATGGGGTTAAGTCCCTGCAAGCATCTGGTTACATTTTTGTCATGTGATAAATATATAACTGTGTTTTATGTGTGTTTCTGTTTGAAGACAACTTAATATATATTGCTGGCTAATTAACACTGAATTCACGGCCAACAGCACTGTGACTCACGTTTCAATATGCAACACGTGTTTTTCTCTGTAAGGCACATCACAGTCTTCTTGCACTTAGAACACCACACAGCACTTCAGTGTTATGCTTGGCAGGGGGGCATTTTAAACAACAAAACCACCAACAAAAAGCACAAAAATGTGAAAGACATGTCATAAAACACACCACCAAAAGGACACTTGTTTACACTATGAGAGGTGAAACAAGAAGGCAGAGCAGTGCTTGGGTGACCTCAGTTGGGAACATTCATGATGAGCGGCTAAAATTTTTTGCTTATGTGAATGTATCCACAAGTGACAGTGAAAGGTCTACAAGTATTGATTTGCAGATTACAGACACATTTTAGCAAACAGGAAAATTGATAAATATGGAATTGTGAATAAATGAGGAAAGACTGTCTCTACACCCATAACATGCAAATGCTGGAATGGGAAGTGCAGAAAGGTACAATGGAAATGCAAAGGAAGAAAAGAATTTGGCCGGTGGGGATGGAGGGAGGCAGAAAAGCCTTCAGAGAGGAAGTAATGTTTAGCAAAGACTTGTAATGTCAAAAGGAAATTGACCCATAGGTAAACACGAAGAGAGTGTCCCAGGAAGAGGAACTGGGCTAGCCAGCAAAAATCCTGAAAGGCCATGTATTCCGTGCTAAGGAGGTTAAATTTTATCCTCTGTCAAGAGCAGCAAATGATAGTTAATTGAGTAGACTCTCCCCATTTGCATTTCCCTTCTATTTGCCACCTTGCTACCCCACCACCAACTACCAGGAGAGTGTAAATGATTATCTTCAGAATAGCAATCGTTTGCCCTATTTCTTTTGTAATTTCTCTTACTTAAATTTCATTTCTAAGCATGGCTTGCCTGAAAGCTTTACATTATGATTTATTCACTGAGTAATTTCACATTTAGGAGACAATGTTTTGGCAATGTTTTGATTAGATGAGGATCCAAGACACAGAACATGACATGAATCAATATCTGTCTAATCCTCAGATAACTACAACTCAATCAAATAAAACCAGTCAGAGTGGCTATGATGTCTACTGCATAGCAGTAGCATGTTTTTAACTAAGGAGGGGAAAATACTATCAAGTAGCGAATTTCTGGGGGTGCCTGGATGGCTTTGTCAGTTAAGCGTCCAACTTCGGTTCAGGTCATGATCTCACAGTTCTGTTCCTGAGTTCAAGCCCCACATTAGGCTTTGTGCTGACAGCTCAGAGCCTGGAGCCTGTTTCAGATTCTGTGTCTCCCTCCCTCTCTCTCTGCCCTTCTCCCACTTGCACTCTGTCTCTCTCTCAAAAATAAACAAACATTTTAAAAAATTTAAAAAGGAGTAAATTTCTGTGTATCTGGAGAGGGTAAATCAATTCAAAGACTGAACAATTTAACTGGCCTGCCAACTGAGTGGAATTTGCATAACTGGGGCCCTGAAGTTGTTACCCTCATTGTGTTTAAGTACCTGGGGTCCTTTTGTTGCTTTGCTAGCCTTAGAGAGTGCTCAGGCAGGTCTGTCTTTCATTCACCAAATGGAATTGCCACAGTTTCCCAGGTGACCAGATGTGGCCACCGGGCAGCAGTTCAGGCCACTGTCATCCATCATCTCTTTCATCACTATAATACCTTAACTGTCTTTCCTCATACTAGCCTTATTTTCTCTCCCATTCATTCCCAACACTCCTGCCAGAGTGACCTTTCTGAAGTGGTAAAAACAGCACACTGCTTCCCAGCTTAGAAATCTTCAAAGACTGTCCTTAGCATAGTTTGAAGACCCAGCTTGCTCAGGTTTCCCTTAACTCTCCAACACTCAGTGTTTCAGCTAATGCCTAAATAGGCCACTATTTAATATTCACTTTCCAAACCATGATTTGTCCTGACTCAGGACCTTTGTACATGCTGTTCCCTCAGTTCAGAACATTGTTCCCCATTCCCCACCATAAATTCCTACTTATTTATTCTGTCTCATCTTAGACATCACCTCTTTCAGGAAGCTTTCCCTGACCACCCCATTATACCCCATCATTTCCAGCATTTTTCCTAACAGAAGCATTTCAAGAGCCAACACAGTGTTCATAAATATTTGTTGAATGTTTGAGTAAACGAATAGTGAGTGAATCCATATGGACCTCTTCCTCTGAAGACAAGAAAGGATTTAGAGTGTAAAAAAATGGCCATGAATTCCATTTCCACTAGTTACTGGTCTGTGATCATGGGCAAGTCACTTATTCTTTCTGACACCCAATTCTTATCTTTAAAATAGAAAAGACAATAACACCTACTTCACAGAATTGAAATGACAGTTGATTAAAACATGTATAAATAGGCACTATGAACTATAATTTGTTAAAAACGTGTTAGTTATTACATATGTAGAAAATATACATTGTTATTATTTGGAGGGTTAATTTTTTTAACCAATGATTTCATTTAAAAAGAGAGTTTAATTTGGTGCTGTGGGTGCTATTTTATTTTATAAATGAAAATCATTGTACCATGACTCAATTAGGATATTAGGACTCTCATGAAATGCAGTAGGAAAATGTTCTAAAAAGGAAAGAAAAGAAAAGGTTAAATGGAAGTTGTAATTCCAAGCTTCCAGCATTCACTGAAAACAAACAAACAAACAAAAAACAAAGAAACACACTATGCAAAGATTTAAAAAAAAAACCTCTATCCAGCATAAAAGAAATATGCTCCATGATAACTTTATCTGCTGACACTGAAACAATAACTTATAGCCAACCCATTTCCTGTGTGGTCAAGTGGAAAACTGGACATTGCACATGATCTTGGGGCATACAGACAATGGGCATTCTACTCTTCAGCTTATTCAACCACATAGAACTCTCAGCTCTCTTTTCCACAGACCCTGCACAGAAAGCTTTGTGGGCAATAGCTCAGCTTCACTAAATGACCAGGGGAGCTAATGGACAGTCATGCTTATCTGAAAACTGACACATGGTATTTCTCACTGTTGGTTTTCATACCATTTCCAAATCTACTTCTTTTTCAATTTCTAGAGTAGCAATCATTTAAAGTTTGTGGAACTGGCTATTTTATTAGCATGTGACCTACTGATGAACTCCAATATGGAACAACCAAGTTGTTCCAATAAAATAAGGGCCTTATTCAAACCAATTCCTGCCCCCAGACCTCAACTGTATATGAAAGTCATGTTAGCAGCTGGATTTTTCAGCTGCTATTTTTACTAAATTGCAAAGTCTGACAGTCTAGAAAATATTTCCCTAATTGTTTCCTTTGAGCTCCGATAACAGATTGGACAGGCCCTTAGCTCCTCTCCTGTTTATCTTTACATATTCATTCTGGTTCATCTTTGCTTGTCTATTTGTCCCTGTACTCTCAGAGGAGAAACTGTCCATCTTTCTCAGAAGCTTACACTTTCCTATGAGCTTTGTGCTATTTCATCTTTCTCTCTACTAGCAGGAAAAAGACCGTCAATAAACTTATTGATGAATTGATCATGATCCATTAATACGTCCCTCTGTGGCATCTTCAATACCTACATTGGCCCATATTTGATACCTTGAAATATGCCCAAGTTTGCCTACCTTAAAACAAACAAAAAGTGCCACTCAGCCAATTAATTTCAACAAATACTTACTTAGTACCTTGTTCAAAGAACTATGATGGTGCCACGTGGAACACAAAATAAGATAGTCTCTTTCCCGGTGCAGCCACTCTGGAAAACAGTATGGAGGTTCCTCAAAAAACTAAAAATAGAACTACCCTATGACCCAGCAATTGCACTACTAGGCATTTATTCATGGGATACGGGTGTGCTGTTTCTAAGGGGCACATGCACCCCAATGTTTATAGCAGCACTATCAACAATAGCCAAAGTAAGGAAAGAGCCCAAATGCCATCGATGGGTGAATGGATACAGAAGATGTGGTATATAGATACAATGGAGTATTACTCGGCAATCAAAAAGAATGAAATCTTGCCATTTGCAACTATGTGGATGGAACTGGAGGGTATTATGCTAAGTGAAGTTAGTCAGAGAAAGACAAAAATCATATGACTTCACTCATATGAAGACTTTAAGAGACAAAACAGACGAACATAAGGGAAGGGAAACAAAAATAATATAAAAACAGGGAGGGGGACAAAACAGAAGAGACTCATAAATATGGAGAACAATTTGAGGGTTACAGAAGGGGTTGTGGGAGGAGGGATGGGCTAAATGGGTAAGGGGCACTAAGGAATCTACTCCTGAAATCATTGTTGCACTATATGCTAACTAATTTGGATGTAAATTTTAAAAAATAAAAAATTAACTTGAAAAAAATAGCCTCTTTCCAAGGACCTTCCAGTCTGGCCCAGGAGATTAGACACATAAACAATAAGGTGCTGGCTTGAAGAACCCTGCTCCTCTGTAGACCTGTGCAAGTTGTTCATTCCCTCCAAATCTCAGTTTCCTTGTCTTTAAAACAGAAGCAATGATGGTACAAATCTCAGGAGATGATTGTAGAACTGAATGCATTAATGAACGTAAAGCATTTGGTACAGTGTGGTTCAAGGTAAATGTCACATAAGTGTTTTTAAAAATAATAAATTGAATACATAATACATGGTGGAAAGTCTTGTATCCTCTAACTACCAAATGACTTGCCAGATTAAAGAGATGTTCTATGATCTTTTTATAAAATATACTAAGTACCATGGAGAGCAAATTAAGGGTTTTTAAAGCAGCAGTCTGACATTTATATTAATTTATACTAAAAATAAAAATAAAAACTAACGAGCTGAGTAATGAGTATCTTATTGTTTTTCAGAAAGCATTAAAAAAGTCTATCTATCCATCTGTCTGTCTAACCATCCATCCATCTACCCATCCATCTATATGTATATATCTATCTATCTCTACTTTTACTATTTTTTTTTTTAGGTTTGGGTATCAAAGTTAAGCAGTCCTCAAAATGAATTGGGACTATAAAATGAATTTGGGTACTTTCTATCCTTTTCTATGACTGGAATAGTTTTAAAAAACTGGAAGTATTTGTTCTTTAAAAGTTAGACAAAATTCAGCTGAGAAGCTTTCTGATTCCATTGTCTTTTTAAACAGTTGGTCTTTAGTCATATTTCCAATGTCTGTTATAGACATTGGTCTATTCAAATTTTCCAGTTCTTCATATGCCAACTTTAATCATTTGTACTTTACTAGAAAAACATCTATTTCCACTAGGTTTTCAAATTCACGGTAGTCTCCCGTTATCTGCAGAGGATATGTTCTAAGACCTCCAGTGGACACCTGAAGGTGCAGATAGTACCAAACTCTATATATAGAATTTTTTTTATACACACATACCTACAAGTTTCATTTATAAATTAGGCACATTAAGAGAGTAACAATAATAATAAAATAGAACAATTATAACAATATACTATAATAAAATTTATACGATGTGGTTTCTTTCCCTTTCTCTTCAAAATATCTTATTGTAGTGTACTCACCCTTCTTGTGATGATGTGAGAGGCTGAAATGCCTACATGATGAGATGAAGTGAGACACTTGATGCAGGAATATTGACAATGCATTAGGCTACCACTGACCTTCTGATGACAGAAGGAGGATCATTTGCTTCCAGACAATGGCTGGCCAGGTGTAACTGAAACTGCAGAAGATGAAGTCACAGATAAGGAGGGACTACTGTATTGCCAAAAAGCTACACGTAGTGTTCTCTCTATTGTATCTATAAGACTCCTTTATAGCTATAGTTAAGCCTCCTTTTTCCTAAACACTCTCTTTCATCTTCTCTTATGTTGAAGTCTCTGGGTTCCTTTGCTTGCTTTGTGTCCTTTCTCATGCATTTTCTTTAGTGGGGTGTAGTCACAGATATGCACTTCCAGACTATAGTCAGGGCTTCCTTCAGCTCTCTCATGTCTGTTTCTTTTGCTTTAGCTGGAATTCCTATAATTCTCATATTAGGTTTTTCATGAATCTTTCCCCAAAGTCTGTTCTCTTATCCATCATGATTTCCATCTCTGTGAAAATTTGCTCTGTCTTGATAAATTTAATCTTTCAGACCAATATACAGTTCCTGACTGGGGCAATACTCTTCTTCATCTACTGACTGTTTTCATTTATAAGCCATGTTTTAGTTCCAGACAGTCTGTTTTGTGCTCTCCTTGCATATCTTTGAGTGTTCTTTTCATTGTTTTATTCCCGTTATCCTTTATCTTCTCCAACAGCTATATTTCAATAGCAGTTCTTTCCAAGAGTCATACTCAGTCCTTTTCTCTCTTCCTTGGCGCCTGATGTGCCTTCTTTTCTTTTCCCTTCTTATTAGGGCTCAGATGCAGCTGCTATGGCACCTTACATGGCCAAAGGTCTGAAAGTAGAAGAAGGCACATTGGTCTCTGCTCTTTTGGGTATATAGCAGGCAGGCTGTGAGGCTCCATTCATCATCTTTGTACCCAATTTCCTCCCACTTACTCATTCTCTGGAATAGAGGGGATTCAGCCTGTCTTTTTAGCTACTCCTCAACTTCTCCAGATCCAGGGAAACTATGGAACCTGGTATCGATTTTCCCCTGGGACTGACCAGAGGGAAGATATTCCTGCACCAATTGTCTCCAAAAGTACATGCCCCTCAGAGCCTTCTGGAAAGCCCCCAACTACTTTTCGGAAATAGAGACTAAAGTTGAGAATAAAGAGTATGAGTAAGGTCATATTAAAACCACCATCTTCTCAGAATCCCCTCAGTGTGTGTGAGTACATGTTTTATGTTTTACGTTTGTGGGGGTGTGTGGTAAAATGGGTGAATGTGTTTTACCTAACATTTATTGCATACTTACTGGTATTCTGGGTTGAATAATGTTCTCCCAAAATTCAAGTCTACCTGGAACCTGTGAACGTAACTTTATTTGGAAATATAGTCTTCACAGATGTAATCAGTTAAATTAAGATGAGGTCATACTGGACTAAGGTGAACCCTAAGTCCAATTGCTGGTATCTTTATCAGAAGGCTGTGTGAAGACACACAGAGACACACAAGGAGAACAACATGGAATATGGCAGAGACAGAGATTGAAATGACGTGTCCACAAGCCAAGCCACACCAAGGATTGCCAGCAACCATCAGATGACAAGAGGCAATGAACAATTCTTCCCTAAAGCCTTCAGAGGGAGCACAGCCCTGCTGACACATTAATTTCTGACTTCTAGCTTCCAGAACTGTGATAGAATAAATCTCTGTTGTTTTAAGCCAGGCAGTTTGTGCTGTTTTGTTAAAGCAGCCCTAGGAAACATAAAACATTTCACGTACAATGTGAAGAACTTTACGGTCTTGTTTAATTCTCGTATCAGTCCCATGAGGTAGTGCTATTATTCTTCTTCCCATTGTATAGACTAGGAAACAGAGGCATCAAGAATTTAAGCCTCTTTCCCACGATCAAACCATTAGTAAGTGGTGAAGCCTGGACTCAACCTAAGCAGGCTGGTTCTTAATCACTGTTCTCTATAATCTCTCATTGCCTTAGGAGTTTAAACACCCTTCACATGGTTGTTACTACAGGCAAACATGTGCCCAACACAGCTTGTTTTATGGTTGAGAGGATCTGGCTCACTAGTGTGAGAGAATTTGTAGTGAGCATCTTTCCACAGCAGGAGGAAGGAAGCTGGATGCGTGTGATCAGGGAAGTGACTCAGCAGCCCCTTCCTTCAGTGTGAGACAATGGGAGGAAGAGCTACCAAAATCTAATGGTGCTCATGGTCTGACTATTGCTCTTTGCTGGAAACATTCCTTCCAATGTGTGTGTTCATTAGTCCTACTACACTCAAATGTTTCTCTTTTTTCCCCCTGTGATATAGTATTACTTGGCAAAGTCAGAGACACTAAATCATGTGGCAACTGTTTGGCACAACTCCTTAGATAATGCAGTTTCCAGGGCTACCCAGGTGACAACAATGCACTCTAGCAGATAGGTACCTCCTTTCTGCTCCCATAATGCCCTGTGTCTGTTGTGCTACTGTATCTTCCTAACTGTGTGTTCCTTTTCTGTTTATCTGTGTCCCTCAGAAGAAGATAAGTTCCTTGGGAGTCAGGATGATGTTTACTTATGAATCTATCACTAGCATGGCTACTGGTTGTATATTACCTTGTACCTTTTCATAGTTGCTTCTTTAGAGGATGGTTTATTTCCTCAGTTAAACTTTAATACCTTCAATGGAGAATTTTGATTAAGCTGGGCTCATTTGAAGTAAGGGGCCTGGGTTGCCCGAGAGGGGAGAAGAAGGCATTCTGAATGGAGACAACAGCACTGACACACTGTACAGAGATAGAATGAGGAGAGCACTGGTAGGAATCAGGTAAGGGAGATTAGCACTGCGATGAGCGTAGCTGGAATTAGGGCCCACATTAGAGACAAGGTAAGAAAACAGCAAGGCTGCGCATAATGTCTAGGAAAGCAGAGAGAGCCTGTTCTCTATATGTTGTGATTTCAGCAACTCCAGAGAGGTCCCTCTGATTGTAGTAAATGCCCCCTCAATCTCATTGATGCCTATAATTAAAGCTTTTTAAGTTATAAAGCTGGTTAAATTCTAAAGGGGATTGGTAAAAAGAGCACAATAATTCTTATAAGTCATTGTATCTTAATGGCTGTGAGTTTATCACATCCTCTGCTGAGAACACAAAATGTGGAGATGAAAGAACACAAGGATTTTGGATGAAGGATGGGAGGTTTCGTGGCAGAAGAAAAAGAAGGAAAAAAATATAACGCATTTCACAGTTTTGCCTGGGTTTTGCCCTAGAAATGAGACGAGGAGTCTGGGGGACAAAGTCGTTAAAAACCATTTATTCCCTAGAAGGGTAATATTTATTTACATTTTGGAAAATTTGGTTTATTACTTCCTTAGAGCTCCCTTTACCAACATTCCCCACACCCTAGGAAAAGAAAGAGGCAAATTCCCCAGTGCCTGAGTCATTGAAAGTGAGTATTTTATTTTTATCCCATAGAATAAAGAAAGGAAGTATGTTCAAGTGATTTCTACTCTTTCCCAGCTGCTTTTGATCTTACATTAGATTTTCCAGGAGGCCTTTTAAAAAAGGCACATCAAGGACAAACAAGTTCAAATCTGATTATTATTTCTTTTGACAATACTTATTAAAAACTGGAAAGACAGAGATGCTGTCAATTTCTCATTTTGGTTGACCTTGCCATTTTCTAACAGCATCAGCAGGAATAAAGTATATCTCTGCCAAAGGTAATATCATTTTTGCAAGAGGATATGTTGGAGAAATTAACTATCTAGTGATTTACAATTTTTTATCTTTATATCACAAAACCAAAGAAAAGAATAGAGAATAATATTTGGTCAAATATATCTTCATTTAAAGTACATTCTGGCATTCTCACTACTTAGTATTCTGAGGACCAAGGTTTGTTTGTAATAATAATTCTTTTAATAATAGAGACCCCTTGGTGACTCAGTCAGTTGAGTATCTACCTCTTGATTTCAGCTCAGATCATGATTCCAGGTTCGTGGGATTGAGCCCCATGTTGGCCTTGATGCTAATGTGGAGCCTACTTAAGATTCTCTCTCTCTCTCTCTCTCTCTCTCTCTCTCTCTCTCTCTCTCTTTCTCTCTTCCCCTCTGCTTTCTCTCTAAGATAAATAATACTAATGCTAATACTAATAATGTTAGTCATATATGATGAATTTATATGCCAAGCACAGTGATATGTGCTTTTGTATTCCTTTTTTTAAAAAGTTTAATTCTCATAAAACAATCAAGGTCTGTCTAAATTCTAAGTCCTGTTCTCTTTTTTAAGAACCATGCTTTGGGTAGTCAGACCTGGGTTAGAACAGAGTCTATACCATTTATCCATTGTACATGACAAGGAAGTTACATCACCTCTCTCTTTTGCCTCATCTAAAAAGCAGGATGGTCATGGAACCTACTACAAAGGTGTGATGATTAGTTTTATATGCCAACTTGACTGGGCCACAGATGCTCAGATATTTGGTGAAACATTATTGTGGGTATGTCTATGAGGTTGTTTTTAGATGAGATTAACATTTTAATCAGTAAACTGAGTAAAGCAGATTGCCCTCCCTAACGTGAATGGGCTTTGTCCAACCAGTTGAAAGCCCAAATAGAATAAAAAAGTTGACCCTCTCCTAAGTGAGAAAGAATTCCTTCTGCCTCCCTCCCTGCCTTTGAATTGGGACATCAGCTTCTTTCCTGCCTTCAGATTCACACTGAAACATCAGATCTCCTGGGTCTTCAGTTTGCCATCTCTGCAGATACTGGGACTGCAGATACTGCAGATATATATAAAGATGCACCTCTTTATATATATATATATATATAATCTTATTGGTTCTGCTTCTCTGAAGAACCCTAATACAAGAGGGTAGTGAGATCTAAATGAGGCAATGAAATATTTCCTAGGTACAGCGCCTAGCACATAGTACCACAAACCACTATGCAACTGCCTCTCGTGTAATATTTGTAATACATAAGTTAGTTTAAATGCTTTATGAAGAGGAAATATTCCAGGATTGTTCTCCTGGACTCAAAACACAGAATGAATATGATAGCATTGATCATCTTTGCTTATCATTCATTTCATGTGCCTTTGTTGGTTGAATTATTTATTTTAAAGAAACTATAGATTGGCTCATTTTAAGATCTATCTTGGGTTAGTTATGAAATCAATGTTATCAAAGTTGGCTTATTACAGTGTCAGAAATTTAGCAGCCAACTATCTCTTTTTTTTTTCTTGACTTTGCTCATAGCTCCTTTATCTTTTAAAGCTGAATTTTTCTGAAAGAAAGAGAGTCTTTGAGACAAACAGCAGTTCAATAAATAAGCTATTCAATCAATACAGTGATACTAACCTATATCATAAGAGTGACAGGATAATTACTGTCTATAAAATATTACTGTGAAAGGTATGCAATCAGAGCATACAGACAGAACATGATGTAAGTGGTTTTAAATGACCTGCTCCCAAAATGAATCTTGCAAGAAAAAAAAAAAAGAAGAGTAGACAGAGGGGTCCTCGCAAGAGCAATGAACAAATTGGATATGGTAAGTTTCCTTCAGAACCTCAATTCAGTTCATTATGTATTCCACACTTATTTTGTGCCAGGCACTGTGCTTGGCACTAGGCATATAAAGGCAAGTGAGACATGCCCTCTGCCCTCAAGGAGACCTCCATCTAGGTTCCATTCAATGTGGAGTCCAGAGCTTAATGAAGATACGAGGAAGAAGTAGTCCGTTCATCCTGGAATATAAGGATAACACAGGCAACAACAATGGTCATGCTGATGGAGAGAAAAGGAGAAGAGGAAGGAAGAGAGGTCTTAGAAAAAAGCAAAGCACTGAAAAGACGCCAGTGCATAAAAATAGCATGATGTGTGGGGAGCCTGAGTGGCTCAGTTGGTTAAGTATCCGACTCTTGGTTTTGGCTCAGGTCATGATCTCATGGTTTTGTGAGCCCAAGCCCTTTGTCAGGCTCTGCACTGGCAGTGTGAATTCTGCTTGGGATTCTCTGTCTCCCTCTCTCTCTGCCCCTCCCCCACTCATGCTGTCTCTGTCTCTCAAAATAAATAAATAAAATAAAATAAAAAACAGTATGTGTGGGAAGCAAACAGATGCTTCTTATGATTCAAAGAGGAGACTGTTGCAGGACCAGTACAGATGTGGTAGACAGTGCTAAGATTATGGAAGGTCTTCAGTGTCATTCACAGGAATTTAGATGGGTCATAGAAATCATTCATATCAAGGCAACAGGATGATGCTGGTGTAAAATACTCTGATAACACCTCATTGTTAAGAACAAAATACACCTCTTTTACCTTTCAAGTTCATTAACCTGTTGGTGCTAGACTACCCAGCATATGATTTGCTATATTGAGGTCTTCTAGCAGAAACTATTGGATAATTGTCCTTCCTTTTTCATCTGTATAAAGAAATCTAAAAATGGGAGAGGGGGAAAAAGAGAGTTGGGGAAGGAATTATAGTTACATAGTTGGTCTTTTCTCCATTTTACCATTTTCCCAATGGTGAAGCAGGGTGTGGAAACAGTGATGTTCCATCTGCCTCTCTCTTTCATCCTGGGAAAAGCTGAAAGTCCCAGAAGAGCCAGCAATCAGGGTGATGATCACTCTAGGTCATGGGGAAACGGCCTGTTTTCTGCCTGGAGTTTCTGAGAGCTGGCTCATAACAGAGCTGATGCAAAGCTTGCAGGGTACTCTGCAGCTCCAAAAAGGAGAAACAGAAGGTTTCCAGGCTCCTTGGTGCTGAGGATTTGGAGATGGGTTAAGAGAAATATCATTCTGACTAGGACAGCCACCCACCTAGTCAGAAACCACACACATGATGGGGCATTTGGTACACTTTCTTGAAGTGAGGCTGAAGTGAGATGGGAGCATCTTCCTCTGGGGATTCCCCTGGCCTGAAGCTACATCAGGGAAACACAGCTGAGAGTGTATATCACCTATACTAAGACCAACTGGATGACAGGGAGACTGCTTCCTACTGCACCCAGGTGGAGATATCTGCAGATATGAGCATCTCTCATGTCACCAGCATCTGAGGGAGAAGCAAAATTAGCCAACAGAAAGGAGTTCACCTCCTTATCTTTAAGGTATAGGCAATCACCTTAGTGTACTCCTCTCTCTCCCCACTCCAACCCCATTTATGCCATGAGGGGCATAAGCACATGAGATGGGGAGGAAAAAGATGGAGGAGGGGGAGGCCACATCCTTTTGTGTGTCATTCACTGACCCTACTCAGAAGGCAAAGATAGAAAATTTACCGGACATGAGACTGAGATCTTAATATCAAGATTAGGATTCCAATCGCTGAATTGGAACTGAGATATAATTAATTGACAATTCTGTTTTCTTTCCCTTTTCTCATCTAGAGATGTGGGTTTCTGAATTGCAACCAGGTGTCATGATTAATATGGAAATAGGTATGTGGAAATGGAATGCTGCAAATGACAGACCCTAAAGTGTAGGATTGGCTCGGTTAAGGAGGGGTGTGGGCAGCAGGGCTCCCCCTTGACTCTAGCTGGGAAGTTGATATTCCCTGTGATGCAGCAGGACAGCTGCTGTTTATACTTGCCAGTTAACCTGTGATCTATTGTATCTTAGGATCTCAAATATGCCACCTGAGGCTTGTCTGGGCCATTGCCACTGGCTAGTGGGGATCTGGAGTTAGGGCTTCTTCTCTAGATTAGGGAAAATGCCTCTCAAAACGTGCCCTTGCAACAGAATAATTAGTAGTTGATCATGAGAAGGGAATTTTTAAATTTATTGTGGTGGCAATAAATTTGGAGCCTTTTTATATTATATAACTGTATTTGGGGCTATACTTTTACATGGTGCTTATTTTAATAATGCTGTTTCACTGGACAATACAGTGGACCATTTTTGAGATGACAGGAATGAATGAAAGATTTCACAGAGGAATGAAATCTCAGCCTGGGGTACATGGTAGCCTTCATCTCCAGGCTTCAACCATCTCAGAAACTTCTAGGGACAACATTAAAGGAACTTGGGGCCCAGACCCCCCCTTATATTGGCTCTTATACTGTTGTTGTAGGAAAGATTGCGAAAGGAGACCCACAAAAGGAATGAAATGGGACTTACTTAAATGCACTGCTTATCTTTCCCCCATGAAAGCCATGACCATGCTCTAGACTGACCACTAGTAGGATTAAGTCAACAAGATTAATAGGATACAAACCAAAAAAATGGGGAAATGTTCATCTTAACCCCCCTCCCTCAGCCCCAACCAACTTGTTGCACTGTGAAAAAGTGATGGCTGCTGCTATGACCTGACCAGTTTTAAGGCCATTATACTGGTCACTATACTACTGGGTAGAGCCACTTTGCTAATTAAATATCATACGATATACATGTTGGGTCATTCCTCCTTTCTTTTCTTTCACAGGCCTGGAATGATAAGAATACTACAGCTGCCCTAAAAAACCTCCCCATCATCTCTCTTTCTCTTTTTCATATTTTTCTTTCCTCCAACACAGATGCGGCCCTGGAGCTACTACTCTATTTGGAAAACCCTGAGGCAAGAAACTCTAGGCACTAAAGGAAATATGTCTGTCTACTCTCCATGTTTCCCTTTCTCTTCTCTCATAGGTTCTCCTTCCACTTTTCTCTCACTGGAGTGGTTAGCTTTGGAGTGGAAGCATACCTAAGTGCTCTTTGGCCTGCTTTTGTATTATGTCATTCGGACCTATCTAGCTTCAGTTAAAAATTCTTCCACAAGGACACCTGGGTGGCTCTAATGATTAAGTGTCCAACTCTTGATCTCAGATCAGGTCATGATCTTACAGGCTCATGAGTTCAAGCCACACATAGGGCTATGCACTGTCAGTGTGGAGCCTGACTGGGCTTTTCTCTCTCCCTCTCTCGCTTTCCCTCCCCTGCTCACTCTCTCTCTCTTGGAATAAAGAAATAAACTTAAAAAAAATTTCTCCACAGACCAGGTTATATATTGAGGTTTGGGGTCAAACTCCATCTTTGCTTTAATTTTCATGAGTGTGTGTGTGTGTGCATGCACATGCGTGTGCATATTCCCTTGGGGATCTTTTTGGAAGAGTTAGTGGTCAAGAACAGGATTCAGATTACAGTGGTTTTTATGTCTGCAAATTCTTTGACACTCTTCCCTTCAAAAGGTGGAGCCAAATTCCTTTCCCTTTGTGTATTGGACAGAGTGACTTGCTTGTCATGAACAGAATGTGGCAGAAATGATGGCTTGTGACTTCTTATCCTGAGTCATAAAAGGCATTGTCACTTCTACCTTGCTTTCCTAGATTGCCCACCCTGGATGAAATTGGACATCATGTCATGAGAACACATGCATTCGATGAACAGGCTCACATTGCAAGGAATGAAAGCTTCCAACAAAGCACCCAGCATCAAGTCACAAGCACCATGAGTGAGCCACTTGGAAACAGATTCTCCAGCCTGTCAAGAAGCCTTCACATGAATGTAGCACTGGTCAAAATCTGGACTGCAACCTCCTGAGAGACCCTGAGCCAAGCCACTCCTGAGTCCCTGACCCACAGAAATTTGAAAATAATATTTATTTTTGTCATAAGCTAGTACATATTGGACAGTTTGTTACACAGCAATAGATAACTAATGATTTTAGTACTAGAAATGATATGATACTGTAATAAAAACCTAAAATGTGGGAGAGGTTTTGGAACCAAGAAGTGGGAGAAGCTGAAAGGACTTTGAGGACAGTATTAGCAGAATCTTGATGGCCTTTGAAGAGGCTACTGGTGAGGGCTTAAAAGAAAGTAAAAAAAAATGTTATAGGAAACTAGAGGACAGGAAATCCATGTTATGTCATAGTGGCAGAAAGCTTAACAGACACTGTTACATGTAGTTACATGGAAAGTAGAAAATGTACAGGGGACGTGGGTGGCTCAGTCAGTTAAGCATCTGACTCTTGATCTTGGCTCAGGTCATGACCTCAGAGTTGAGATTCTGAACTGCATATTGGGCTCTGCATTGACTGTGTGGGGCCTGCTTGGGATTCTGTCTCTCCCTCTCTCTCAAAATAAATAAACTTAAAAAAATTATTAAAAATTTTTTTAAAAATTGAAAAAAAAAACCCCTAATATTGTATGAGTCCATTTAAACAAAATGTACCAATGAACTGGATTATCTAGCTAAGGTGATCTCCAGAAACAGTTTTGAAGGTGCCACTTTTTTTTCCTGACTGATTATAATCAAATGTGAGAGAAGAGACATAAGTTCAGAAAAGGACTATTAAACATACAGGAACCAGGACTTGCTGGTTTTGAAAATTCCCAGCCTTTCCAGATGGCAAACAGTACTAAAGTTAAAGAAATGTCCCTACATAGGAAATCAAACCCGGGGCATTACAATAAAAACTGAAAAAGATGAAGGTGAGGGAGTGGCTATAAAATCCTTTGACTAAACCTCAAAAAGATGTAGGGAGGTGCTTTAGAGAACCTTTTAGCTAAAACACAAGGCTTGTAAGAAGCTTGAAGTCTGTTCTCTCAGCAGTCTCAGCAGAAGCCTAAGTAGAAAAGGGCATATCTCAAAAATATTCATAGGTGTGGCTTTTGTCGATAGAATGAACCCTCAATAAGAATCATAGGAGACCCACAAGTTTTAAAAAGAATTATATGGCAGAAATACTACCAGTATGGACTGAAAGGAACAACATAGTACAAAATAAAAAAAGACCTCTGGGTTCTCAAATTTCTTGCAGGAAGCAGGCTTATAAGATTACTCAACAACAAGTATAGGCTACTTTTCATGAAAAAAGGAAGCTGACTCAGAAGGTAACACCAAGAAAACAGGGTGCAGACCAAGAAGTATAGAGAATTACTCCCAGGCCTTGATTCCCAAGTCAAGGAACTACCAACTAGTGCTCTGCTATAATATGGAATTTCCATGGATCTGTGGCTCCTTGTAAGCCTCCTGTTTTTGCCCTTTTTGAATGGGAGTATTTATGGCACTTATTCTATGCCTGCCCCATCACTGTGGGTTCACCATTTGTGGAGCAAATAACATGTCTCTTTGGTTCATAGGTCTTCATAGGTCAAGAACAACTATATTTGAGGAAATATACTTAAGGAAAGACACCAGAGGAGCCTCATCTATACCTGGATATAATATAGATGATGGGACCCTATTCTTGATTTTGGCTCAGGTCATGATCTCACGATTCATGGGATGGAGCCCTGCATCCACTCTTTGCTGAGAGTGCAGAGTCTGCTTGGCATTCTCTCTGCCCCTCCCCTGCTTGTATGTGGATGCATGAGTGCTCTCTCTCTCTCTCTCTCTCAAAATATTTTTTTTAAAAAAAGCATGTCTGCAAACTCTTTAATACTTCTCTCTTCAAAACGTACAGCCTGATTCCCCTCCCTTTGTATGTAGGTTGGACTTGGTGATTCTTTTTTATTTTTGTTAATGTTTATTTATTTTTGAGAGAGAGAGACAGAATGAAAGTGGGAGAGGTAGAGAGAGAGACACACACACAGAATCTGAAGGAGGTTCCAGGCTCTGAGCTGTCAGCACAGAGCTTGACACTGGGCTCCAACCCACAAACCATGAGATCATGACATACGCCAAAGATGAACATAATCAACTGAGCCACCCAGGCACTCCATTGGTGATTCATTTCTAATCAACAGAATATGGACTTCTGATACCTATTGAAATTTGTTCCACAGCAATAGACAAATCTTCTAAAGTAGTGTCATAATAGTATTCCTAAATATCTCTAACTAAAAATCAGAATCTTGCATCACTGAAAGCACATTTCACACTAAAGTCTTCATTCATTTGAGACAACTCATACATGATCCCCTCTCTGTAATACTTTATTTCTCCTCTCTATACCCACAATTTTGTTGTTGAGGTTGCTTCTATGTCATCTCCCAGAATAATATGATGATTTCTTGAGAATAGGAGCCATTTCTACATAACCATGGTACTTTGCATACAGGTGACTGAAATTGTTTATTATCCAAATAAATGAAATCCAAAACAGATACTACACACTTAAAAATTACAAGTTAATAAGAGAAGAATGACTTTTACATAACAGGTATGTCATAAATACTGGTTGTATGATTGATAAATGAACTGATAAATGAAATGTTTACAGCAAAAAAATGTTAGAAAAGAATGCAAGAATATAGAGGTTTGTTCAACTGCATAAAACTAGCCCTGAAGCCAGGAACTAAATCAGTATAAAAAAAATTAGTAAGATGTTATTGAATATCTCCAAAAATACAGGATACCATAATAAGGAAGAAACGGGGATAACAGAGAAAATGAGCAAAATATATGGCTAGAAAGAATTCAAAGAAAAATGAATTCTCTTTTTTCTCTTCATTTCCAGTATTATTGCTTTAGAAATGAAACACAATCATGTCTTTTTTTCTTAGTTAAAAAACATAAAAATATGATTTTGAGGTAGAAGATAGAAATTTTTCACTGAAGGAGGCTATGTATCTCCTTAATATGTTTAAACATATAAATAATAATCCTATACATTTGGATGGTGCTTTGTAACTCATGTAGGGTTTTCACATGTTGTCTAATTTATCTTTCACAACAACTCTGTGAAGTAGGTATTGTGGGATATTTTTTTTTTTCATTTGCAGATAAGGCAACTAAAGCTCAGAGAGGTTAAAGGAGTTGGTCAAGGTCACACATAAGGTAAGTGGCAGAGCCAGTACTTAAACTTAAGTCTTCCTACTCCAAATCCAGCATTTTCTCGCTATATCACAATGAAAAACTGAGTTAAATACAGGGGAAAGTCAAGTCAGTTTATCAGTGAATGAATGATCTGCAAGCACAGCAATATATCCTCGCAAACCACAGCCATAAAAGCTCCATCTGGAACAAACTGCCCAATTCCAGAAATATAGGCCACATAAAAATCATACCTTATCCAAAATTAGAAGAGAAAACTCCCAACACTGCTGAATAATAGCCTAGTCTCACAGGGTGGCTTCTTTGACTTTATCAAGAACTGTACTTTCATTCATTATTATTATGTAGACTCATACTATCAAATATGTGAGCAGTAAGAAAATCTGAATAAGAGAATGATTTGAGTGGTGTGGGATAAATTATAAAGGGTGATAAACATAAACAATAGGAAATCATAATACAGATTCCAGAGGAAGACAGTAGGATATTGAAGACAGAGGGTGGGAATGACAAGATCATATGTAGAAGATAAAAGGAGAACTGTTCAAAGTCCAAAGAAACAACAAATTAAATGCAGTGTATGAATTTCTATTGAATTCGTATTTCTTCAAAAGTTCTAAAAACTTATCGTAGGACTTGGAGAAATTTGCATGTAGATTAGATACCAGATGACTTAGAGATGAAATGGAGAAGAACTTAAAAAGTATGTGGTATAGGGGCACCTGGGTGGCTCAGTCAGTTAAGCATCCAACTTCAGCTCAGGTCATGATCTCATGGTTCATGAGTTTGAGCCCTGTGTCATGTGAGCTCAAGCCCTTGCATAAGGTAAGCAGGAGCCCCACTTCAGGCTCTGCTCCCTCTGCCCCTCTCAGGCTCTCCCTCTCTCTGCCCCTCATGGGATTCTCTTTCTCTCTCCCTCTCTCTCTGCCCCTCACTCACTTGTGCTCTGTCTCTGTCTGTCTGTCTCTCTTTCTCTCAAAAAAAAAAAAAAAATAAAAAGTATGTGGTATAACATACTCACTTTACAGAAGAAGAAACTAAGGCCCAGGCAATTTACAAGTGACCCGCACAAAATTATATATTTAATTAATCACAGAACACGTTTAAGCTCAGGTTTTTTCATTCCCAATACTAAGCTCTTTCCACTGATACAGACAGATGCTATACATACAAATCATGCCTATTATATGGGAAAACAAAATAATTAACCACATAGGAAATAAGGAAAGAAATGCTGCTTCTTGGATATCGTTTACCAATGGGTTTTATTCACTGGCTGGAAAGGTGTGTGAGGGCTGACTAGTTCTCCGCTTGGTGAGAAGCATCTCTAATCGCAATCTTTCTGCATCCATGTATTGCCCACTGCCTTTTCAATCCCTTAGAATTAAATTCAAGAACCCCTTTTCTTCTACTTGTCTGACAATTAAAACCACAACTGAGAAACCACAGCAGAAAACACAAAGAATTCTATCTTGTCCCTCTTAATTATAAAATTGTATGCTGTCTCCCAGAGAAATACAAATGTAATGAAATGCTGGAACAAGGACAAAGATGTACAATAATCCACAGCTTAAAACTTTTGTGGTCTGAGTCCATTATTGTTGTTCTATCTCCCTCCACAGCTGATTTTCAATTCTTCTCAATACTGAGGGAATAGTCATATGTACATGAATACATACCCAAAATATGATAGACTTATCCAAACATAGGTAGACAAAAAAAAAAAAAAAAAAAAGCCTACCACAATCAACAAAATTCTAATTTATTTCCATTTCATTAGGAAGCTAGAGCTGTGGATATACTTGTTTGTGGGTTACTGGCTTGCATTTCTGTTCACTTGCTTGCTTGTTTTCAAAGAGAAAGTTTTTTGTTCCTCCATTTGTTGACAATTGTTAGAAATACATGCATATGACCAGTTCTCACTTATGCACTGAAATGACAAGAATTGGCAAAATTCAACGACATTTCACGAAAGAATGTACGTGTAATATATACTTACAAAACACTTTTTGACCAAATATTTTATTTTTAAAAAAAAATTAGCTTTAAGAAAGCATCCAAACTTATCAATTTCATTTTATGTTCCCTGCTAGATGCTTCTTAGTCAATAAATATTGGTATTTTTAAAGGTGACCAGGAGAACTAGAAAAGAGAAAACGAAAAGCCTAAATAATATACAGGCTTTATAACCAACTCTAAGAAGGGATAGTCATAGATCTGCAAATATTTAAACTTCCCATTTATCTCAGAAATCTGCCCTCTGATCTAGCTTCTCATATTGAGATTGAGTCCCAGGTATAAAGAATTGATATGCCCAGTCAAATCACAGTTCTTAGCTGTATTATTGAGATGAAAAATATCAAAACAATAGCCATATAGGAACACTGGATGATGGAACTAAAATACAGGAAAGTTTTTTTATTTTGGAGAAAGTTTAAGTATAAAGTTTAAAGCTAGCTAGAGATAGTGGATTTGCCCAAAACCAATTTTCAGAAAGTAATAATGAAAAGATAGTGATGCTTTAGGATCTAGTGGAACCCAGGAAGAATTTCCGTAAAGCAAAATGCAGCTGGGGTCCTGAGGCAGCAAAATTGAATAAGCAAAACACTATAAAATAATTAGACCCAATTCCACTTTTGTGTCCCTGCACAAAATGGTATCTTTGACAATGAAAAGGACATGCTATCTCTGATGATGTAAAGGTAGGACTCTCTCTGCACATCTCTACACTTCCCTTCCCTGCAGTGAAGATCCACAAGAGAGGGATCACAGCTGTTTTACCCTTTTTATTCCCAAGGCCTAGTACATTGACGAGTGGTTGGCATTCAATACATACTGGGCGAATAAAAAATGAAGTGAAGGGCATACTTAAGAAGATTCTTAAAATCTAGAAGAAAGAGAATTGTAGGGGAAAAGTGAGACATATGATAGACATCATTAAGAAACCAGAAATAAATTCACAGAGAAGTAATAATAGAACAATGTTTTTAATTGATGTGTTTGTGTAGATCTAAAAAGCTTACCAGGTACCAGGTAAAATTATTGAAAAAAGACTACCATCTAGACATGATTCAAAGACATTTAAAAGTTTCAAGGATGAAAAGACAATCTTAAAGCATTTAGAAAGCTAAAACACAAAAGCAAACAAAAAAACGTGATCTAAAATATTTCCCCAAAACATTGGGGAAAGTCAACATGGATGATAACTATGGAGCATTCATCAAACTTTGAGAAGAAAGATTATGCAATACACAACCAGACCACTGTGCACAAAGAGAAAGACAGTTCTAATTATACAAAGATATGGAACACATACCTCTAAACTTAACCTCCCTAAAAATATTTACTTGAAAATTTACTTCAAGGTTAAGAAGAAAATTTTAAAAGTGAAATCAAGATTGAGAAAATATAAAAATACTTGGAGAGGGTATTAAAACCAATTAAATATATATTGCCTAAATAGCTTTTGAAAAGATAATGGTAGAGCATAAAAAATATAAAGTAGTGAAGTAATATTTAAAGAACACATATTGGGGCTCCTGGGTGGCTCAGTTGGTCGGGTGTCTGACTTTGGCTCAGGTCATGATCTCACACTCCGTGGGTTTGAGCCTTGCGTCAGGCTCTGTGCTGACAGCTTGGATCCTGGAGCCTGCTTCCGATTCTGTATCTCCCTCTCTTTATGCCCCTCCCCTGCTCGCTTTCTCTCTCTCTCTCAAAAATAAACATTAAAAAATTTTAAGGAACAAATATAAAAATAAAATTGTTACATAACATTGATAATACAGAATAGAAGTAACAATAATGTGAATTTAAAACAGTACTTTGTATCACCAAAGCAATGAGTCAATAGAATATTGCTTATAAATTGGCCAATAAAATAATCTAAAGACATTTCAAAAAGCAAAAACTGAATGAATCATATTCTCAGACAAGTATATAATAAATCCAGGAATAATGTAATTCAAAAATTCAAAACACTTAAAAATATTAAAACGTCATCACAAAGCAAACATAGTTCCATAACTAGGAATTTAGTAAAATATTTTCCATACTAATTAATTGAAGAAGAAAAACCATGCAGTTGAGGATGGCTCTCAGGTGCTTTCTTCCTGCAACAGATTCTCTGGCCCAAAAGAGGTCAGCTATGAAGTCTTGTGAAATCACCTCACAGAGATGGAGCCACCTTCCACGTCCCAGACCTGCTTCTTGATTGCCTATTCTTGAAATTATTAGTAAAGCTTGACACTGGGCCAGATCTCACGTGAGTCTGATTTGACAATCTGATCCTTTGTGCTGTATCAGATTGTGGATTAGGATTTGATGCAAGGATGGCTGCCTATCCCTTTGTGTAAAGTGATGAAAGCTTTGAGGCAAATTACAGATGATAAATCTCACCAATGAGATTGGAGGAATTCACAGTTTGTAGGAAATGCACTTAGACCTAGGGAAAATGGCTAAGGAGATTGTCAGGGGGTGGCAAGCAGAAAGTAATAGATAACCACTATGACCAATTTAAACCTCTTCAGTATATCAATGGCAATATGCCTCAGTGAAAATGTTTTTGCAAGCCAACCAATCAGTAGGAGGTGCTTGCTTCTGAAAGTCACCTAGTCAGGAACAGACTCCAAAAAGCTGTATCTGAATGTAATCTCACCCAAGTAGCTATGCTTCTGCAGATTATGTCAGCTCAGTTATACTTCTGAAAGTCCATCAATTCTTGAGCTCCTGAAAATCCTTGAGCTTCCCCAAAAGCACTATATAAAATCAACAGTCTGCTCTACTCACAGTGTCTATGTCCAACATAGCTTTCACACAGTAAGCAAGAAATTCAGCTTTCTCTTTTTATTCAGATTTTATTATGGCATCTTCATCATTTAATATTGCTGAACGTTCCCTCAAGATCATTTTGAAGACCCTCGCTTGGCAGCATTCCAAGGGACCCCTAGCCAATCGAACGACTCACTGGGTCCCTTGTGCCCAAGCTGCTTTGCCATTTGCTGCCAGGTAAGTCAACCATGATCTGCGCTCTAATTTCAGTAAGCTCTTGATGCAACATTTTCTCACTTGAGGATTTGTAACCAGCTTTGAATAAGGGAATTAAGAGTATACCTTTATATAAGGTAATGAGACCTTTTGCTATAAAGATACACATTTGATTAATATTTTAGTCATTCACTTGCTTATTCTTCCACTGCTTTTTTTCTTTGTGATTGTGTGTGTGTGTGTGTGTGTGTGTGTGTGTGTGTACAGGGTCTTATTTCATATGCTTTTGTTTTGTCCTACATTGTCTTACTTCTGGTTAAGTGTATAAGGCAGTGCTTGATAGGGATTGTGTAGAGATATAGGTCTGATAGGTCTCCAATAAAATCCAAGCTGGTCCTGACTACTAATGGATGGAAGTCCAGAACGAACAAAATAATCTGTGAGACAGAAAAAAAGTTTATAAATTAAGAATTTCAAGATAGCAACAGCAGAAAATGAAAGCAAGTGTTGAGTCTCTCTAAGCATGGAGCCCTGTGGGATGGCCCAGGTTGCAAACCCATGAAGTCTTGTGGAGATGTTTTAAATTGGCAATCAATTTGTGAAAAAATGATTGATCAATATTTTCCTTGGATTTCCTTCAAACCTGTCTTGTTCATTTGTGAAAGATTACTTTGTTTAGTCCATATTCAGGGGTCAATAGTTAAGCTCCCCATTGAGGCTGACATGGTATGGCAGATTTTGTTTTCCTGCAGATGGCCACAACAATATGATACATCCCATATGATTTTCTTACAATGTGGCCTTGACACTTTCTCTGTCAAGTAATGGATCTATGCCCCCTCCCCCTTGAACTTGGGAAGATATTTATGACTCCTTTGATCAGCCAATACAACAGAAGTGACACAGTTTGACTTTGTAAGCTAAATTATAAAAATGACACGCACTTCCAACTTGTCATGTTAGGACACTCACCTTTGGAACCCTATGCTACCATGTAAGACAGCTAAGGTCACCATGCTGTAAGAAAGCCCAGACCATAAGGACAGACCATGTCTAGGTTTGCCAAGCAATAGCCAGTATCAAATGCCAGACATGCAATTGAAGACACTTCAAGATGACTCCATTCCCCAGCCATCAAGACATACTCAGGCTTTACATCATACCAGAAATGGCACCAGAAATTGAGGAGCAGAGAAAGGCCATATCTGCTATATAAGTAGCAGTGATCTTAAGTCCAACACCTTAACCACATGGCCCCTATGTTTATAGCAGCATTATTTACAATAGCCAAGATATGGAAACAGCCCACATACCCATTGATTGATCCATGAATAGAATAAAATGGTTGTTTTATACTAATAAGTTTGAAGATTTGTTATGTAGTAAAAGATAACAAGAACAAAATTTAAGTGGAGATTTCCCTACTCAAATTCTAAACCATGTGGCACTGACTTTGGGACCAGATAGGCTGGATGGCTATGAGGAGAGGGTTAGGAGCAGACTAAAGGGTTTCAAAGAGGCTTTTAATGAGTAGTTGAAAGATAGTAAGGAAAATGGGACTGGAATACAGAGGAAAGGGAAATACTTTTATATAGTATTAGAAAGTTTGATAGCATAAAAATGTACCAAATGTACATGGCAAAGTATGTTGAGAATTTAATAATATAATTAATGAGATTCCCAGGAATAAGATTAGAAGTGCTACCTGGCTTCTCACTGTCTATGATACACTATGAAAGGAGACAAATGAGTTAAATAATAAGCTGTTAAATATAAAGAATCTAGGATTTACTGGGTTTGAAAATAAAACTGTCTCTTATCCCTAGTAGCTTCCAGGCTAAGGTCAAATCCAGAGTAGGGCTATAAGATCTTTGTTAAGACCTCAGAAAAATAAAAAAAACCATATCTCATAGAAGGTTTCAAAGACAGAGAAAAGGCTTCTGTATCTTAAGGGCTTTTTCCCTAACAATCTCACGGGACTCCAAGGTAGAGAAGGGCTTATCTCAAGATAATTTGTGCTTGTGGCTTTTATCTAAAGAAGTGGATTATAAATTGGTATATTAAAATCCCACAATGTTTTTTTTAAAAAAATTACCAGCTTTGATTGAAAGGTAAAGAGACAGTGAGAAATAAAAACAAGTGTTTGGACTCCTACAAACTACTAGTAAAGATGATGTCACAGGTGTCCATTCACATCTGTGAAAGTGCACCACTCCCTGAACTCCATTCTTCAAAAAACCCTATATAAGATTGGCAGGTACAAGCTAACTTGCAAACACAGACAAGTTCTTATGGAAAAGGAAGGATGACTCAAAAGGCAGAGGGAGTGGAGCCATAATTCCAGGGATAGAGCCAAGAGTCATGGAAAAAAAAAATTCCAGGAATTAAGGCTGAGACTTACAAATGTTTCACGTGAAAGGGTTATGAACAGTGACCAGAAGGTGGGGAGAGGGAGGACCTAGTGTTTCTCGTGGATAATATCACATACAACTAAATGGGAAATTCATAATTCACACTAAATTCAATTTATTCCTTAATATATCAATTGTGTTGAAATAAATTCACATTTTCAAAGCAGGCATTAAATTGGAATTGACTACTTAAAAGGAGAATCAGTCTGAAGACTGACTGCTTAGCATGGAATTAGAAAAAAGAAAGAATTTACACAGGGGATATAGTCTGATGAAATATGATCAAAAGTTCCTGCCTCATAGCAGAGAAAGACTCTAAAAACCTTTACGCTCGTGTAATTCAGATTCAACATCACTCTAGAAAGTGCTGGATGCACACTGCTGACATGTGTTTATATAAAGCCTGCTCTTTAATATGCTGTCTATACTTTTTGGTAAAAGTTTTAAAATACGTATTAACATCACTGAATAAGCAATATGTATTATTTTCCTTAAGGTTTTGCACCAAGTACAGTCCCTCAACACTTTCTATTCTATGAATAGGTAGGTAAATAAAACAAATAAGTAAAATGAGACTTACATATATATAAAAAATGACAAATCTCTCTTATCTAAAATTTAAGCCATTCCAGTACATTGTTCTTTAGCTGTCCTCATTGCCTTCATGTGTTGACCTCCTTGCCACTCCCCTTTATTAATGAAGACTTTGCAAATTTATTCACATTATCTGTCCTAACTTCTTGCATCTTCATACCAACACCAACATGGACAACTCATATAATAACCTTGTCATAAAATTGCTGGACTCTTTTTGCTTTTTTTAAAAATTTATTTTAGAGAGAGAGTGCGTGCACACAAGGAAGGGGGAGAGGGGCAGAAGGAGGGAGGGGAGGGGAGAGAGGGGGGGAGGGAGAGGGAGAGGGAGAGGGAGAGGGAGAGAATATCTTAAGCAGGCCCCATGCTCAGCAAGGAGCCCAACTGCAAGGCTCGATCCCACCACCCTGGGATCATGACCCCAGCCAAAATCAAGTCAGACACTAAACTGACCGAGCCACCCAGGCACCCCTAAAATTGCTGTACTTTTTTTTTGTCGGGGTGGGGGAGAGAGCACGAGTGGGCAAGGGACAGAGAGAGAGGGAGAGAGAATCCTAAGCAGGTTCTGCAATGTCAGTATGGAGACTGATGTGGGACTCGAACCCATGAGCCATGAGATCATGACCTGAGCTGAAATCAAGAGTCAGACGCTTAACCGATTGAACCACCCAGGTGCCCCTAAAATTTCTGGACTCTTAAACAGCAATAACCTTAACTCTACTCCCAGACTCTAGTGCAGATTCTTGTTTTCAGTAGAACTTTTCTACCTCAGTTATATTAAACTTTAATATTACACTCTCTGACCACAGCTTCCTATCCTGCCAGATCTTTCATACCTTAACTTCTGTTTCTCTTGGTCTTAGGACATGCAGAGATTTAGTCCCACCTTTTCTCAGCCCAAACTTTTCCTGACCTCTCTTCCTTGCTAACCTGGCCTAGATACCACTATTGATCCCTTCAACCACATCTCTGTTTGTTTATGTACCACAGTATAACCCAAAAGTTACAATAGAGAAATATAAAAGAAATCCATCTGCATTGGAGAAACAATTAGAAGACAAAAAAAATAAAAAAATAAAATTAAAACCACCATTGACCACATTAGAAATATCCAATATTAGTTCCTGTCACTCTTTAAAATTCTAATTATGATTATATTTTCTCTCTTGATTAAATATTTCTATATGTAGAGGTCATCTCTTATTTTAAACACTATTTGACTTTCAGGACTTGACAGAATTTTAAAGCATAGAAGTCTGTGTTCTTTCTAGTATTGCCACTTTCTTCAAATAGAATATAATACCACCATAAGTCTCTGTATACTAATTTTCATGAGTACATATTTTCTTTTCATTATCATTACATCCTTATATTAAAACACATATTATTCTTTTTAAAAGTCTCTGCCCCTATAAAGCCATTTCAAAGCCCTCTCCTCCCACCTCATTTAGGTAGGCACAAAAACCAAACAATAAAACTAATTTAGAATAGGTAGAGGGAAAAAGAAAAAAAAAACCAGCCTACTTTGCAAGAGGTGAAACCATCAATGGTAAAATTTTTTAGACACTGAGTTTTTGCTTTAAAATACAAGAGAACACTAGGCCAGTAGTTTTCAAATATTATTTATTTATTTATTTATTTGAGTGCATGTGAGCAGGGGAGGGCAGACAGAGAGGGAGAGAGAGAGAATCCAGAGTAAGCTCTGAGCTGTCAGCATAGAGCCCGATGTGGGGTTCGAACTCACAAACTGTGAGATCATGACCTGAGCTGAGATCAGGAATTCAACACTGAACCAGCTGAGCCACCCACATGCCCCTCAAGTATTTTTGACAGAGTTTATTTTGAAAAAAAAAAAAAAGTTTGTACAAAGCTAACACATAAAACACACGAAGTGGGCAGCTTCAGTTCAAGACACCAGGAGCAGGTCACAGACACACCCTGGTTGGCATCTGTTTCTCCCCGTGGTGGCTTTTGAACCACAACTACAGACTCTCAGGGTTCTGGGGAGCAGGTATTAAACAAAAACTTATGATTAAATACTTACAAGTGACATGGTCTCAGCAACAGGTAAGTCTCAGAAACTATTAAAAAATGTTAATACATATCAAGTATAATTGTTCTTTTATTTTTTAATGTTCAAAAGTCACTATACAGTTCTACTTTTAAGGTTCTCAGGAACCTCCATACTTCTCTTTATAGTGACTGCACCATTCAATGTTCCCACCAATAGTACACAAGTGTTTCAATTTCTTCACATCCTTGCCAATACTTTTTAAAATTTGTATAATAGCCATCCTAATAGATCTGAGGTGACATCTCATATTGTGGTTTTAATGTAGCAATCCCATTTCTGGGTATATAGTCAAAAGACTTAAAATCAGCATCTCAGAGAGGTCTCTGCATCCTCATGTTCACTGTAATATTATCCACAGTATTCAAGACATGGAAACAACCCAAAGGTCCATGTACAATGAAGGGATAAAGAAAACGTGGTCTACACATACAATATTCAGTGTTAAAAAAAAAAAAAAGGAAATCCTGTCATCTGTATCAACATGAATGAACCTTAGAGGACATTATGCTAAGTGAAATAAACCAGTCACAGAAGGACAAACAAACAAAAATACAAGGATATCTTTGAAGTGACAGATATGTTTGTTTAATACCTTGGTTATAGTTATGCTTTCATGAGTATATGCATATGTCTGAACTCAGCAAGATGTATACATTAAATCTGTGAAATTTTTTGCATACGAATTATATTTTAATAAAGCTAAAGAAAGTCAATATAAAGGCCTTTTACAATATAATTTTGTTTTCATCTACACAAATATATGTTATTTCTATATTCTTAGAATTTAACTTTTGAAAAAAAATTGGATAGAACTCTGTTCAACAAATAAATAGCTCAAAAAATATATAATTTTTGTTAGCCCTTCCTTTCACTCTCAAGTGATTCCTGGTCTGGATAGTAAAAATGCATTTTATGGTTAAGAAATCTGATGTATTGAGACCTTTAGAAAACTTTTTATAGAAGCCAAAATACTGATTGAAAAAATACTCTCAGTAAAGATGCTACAACACCAGATAAGCTCAGGGCAAAAGCAAAGTATACTAAATGGAGGATATTGTCAATTCTATTTTTTAAAATGAAATGTCGTGTTAGTCCCAATTCTGTGAGAAGCTGATATCAATAGGAGATTAGACATGGAAGGGTTTTATTAAGGGAATATTGTGAGAGAAAGTGGGGAAATATCTGGAAAAGGCTGGGAGAACTGGCAATGGGGATGAATGTTGAATGAATGAGAGAGGAGGGAAGGCTGAATGGAAGAGACCTAGGCTCAGGTAGGAGTGCTGCCAGACAAATCTCACGGCCACCATAAATGCATAAATATTTCAGTCCAAACATTTCCACAAGCACTACATTCTTTTCTAAGTTTACTTATTTATTTTGAGAGAGAGAGAGAGAGAGAGAGAGAGAGAGAGAGAGAGAGAGGATGCACAAGAGGGGAGGGGCAGATAGAGAGGGAGAGAGAGAATCTGAAACAGGATCTGTGCTGTCAGCACAGAGCCTGATGCCCGGCTGGATCTCACTAACCGTGAGATCATGACCTGAGGTGAAATCAAGACCTGGACGCTCAACTAAGCCAACCAGGTGCCCCAAAGTACTACCTTTTGGCACCATTCAGAATATCTTTCTACTGCAATTATCAAATAAGTCACCTAATGATTCTTTTCAATGTTTTGCCAAATGTAGATGCTGCAAAACTGTTTTCTAAATGTTATTCTTTCAAGGCATATCATAAATTTATCCATTAAAAGTTCCTACAAGTTGAATTTTACACAGTGGAATTATAGAAACATCTCCCTGTTTAATTTGTTCAATATTTCCCTTACTTGTGAAGGTGAAGTTCAACCTCTTCCATTGTGCAATTTTTGGCTTAATAATTGCAATTTTCTAAAATCTCCAAAAACTGGAGGTGTTGAATGCTTCATTTATTGAATGATTTCATTAAAGATCTCAAACTGATTTTGAATAAATAAAACAAAAATTGGAAGACCAATTTCTTTTTTTTTTTTTTTTTTAATTTTTTTTCAACGTTTTTTATTTATTTTTGGGACAGAGAGAGACAGAGCATGAACGGGGGAGGGGCAGAGAGAGAGGGAGACACAGAATCGGAAACAGGCTCCAGGCTCCGAGCCATCAGCCCAGAGCCCGACGCGGGGCTCGAACTCACAGACCGCGAGATCGTGACCTGGCTGAAGTCGGACGCTTAACCGACTGCGCCACCCAGGCGCCCCTGGAAGACCAATTTCTAAAAATAGTCTAATATCATTGTGATAGCTTAGGTTGATTTACAAAATAGTTCTTCAAAGCCACAAGCATTTATAAAATCTCATTGTGATGGATCAAGAGGGACAGTTCATACCTTCTAGGGTATGTTTTATAATTCAGCACAGGGCACCATCACAAAAACTTTGTACACTAATTATCCTGTGTATATATGTATCTACGTTTTGGCAACCAAAGCTACTTTTTAGATCAGTAGAATATCAGATCTTTTTTTGGATGCAATTGCACATCACATGTGTTCCACAACAAATTCCTAGTACATTTCTATTCCATAGGCTCCTTAATTTACTAAGAACTTTGATTTGTTTTTACCAAATGGCTGTACTTATTAATAAAATCTGTTTTGTATTATCATCATTAAACCCAATAATTTTATGTTTAATGAGAAACCTTATTATTGACCTTATAATAAGATTTGCAATATTTCACCTTGACCAACAAATTCCCAAAAGCTTTACTTTAATTCTATAAACTGGATAAAAAAGCGAACCATCATTTAAACTAATTTAACTGATCTTACACTGGAATCATGAGGACGTTAATAAAAAATGGCAATATCTGACTTTTTGTCAAGCTCTGCTAATGAAGCCAACATGTTCACATTCCTTAATAGTTTGTTACTTGTAATTCTCTAATACTATTCACTGACAAAGTAAACTCTCACCTCACTTTGCATACCTACACATAAAAATGGAATAAAAAATAAAGAAATTATTTTAGAAAACTTGTTTTTTTGATCTACACAAAAAAATCATGCTCTCTAGGGTGATACATAAATGCATGTTTTGAAAGTGCATGTGTAAAACCATTAACTTTGGACAGACTCTCCTTCATGTAACTACTAATCTTTGAAATAGATGATACTGCTTCTTCAGCAGATTTGTGTCTCTTGGTTTTCAAGTGATAAGACATGGCCCCCATGTGGGTTGTTATATTGACAATCATTTTGTGCAAAATACTATTTGCTCATCAATTTCTTTGAGAAATGAAAATATTGTACTTAATTTATTATTAAATAAGTAATGCACTTTACTTAGATCATTACTGCTAAACAAGTACATTGGAAAATACGATATTGTTAATCAAATTATAATTTCACTGTATAATAAATGACAAAAAAATTGTAAAAAGCTTTCAATATGTCCTGTTGCTCTAGAACAAGACTATTCAGCCTCTATTTTATGCACATATTTCATATGTACCTGGCCAACTGATTCTGTCTGCAGTGGCATGGTAGCCCTGGGTATCTTGCATGTTGTAGCGCAAGCCACATCACAAGTGGCTAGAACACTAGGTGTTGTCAGGGTCATTATCATTGCTGCCAACATCTGTGTCCAGAAAGAGTTACCTATTTCTAGTCTATAGGGAAATAGATTTATTTATTTTTAAAGTTTTATTTATTTATTTTGAGAGACAGAGAGAGAAAAAGAGCATGAACATGAGTGGAGGAAGGACAGAGAGAGAAGGAGACAGAGAATCCCAAGCAGGCTCTGTGCCATCAGTGTGAAGCCTGACATGAGATGTGAAGCCTCCCACAAACCATGAGATCATGACCTGAGCTGAAATCAAGAGTCAGACACTTGGGGTGCCTGGGTGGCTCAACTGGTTAAGTTTGGACTCTTGATTTTGGTTCAGGTCATAATCTCACAGTATTGTGAGTTCCAGCCCACATGGCGCTCTGTGCTGGGAGCACAGAGCCTGCTTGTGATCTTCTCTCTCCCTCTCCCTCTGCCCCTCCCCCACTAATGTCTCTGTCTCTCTCAAAAAAGTAAATAAATAAACTTAAAAAAAACCAGATGCTTAAGGAACAGAACTACCCAGGTACCCCAAGAAATAGATTTAACCATGTGTTGAAATGTTTCATTTTATCAGTGAGTCTTTGAAAGGGGAGTATTACCTTGTTGCACCTAAGAAGGGTCAAGATACAGATTCAAGATATCTTTGGTCATCTTGCAGATTTCACCATGTGCCAAAGTGAGAAATCTGTTAATTACACATACATGCCATATATTACGATTTCTTTATTTATTTACTTATTTTGAGAAAGAGAAAGAGGGAGAGAGAGAAAGAAAGAAAGTGGGGGAGGGGCAGAGAGCGAGGAAGACAGAATCCTAAGCAGGCTCTGTGCTGTCAGTGCAGAGGCTCAAATCCTCAAACCATGAGATCATGACCTGACACTTAACTGACTGAGCCCCCAGGGCGCCCCCCATATACTACTACATGAAACCATGACAATAGCTGGAAGTGAAAAGTGATCTACTGCCACTGATCAGGTTATCCATGAAGCAGACAGAGATCTGAGGACTGGTACACAGGAAGTTTACAGAAATGTATTCTTGGAATCAAAACATGTAGTAGAAATAAAAGAAGTACAACTGGAAAGAGAAAGAGCTGGGTGGCAATGCAATCACAACAAAGGCCCTGGCTTATCCCATGGGAATTCTGGAGTTAGTATGGCTCTTATGAATGTCAAAAATTAGGAGAGCACAGATCTTCATACCCCTACATTTATCAGTCACTGGATGTAGTACCCAATGTGGGATCATATTTATCAGTCACTGGATGAGGCTACATGGCTGTAACTGAGGACAAGTCTTGGAATTAAGTTAATACATTTTATATTTTAAGCCTTTAGAAAAGAATTCAGATTAGAGACATTTGTTAACCACTCCCAACAGCTGGGGAAATAGGTGCTTTGGTTGTTGGAGAAATCAGGGGGGCACAACTCCTCATTAAAAATGAAAAACCAGGGGCGCCTGGGTGGCGCAGTCGGTTAAGCGTCCGACTTCAGCCAGGTCACGATCTCGCGGTCCGTGAGTTCGAGCCCCGCGTCAGGCTCTGGGCTGATGGCTCGGAGCCTGGAGCTTGTTTCCGATTCTGTGTCTCCCTCTCTCTCTGCCCCTCCCCCGTTCATGCTCTGTCTCTCTCTGTCCCAAAAATAAATAAAAAACGTTGAAAAAAAAAATTAAAAAAAAAAAAATGAAAAACCAGGAACACTGCTAAGCTGGAGAAGAGTCAGAGTAGCAAGCATAATTCAGCACTGTCCTAGACACTTGGTATAACCAAGTACTACCATTATCTCCTGGTTCTCTTTACTGTGGAGAACCTTTGACAACCTTGTGGCCTCTATCATACAGTCTCTCTGCCTACCTCCAAATGTTTGTCTTCCCTTAAGGATCCAATATTTGTCACCTCTTATTACTCTATATTCAGTTCAATTGTGTCCATATCCATGGCTTCATTCATTCAAAAAAATGTTTGAGTGGATTTTATTTGACAAACATTGTGCTAATTTCTGGAGGTATTTTTAAAAATAAGATCTCGTTTATGTTGCTGTATAGAGGCAAACAAACGATTCTATGGGAGTGTATAAAAGATTCATCGGGGCACTGGGTGGCTCAGTTGGTTAAACTTCTGACTCTTGGTTTCAGCTCAGGTCATGATCTCACAGTTCATGAGATCAAGCCCCTCGTTGGGCACTGTGCTCACAGCATGGAGCCTGCTTGTGATTCTCTCCATCTCTCTCTGACCCTCCCCTGCTCTCTCACTCTCTTTCAAGATAAATAAATAAACATTAAAAAAAAGATTCATCAAACAGCACCAAACCTGAATCATATGAAGGAGTGTATGATCAGAGAAGATGTTCTGCCTTAAGGGACACACGAGAATAGGAATTAGTGGATGAAGAGTAGGAAGGAAGATTTTCCACACAGAGAAGCAGCATGGCACATTCAAGTAGGTACACATATTTCAACACGGATGAAGTTTGCAGGGATGAAACAGTGGGAGATATGACTAAACAAGGACATATAGGAGTTTGAGACTTTATCTTGAAGGTTATCATGAGGTTTAGAAAGATTTTCAGTGGACTACCATCATCTGATTACATTTTGCAAAATCAAACGGGCAACACATGGAAAATGATTTGGATTGGACACAATATAATAATAATTGAAGAATCCAAAAAGAAAATATGGCCTAATATAAATCAGTTCAAGTGATTTGGGGGGAAAAAGGACTAATTTGGAAGAGATTACAGAGATATAATATAGGAAAACTGAATATAGGAGTGAGAACAATGGAAAAGTTATGGATATATGCTAAGGTTTCTCAACAGGGTAACTGACTAGGTAATAGTGCCAGGCACTAAGAAAGAAAATAATATAGAAGGAGGAATAAGTTCAGAAGTAAGAACTGGTGAGTGAAATTTCAACTTGTTGCATCCAAAATGCTCATGAGACATCCAAGAGATGATTTATAACAGGCAGTTGTATATATGCAATTAGAGTGCAGAAAAGAAATGTAGGCTGGAGACACATTCTGGATGATCAGTACTGATATAGTTGATGTGGAAGACATGCAAGAGATAAGACTAACCAAGAAAAGTCTATAGATTGAGAAGAAAAAGGTAAGTTAATCTTTTAGGGCCATCAAAATTTATGGACTAGGGAAGAAAGCCTTCCAGACAGGGAGATAGGAAACATCTGGAAAGTGAAATACCACGGAAATCAAGGGGTTTGATTTGAAGGGGTCGGTTTGACGAAGATAGAAGTTATCAAAAAATCCAATCAGGCATTAAGTTTTTTAATAGAAGAATTAAGACATGTCCATTGATTTAGCAGCAAAGGTAGCATTAAAAATCTTGACAAGAGCAGTCTCATTGGTGGGACAGAAGCCAGATTTCAGCTGATATATATGATAGACACACTTTCAGAGATGCAGAAAGAAAGGCAGGAGATAAAAAGAACTGTAGGATTGAGATAGATAGGATTTTTTTGTTGCTTTTTTTTGTTGCTTTTAATATAAAAGAGACTTGAATATGATTATATGCTGAGAGACAGCCAGAAAAGAGATAAAGTTTGAAGACACATGAGAGGAAAATGGTACTTGGACAAGGTCACTAAGAAGAAAGAAGACAACAAATTTGACAGAAATATCCTTAAACAGGAAAGTTATATAGGGAGGTTTGAAAAACAAAAGATAAGGATGGGTACTATTGTGGGTTGAGCTATGTTCCTAAAAAAATATATGTTCAAGTCTTAAACTCTGTTACGTGTGAATGTGATAGTATTTGGAAATAGGGTCTTCAGAGTTGTAATCAAGTTAAAATCATGTCATTGAATTATGGAGGCCTTAATTCAATGACTAATGCCCTTATAAAATGATGAAAATTTAAACATATACAAACACAAAGGGGAGAAGGTCATGGGAACATGGAGATTAAATATAGTATTTTGTTTTAAAACTAAGTTCAGCTGAAGAATTTTACATTTGGTTGAGGTTGGGTAATATGCAATCTAAGGTTTCAAGGCTCTATTTATTTAACCAGTGAGGCTAACCAACAGAATGGTTGCTTGAGACCAAATGACCAAGCCTCACTTAGCCTCACTTAGCCTCACTTCTTTTACTCTCTGGCCTGGAAAACAAGAAGTTGATGTTCACAATATGACTCGGGCCTCATGTAACTGGTACTTAACTTCTCAGGTACTGATAGTGGTTAAAAAGTTTGCTTGAGTGAATAATTTAATCTCCCCTATAAAACCTTATTGATTTTCATTGTAAATTATTTTGTCCAATGTCTTTTATTCTCTCTGTGTAGATCATCAGATATTCAAAAATAAGAAATTTCAAATTAATGTTTTACTCTAGTCTTTCTTCAATATTTTAGTCAACTGCTTAATTTCTTTCAAATGATTTGTAATGCAAATGAAAGAATCTGAGAAGTCACAAGTTGGAATCTGACCTCTTAAATTAACTTCATTTAAATAGCTCCAACTACAGTAAAGAGTGGACCTTCTTCCTTTTGGGGTGAAAAGAATCATAATTTGAAATGTCAGTTGCCTCAGGCAGGCACATCACATTGGGTTGTATTTAAACACAGCTTAAAGCTAGCTTCACGCTGAATTATAATAGAAAAGTCACTGAAGTCATCTCTTTCCATCCACAGTAGAGAAAGGAAAAGAATTTTCATACTACTTAACATAGGAAAAATGGTACATGTATATATAACAGTCCACTAGGTTTACCTTTATATAATGACAGTTTTTCTCTGAAAAATCTAAAAACTTATAAAGTTATCCAATAATAGATATGATTTGGTATAATATCAGTGTATGTATGAATTAATGTGATGAAAATATAGAGATACAAAATTAGTTCAGTAATCACTTTAGTTGGCAATGATGAAGATTTGTGGTTAATGATTATCTAGGGGGACACAACAACACCTTTTTGAAGTCTAAAAGTATAAATCTGTGAAAAAAAAAAGTAAAGCCATTTTAGACAAAA